>NC_083230.1:35615751-35923251 GCF_032191835.1 Heteronotia binoei | reverse complement strand
TCCATTTAAGGAAACAAACAGGTGTTGCAAATTAGCCTCTCAAAGGTATTCAAAAACCTTTCACCATTACAGAATTTTTATATGCATTAGAACTCAAAACCTTGGAATCATATAAAACAAGACAGATCATTATTCACATTCAACCAAATGGCTGTACAGTTTTTAACCGGTGTATCCATTGGGCTTCCATTTGTAACCGTGTCTTTTGAGCATTTCCACTTTTAAAACTAGATTTATCCAAAGTCTGTACCACAAAAAAATCTTAGTTTATTAATATCATGACCAGTTTCCAATATATGATTCACCAAAGGGGCACCTTCCACTGATGAATGAAGTCTAGAAATATGTTCCAAAATCCTAGATTTTATTGGTCTTATTGAGCACCCTATGTACAGCTTATGACAGATACAGATCAGAGCATATGTGGTGTAACGTGACCAACATGAACTGAAAGATGTAAGCTTAATCTTAGGGGGATCTACATATCTTCAGGACCACCTCCTCTGGTATGTCTCACAGAGTGTTACTGCTGGTGAGAAAAATCTGCTGGTGATCCTTGGTCCTAAAGACATCTGGCTGTCCTCTAAAGATCTCCAACCTAGTTGAACTCTCTACCAAATAACATCGGGGCTCTGTGGGATTTAATGCATTTCCTGCAAGGCAGAGGTGTTCCATCCAACTTTTGATTGAGGAAAACAATAGCTTCTATCATGGCTGGCACCCCACCCACCCCTATCTCCCATCTTTTCGCTTCTTTCAGCCTCTACCCTTACCTGAAAGGTGGCAACATAGTCTGGAACTGGTTTAAAATTTGGGTCATGGATGCCATCTGGGAATTGTTTTTAAGATTATACTGAATGATTTTATTCTAATTTAATAATGTTTATATTTTATTTTTATTTTATCAAATGTATATACCACCCTCCCCTGGCGGGTTCAGGGTGGCTAACAACAGCGACTTAACCATATAAAGCATTAAAAACAGATTACACAATAATATTAACCAATGCAGTTTACAATCATTTAAAACCAAGATGTGTGTTTCTAATTGCTCTGAATGATCTTGCTTCACTTATGGTGGTTCAGTGGGATTATCGGTGCCGTGGGGTAACAGCTACCTCCCTTCAGCCTCTAAAGGCAAGTTTAAATAATTCAGTTTTACAGGCCCTGCAGAACTGCGACAGGTCCCTTAGGGCCCTGATGTTTTCAGGTAAGGCATTGCACAGAGCAGGGGCTATTACTGAAAACGCTCTGGCTCTGGTGGTAGACTGTCAAGCCTCTTTCGGTCCGGGGATCTTGAGGAGATGTTGGGACCCCAAACAAAGTGCTCTCTGGGGCATATATGGGGAGAGGTGATAGTAATAATAATAATACTTTTTATTTATATCCCGCCCTCCCCGCCGAAGCAGGCTCAGGGTGGCTCACAACATCCTGAAGGTAGGCAAATCCCAGGTAGGGATGTGCAAAAAAAAAAAAAAAATCGGTAGTACACGGATTCAGAAATATACAGGGGGAAAAATACGGAATCCCGTATATTTATGAATTCCGTAGTCAGAATAGCCGCATATACGGTAGATGCGCGGCTATTTCCGAACATACAGCCTCATTATACCCTATGGGCCATTGAAATCAATGGCAAATTGGGTATATTTGAAACTGCCTTTGGAGGGGGTTTGAGGGAGAGCCCCCAAATTTGCAGGGGACCTGCAGGGGACTCTCCACTACAAACCCCCCAAGTCCCAAAAAGATTGGGCCAGGGGGTCCAATTCCTGGGGCACCCAAAGCCAAACCTAACTTCACACCAGAGAATCTCTGTAGGACCCAAATGCACTATATACATCTAACTACTTTATGAACCCTGCCACACAAAACACAATCTGCTCAAGGTCTGCTCTGCAGACCTGGCTGCAGTAAACCCAGATGCCAGCTCTCCAGCCCTGCCCCAAAGAACGTGGGGAGAGCTGGCCAAGCACAACAAGCCTGCTGGTTCTGGGTCTCTCACCCAGGTGCCAGCTTCCCTGCCACAAAACACACAACCTACAGATGCCAGCTCTCCAGCCCTGCCCCAAACAACACAGGGAGAGCTGGCCAAGCACAACAAGACTGCTGGTTCTGGGTCTCTCACCCAGGTGCCAGCTCCCCCCCCCCCAAAAAAAAAACCCAGAACCAGGAAAAGGGGCAACAGGAGAAGGCCAAGCAACTCAACTGTTAAAAAGTGGCCTTTTCACCAATAAGAAACCTCAGGCCAAATCAATCAACAACACCCCCCCCCCAAAACCAGAACCAGGAAAAGGGGGACAACAGGACAGGAGGATGCAAAACCTGCAGCAATAGAGAACAGATCCAAACAGAAGGCCAACACAAACTCAACTGTTAAAAAAGTGGCCTTTTAAACAATGAAAATTAGACCAACCAGCACCCCACCCCACCCCAAGAACCAGAACCAGAAGAGAAAAGGAACAACAGCAGCACAACACAGCAGCAACAAATCAAACACAGAATCCTTTTAAAACAGTAAAAAAAACCCTTAACTTTTAACAATACAGGAACTTTCCCAACCCCTCCCCCCCCAAAAAAAACCCCCCCTTCATCCTAACCCCAAGAAATCCAAGCCACCCAAATCAGGAAAAGTAAAAGGACATTGCACTTTTAAAAGTCCTCTCACTAAAGTAAGATATGGGCAAATTGGCAAAAAAAAAAACCCGCCCCAGGCCCCCTCCCCCAGCAGAACCCGCTAACCCTAACCCCAAATAAGCTAGTACCCACCACCCAAATCTGGATAAGTAAAGGGACTCTTGAGTCTTAAAAAGTCCTTTTACCAACTAAAATAAAAACAAGAACCCCAAGACTGTCTTACCTTTAGACGTCCTCTCTACTCCAAGCAAGTCTGGTAAGGCTGAGAGAGAGCAGCAGCAGCTGAGGCCAAAGGCCAGCACAGCACAATCTCTCTCACACACCAACACAGCTGCAATGGAGGTGTCGAGCAAGGCAGACTCCTTAAAAAGGTTCTCTGGTCCTACAGAGAGCAGTTTCAAAAAATAGCACTGCTCTGTGATTGGCCAGACAACAGTGCTTACTTGGATACTCAAGTAAGCAAAAAATCAAAAGAACAACAATGTTGCTGATGGCTGGGGGATCAGCTACACAACAGCCCTGCAAAGCATGCATTTGCAATGCATTTTGCAAATGCATGCTTTGGATTGGCTGTTGGGGCTCCTCTTCCCCCTCTCCCCCCTCCCTGATCCCAGGGAGGCTATGGGAGAGGCAGGAAAAGGCTACCAAAGGTGGGAAAGGAGGCAAGCAGCTCCCCTGAGGCTGCAGAAGCCCCTTTCCCACCTTTTGCATTGACTTCCATATACTTCCGAATATATATACGAACGTATACGGGGAGCCATACTTGGCTCCTGCATAATGGGCCCCAATTGGAATCGGCTGTATGCAATTCCGTATACAGCTGAATCAGGGGTGATTCGGCAGTTGATTCGGCTCGGCCGAACTGAATGCACACCCCTAGTCCCAGGCCATATAGGCAGGTCCCAGGCCATAAAGGTTATAACCAGCACCTTGAAGTGAATGCAGAACACCACGTGCAGCCAGTGCAATGTTTCCAGCACAGGTTGAATGTGCACCAGTACAGGTAGCTCCATTAGCAACCTGGCTGTTGCATTTTGCACCAGCTGCAGCCTCCAAATTTGAGTCAAGGGCAGCCCTATGTAGAGGGCATTACAGTAGTAAATTCTGGAGGTGATCATCGCATGGATCACTGTTGCCAAGTCGCTGCACTCCAGGTATGGGACCAACTGCCTTATCCGTCTAAAGTGGTAAAATGCTGATTTGGCAGTGGCAGCTACCTGGGCCTCCATTACTAGTGACAGCTCCAGGAGCACCCCTAAAGTCTTGACCTTCAAGGCTGGCACCAACGGTGTCCCATCAAAGGCTGCAGGGGGATCTCTCTACCCAGGCTGCTGCGACTTAGACACTGGACCTCTGTCTTCGCTGGATTCAGCTTCAGTCTGCTCTGCCTGACCCATTTCACTACGGCTTGTAAAGCTAGGTCCAGATCTCCCAGAGCACAGCTGGATCGGCCCCCATCAATATTTTCTTTTATTTGTTGTTGTATATTGCCCAGAGCCTTGTGAACTCAGAGACTGGGCAATCCATAAATTTAATCTATAAATAAATTATATCCTTGACGGCATGATCCCAGGACACATGGAGCCCAAGGAAGGGGGAAACAGCCGGCCTTTCACGGTCATTTCTGCAAGGGAAAATGACATGGGAGGGAAGGAAGAGACCCCCTTTTCCCCTCTCATAGCATTCAGAGCCAAACTGTGTAACCCAGTATATTTTAAGGTGAGTCCCCAAGAGTACATAGGTCAAGGACCCCCAACAAAATTTACATCACCTGTGTCTTTTAGATGAACACTGATATGGGTAACCGTGCCTGATTACCCATATGTTTACCACAATGGGGCAAATAGCTCCCTGGACCTGTTTCAGATTAAGGAAATGACACAGCAGAACACACACACACACACAAATAGTCCCAACTAAAATCAGTCTTCTTCATACGCCTATAAATTACATTAAAAACATTTATTTCTGTCCACAGAACTTCCATTGTTAGATGTAGTTGAAATTTTTGTGACTTACAAGAAAATGTGACCTGCAGAATGAGGCTGCTGTGGAAAACGTAGGTGAAATGGCCCTGCCCCTTTCTGGAGGATGGTACAGGCAATGGAGATGTCAGAGGCATCTGGTCTGTCACATGCTGGTGCACAGCTATCCACGGCTCGGTTTACCTAGATGGGGTATGGTAATGACACAGAATGGGCATGCTTGGCTAATGAAGCAGCCAGGTACCTGCATAGTATGCCACTGTTTTGTCTCAATATACTTTGGTAAGAGTACAAGTGCCACCTTTTGGGGGATTGTTCCTCCTATATGCTGCTGCAGATTACACTTAAATGCAACATAGTTATGTTCTGGATTATTACATGATACTATGGGGTTTCCTTTGTCAAATAATTATTTTTTTATTTGGCAAACTAATCCACTCTCAGCAGATCTGATTGCTGTCATACAGAAAGAGGGAAGAAAGATAACAGTTTGAATGACTTTCACATTGAGCTTCAAGATTCTTTAGTGAAAGCTATTTGGATAAACACAGATAAAATTAAAATCTTATTTACTGCTTTCTTCCACATCATAACTAAATGGTTCCATTCTTTGTTTAGTCTGTATTGTTCTCACAAAGAGGATTTCTGGGCCAGTGCTTCAGAAAACTGCTTCCTAGACATTGATCCTAATGTGCATAATTATTTGCCTGGTTTGGGGAAGGGATACCTTTGCCCATAGTAGATTATGTATTATTATTAGTAAAGTATTTTTTACCAGTTACAAAAATCTCTCATCCCGCAGTGTAGCTTCTGCTATGATTTTTACAAAAGTAATTTGAAGGTCTTCGTTATGTCACAGGAAAACCTAATAGAATGTAGCCATAGTCACAACCAGGTTAGTCAACTGCTCTGGAGAAAAAATATCCTGCTTTTAAAATAGAGGTTTAATGTGTGGGGAAAGATAACTGAAACTCTTCATGAAATGGAGATAAACAACATTACCTGCTAAATAAAATTCTTTTTGCCCACCTACCTCTCGAATGAAACACTACACAAGTTACGGGTTAAACTGGAAATTTTATTTACACATAAGCTGATCTGCACCATTACATACATCTTAAAGCATGGGTTGCATGGGTTTGCAAAGCAAGCTTCCTAACAGGGCAAACCCACCCTGGCTCAGGGTAGGGTCCATAAACTTCCGGAGTCTACCCGTCACTGCCCGCACTTCAGTGCATAGAGGGGATGGGAGAGCATACCCCAGCTCATGACTGCAAAGCCTTAAGGCCGGTCATATGCTCCCCTACCTTGAAGAGGCCTCAACCAGGCCACCCAGACCGTGAAGCCTCTAGGTAGCCCAATTGAGGAGCCCCCCCCCCCCCCATCGCTGATATCTCAGGGTGCTCACCAGCTTGAAATCCCTTCAACCCATGCTTTTCCTGCCATCCCAGTTTGGGCCTAACCTGTGATACCAGGCATATTTATGCCATGCAGAGCAGGCAAAAAAAGGCCCGCTCACAGCCAATTTGAGTGAGGCCCAAAAAATTCCTGCTCAGCCCCATAACTGGCGACTAGCTAATCCCACATGGTCTTAACAAGAGGGCAGGCGGGTGAGGAGCTCATACTGGCCCAGAATGATCAGGGATGGCCAGCGCTCAGCCAACTCTCCCACGCTGAGCCCGAACAGGCTCTCCCCGACACTTGTGATTTCATCCGAGGGAATGGGAGACACGCAATTGCTGGTGGCTGTGCAATAGCTTTACCGGTTATTAAAAGAGTGGGACCGATCCCCCCCAGCTTTACCCCGTTCTCACTCTCCTCTTCTTTGTGGGGCTTCTGTCAGATTTCACACAAGCTACCTCAAGGCTGCAACTTGCTCCGCCTCTTTTGCGCAGCAAACAAGAGTCTCTAAAAACTGATTTCTGTTTGCCTTGCAAAAGAGGTGAAGTGAGTTGCAGCCCCAGGGCAGCTTGTGCGAAATCTGACGGAAGCCCCGTGGAGGAGAGTGAGAGCGGGATAAGGCTAGTGGGGAATCGGTCTGGGACTTTTCTCCCAGGCCAGTTAAGTCATGGTGAAAACAAGTAATAGGAATCATGGAGAATGTATGTTCCCATCATTTTCTTCTCATGTTTCACTCCAAGAATGAAGACTTCCTGACAGAAAGTTTTCAAAAGAACCACAGTTTGTTGTGACTTTTGAATTGGATGATTTAACAAATTGTCATTGGTTTCTTGTGAATAAAAAGCAGGATTCTAAACTGCAGTTTAATCTCTTGAGATTTAGTCACAGTTCATAGTAAAATTTTCCCAAATCTGGAATTCTTCAGTCTCAGCACCAGGGCTTTTTTTTTTGTAGCAGGAACTCCTTTGCATATTAGGCCCCACCCCCTTGATGTATCCAATCCTCCTCGAGCTTACAGTAGGCCCTGTACTAAAAGCCATGTAAGCTCTTGGAGGATTGGCTACATCCATGGTGTGTGGCCTAAGATGCAAAGGAATTCCTGCTACAAAAAAAGTCCTGCTCAGCACAATGTACAACGAGAGAGGCTGCACAACCCAAGGACTTCCAAATCACAAAACCCATGTGTTTTTTTCATATCTGAAGGCAGCCTTAATAGTTCATGGAAATGCAGAGATTTTTCATACAGCATATCTGCAAATTATTTTTTCCAAGAAGCAGATACGCTTGTCAGATGTGCCTACCTAGTGGTCTCTTATCAATTGGTTATCATTGGTTCAGGCTGAGGCCTAACAGAAATCTTGGAAGTTTCTCTAAGAACTCAAGGTAAAACTGACTATAGTTTCAAAGAGTGAGATAAGAGAGGATGGGAGGATGACACAGGTGCCAGTCAGAGCAGCCCTTAAATTTCAATGCCAAAGAATGCAGGAAGGGGGTTGGGCTATGCATTCAATCTCATTAGTGCAAGGACCCACAGGAAAGGGAAGGTGCTTGCTTAATTGGACCCTATATGGCTGCAGAGTATATGGTCTCATTGGGGCCAATTACCTGATTGGTTGCTACTTAGGTAGCAACATGCCTGAAGTTATATCATTGGCCATAGATTTGATTGGTCAGCAAGCATCATGCCAGTGTGAGTTGTTGGGCTTATAGGAAAGATCTTTCATTCTGGTTTTGTCCAGATTACATCTAATTTTGGGACTCTTCTTGATTTAGGGTGGGTCATGGTGGCCAGAGCCCGTTTTGGGCTCTGAAACTCTATTGAACTCAGTCTTGTCAGGTAACATCTGGATCTGGAACCAATGCTTGTAAATGTGCTTAGCTTAGATCTTTAACTGTATTACCCTTACTATTCATTGCTTTTATATTGTATGTTCCTGCTTATTCTTTTAATAAATCACTTTAATTATATCCTGTGTTCTTGGGCTTTGGTGCTTTAATCTGAATCCAGTACCTTAGCCTACAGCCACCGGAATAACTGTTTTCTGGAACTCACTTTGTAATTAGGTTGACTTCTTGATCTTAGACCTCGGAGGGCTAGAGACTCAGTCCCTTGGACTCTGACTTGTTGGTTTGTTAAAGGGGACCAGTGGAAGCATTATCTTGGGGTTGTTAACCTTAGCACTTTGTGGTTTTGCCTTGTACCAACCAATAATTTTTAAAGAGACTTTGACAATGCAGCTCATCTAAATTCTGCCTGGAATAACCACCCAAGGCGGAATGTGACATGTCAAAAGGGCTCCTGGCCCTTCTTCAAGAAAAAGAGAAGATCATAAATTAAGGTAGTGAGGTTTCTCCCTTTATTTTTATATGCATGCAGGGGAATTTTCTCTTGCTAAACATTCATGCACCAAGCTACATAGGAACCAGACCTGTAAAAAAAATAACACTTCGTGGGAAGGGCGGGATATAAATCCTAAATAAATAAATAAAACAATTCTATGTGGCAGACACAGTCTGTGTATGCAGTGTGGAAGAGGTCATGTCAGAATAGCTTTGCTGTGACAGTGTCGTAGTCTAATGTCAAAAGAAAGAGGAGCACTCCTTATTAGAGATGAGCAAATTTCCCCTATTCTATTCTACTACTGTTCCATGGTTCATCGTGCTCTGACTTTTACTCTTCTGGTTAACTGGGAGTATTTCTAAATTTGATTTTAGAATCAGCACATGCACAGTTTATACCAGTTTCCCATTTGCTTTTTTTGTGTTATGAGTTACCAATGAGCACAAGCATGCATGCATATCGATCAAGTCACAGCATAAGCAGGAGTCTTGATGCAATCACATCAAGCTACCTCTATGAACTGCGATTTTGCTATGCATAGTTCTGCTGATACTTGTAGGTCTCCTGTAGTTGTGAACAGAAAGCTGTAACAGGCGCCACATGTGGATCAGATGAAGAACAATTGTAAGTAGCTGGGTTAGCCCATTTAAAAAATCTGAAACAATAGTAGTAGGATGTATTTTAATGAGAACTAATCAAATCAGCAGACGTGGACTATTGCACCCTTCTTAAATCTTCGTTCGCGAAGCCAAGCCGAGAGAGAATCAAATTATCACAAAACACTGAGCTACCTTTTGAGTTCCCTACAATTCTGTATCAAGCTTCATGGCAGAACATGGACACAGTGCTGGCTTGTGGGTGCATGGCACCCCAGGCAGGCTCTGTGGCCACTGCCCCCCCCCCCCCCGCGGCCACCCTCCCCCCCTGCTGAGGCCACTCTCCTCCCATTTGCGGCATTGCAAGGCAGCGCCGCACTTCATCGCCCTCCCCCCCACTAAAGCTGATCCTTACCCCCCCTTTCCTTCACTGTATTGCTTTGCAGCACCACACTCCATCGCCCACCCACCCCCAGGCTGATCCTTACCCCCCCCACCCTCCCATCACAGCGCTGCAAGCCAGCGCCGCACTCCCCCCCACACACACTGCCGCCATTGAGGCTGGTCCTTACCAGCTTCAATGTGGCTGCAAACAGCTTCTAAGCCTTTGAAGGGCCCATGGGAGGAGAGTTTGCTCCCCCTCCTTCCTGGAATCAGAAGTAAGGGGGAGTGAACTCTCCTAATGCGAACCCTTCAAAGGCTTAGAAGCTGCGCGCAGCCACATTGAAGCTGGAAAGGACCAACCTAGGCTCGAATGGGAGAGGGGCGGAGCACGGCGCTGGCTTTCAGCGCCAGGAAGGGAGGAGGGCGGCGGTGGCAGCGGGGGGGAGGGGGAGGAAGGCAAACTAGGCATTTGCCATGGGCACCGGGAGGGGGAGGGAGCTCAATTCATCACCCCCACCTTCCGGCGCCCTAGGCAACCGCCTAGTTTGCCTAGTGGGCGAGCCGGCCCTGCATGGACAGGAGCAGAGAAAACAATATTTCAGGGCATAAAACAACTCTTAGTGTTTTCTTAACCACAGCTCATACAGGCAGTCTCCAGGTTGTGGGGGGGGGGGGGATTTTGAGGTGCAAATGAGGGGCATTTGGGTTTCAGACAGTGCCTTTCCCCCCACTTGCAGTGGCCTTTGATCAGGGCTTTTTTCTAGCTGGCACTCCTTTGCATATTAGGCCACACACCCCTGATGTAGCCAATCCTCTTGGAGCTTACAGTAGGCCCTGTACTAAGAACCTTGTAAGCTCTTGGAGGATTGACTACATCAAAGGTGAGTGGACTAATATGCAAAGGAGTTCCTGCTACAAAAAAAGCCCTGCCTTTGATATATAAAAGAGGACAGTATTTTATACTGCTCACCATGCCCTGAGGTTAAGAGATTTCTCCCTCAGGCTCTTCAAAAAGTTGCACATACAGCAAATAGGAATCAAACCCTAATCTTAAAGAATTGTCTAGTGGCCATCAGGGTCTCATTGAATGAACATCTGGGATCAACATTTGGAAGCATATATCATCAACATCAATATATCCAATTCTCACCATGGTTCTATCTGTGAGTACTCAAATCCAAAGACTGGGACAGGCAACCCATGGACTGACGAGTCATATTTTTCTACACAATTCAGAAAAGCTCCAGATTTGCAGAGAAATTTGAAATCGCTTTTAAAAAGGAGGTTTGAACTCTCCAAAACAATAGAAGCAGCACCAATAGAAGTAGCTTTAGAAACAAATGCCTTCAGTAACTATTGCTAGGCAATCACATCTGGATTGGGGCAGAACAGCGGTATTGTTATTAGACCTGTTGGCGGCATTCAACACAGTTGACCATCAGTTACTGATCCACTGCCTTGCCAATGCTGGGATTCAGTGGTCTGCCTTGCAATGGCTTTCCTCTTTTCTCCAGGGTCAGGGACAGAGGGTGATGCACAACTCACACGGTAAGTTGATGATAAAATAGAGAACAATGTAAGTCACTCTTCCTGCAGTTGAAATATTCTCCCCTTCAAAAGGGGGAGGCAGAGAAAAAGATTGTTCTGTTGTTGTTGTAGAAGAAGAAAGAAGAAGAAGAGAGTTGGAAGGGACCACCAGGGTCATCTAGTCCAACCCCCTGCACAATGCAGGAAACTCACAAATACTGCCCCCCTCCCCAAATTCACAGGACCTTCATTGCTGTCAGATGGCCATCTAACCTCTGTTTAAAAACCTCCAAGGAAGGAGAGCCCACCACCTCATGAGGAAGCCTGTTCCATTGAGGAACTGCTCTGTCAGGAAGTTCTTCCTAATGTTGAGCTGAAAATTCTTTTAATTTAATTTCAACCCGTTGGTTCTGGTCCTATCTTCTGGGGTCACAGAAAACAATTTCACACCATCCTCTAGATGACAGCCCTTCAAGTACTTGAAGATGGTGATCATATCGTCTCTCAGCCGTTTCCTCTCCAGGCTAAACATGCCCAGCTCCTTCAACCTTTCTTCATAGGACATGGTCTCCAGACCCCTCACCATCTTCGTCTACCTCCTCTGCACCCCTTCCAGCTTGTCTATATCCTTCTTAAAATGTGGTGCCCAAAACTGAACACAATATTCCAGGTGAGGTCTTACCAGAGCAGAGTAAAGTGATACCATCACTTCACGTGATCTGGACACTATACTTTTGTTGATACAGCCCGATATTGCATTTGCCTTTTTAGCCACCACATCACACTGTTAACACATGTTCAGTGTATGGTCCACTAAGACCCCTAGATCCTTTTTGCACATACTACTGCCCAGACAAGTCTCCCCCATCCTATAACTATCCATGGGATTTTTCCTACCTAAATGCAGAACTTTACATTTATCCCTGTTAAAATTCATTTTATTGATTTCAGCCCAGTTTTCCAGCCTGTCAAGGTCATCCTGTATCCTGTTTCTGTCTTATTTGCAACGCCTCCTAATTTAGTATCATCTGCAAATTTAATAAGCATTCCCTCTATTCCTTCAACCAAATAATTTATAAAGATGTTGAACAAAACAAGCCCCAGGACAGATCCTTAAGGCACTCCACTTCTCATTCCTCTCCAAGGGGATGAGGAACCATTCACAAACACTCTTTGGGTGTGATTTCAGATCCACCTAATGGTAACAGGATCCAAACCACATTTTACCAACTTGAGGTAAAGAGTGTTACCTTACGTGAGACCAAAGGATTCATATCTGACAGTAGAAAAACCAGCTTTTCATTGTCAGGAAAGTTATGTATTTGGCTTAAAATTCCAGATAGAAATCTGTTTCTTAGGTCTGAGTATAAAGGGCAAACCATTATGTAGTAGTAGAGATTTTCCACTGCAGTTCCACATATACATACACATTGTTCCTGTGGTTTCTTGGTGCATCTTCCAAACAGCAGGTCTGTGGGCATGGTCTGAAAATGGAGTGCAGTAAATGCTGCTCTTAGACTATAAACTGCAATATCTGTCAAGTAAATGGTCTTTTTTTTATCCTATGATACCATGGTGCAGATTTTGACTGGGTTATCAGTGTGTTGTCTAGTCGTGCATCCTCATTATATATCCATTGATGCAAATCCCAGATGTCCAGGGAGGATCTAAGTAAATTGTTGGGCACAGTGTATTGTGAGATGGTGTTATTATAAAATTCAGCATGAGTTTTGTCATTGCTTAATAAAACAGAGTAGCTTATTTTACTAAGAGTTTCTTTTGGAACCTGCTGAAATTTCAGTTTTGATTTCAAGATTGACATGTGAGCTCGAGCCCTAAGTGATGGTTTACCTAATTCTGCTCTCATTAAGGCTGCAGGTGATCCTTTAGGCAAAAGCAATAGCCACCTCAAAAAATAGTTTTGTTTTGTTTTGGTTTTTTTTTGGTTTTAAAGCATTTATTAGAATCTTTTCATATACACCGTCTATTTACATAAACACCGTCTATTTTCTATAAGAAAAAAACTTCATTAACAACAAAAAAAAACAAACAAGCGAAAAAATCATACATGATTATTTCTTAGACATTCTCCCTCCTTCCCCCAATAGTTCTTAATTCCTAAGTGGAGTGAGGACTGTGGTCTATACATCAACCATCGCCAATTATTATTCTAACCATTCAGATAATATTTGATTGAAATTCGTATTAATTATATCGTAATATTAATTATTTTCTAACCATAAATATAGTTTTTCCCATCTCTCTTTAGCTTTCTCTTTCGAATTACCCTTAATCATATTAGCTAAAATATCCGTTTCTACTGTAATCATTATTTTTTGAATTATCTCTTCTCTCGTCGGAAAAGTTTTAGCTTTCCAATACTGAGCAAATAAGGTTCTTGCTACCGTTATGATATATATTGCCATAAATTCGTCTTCCCGCGGAATCGTATCTCTCACTAACGATAACAGCATAAGTTCTGGCTTCAAAACAAAATTAACTTTGAGTATTTCCACCATAATTTTATATATTTCCTTCCAAAATTTTTTTGACACATTACAGGACCACCATAAATGATAGTAAGTTCCTGTTTCCCTTTCACATTTCCAACATAATGGTGGTATAACTTTATTAATTTTATTTAATATAACCGGTGTTATGTGCCACCTATAAAAAAGCTTAATGAAATTTTCTCGAAGGTTAACTGGTTTAATTATCTTAAAGTTGTTCCTCCATAGGAGCTCCCATTGTTCTAATGTGATAGTATATTTCAGGTTCTTTGCCCATATAATCATTACATGTTTGACAATCTCCTCTTCGAGTTTCATATGTAAGAGATAATTATATACTTTCTTAATCAGTTTTCCAGTTTTTGCTGTTAATATTCTATCGAAGTCAAAGTTTGATTTTGTGAATCCCTTACTCTTGTCGAGACCAAATTTAGCTAAAATTTGCGTCATTGTCCACCAGTCTATATATAAACCACTTAACTCTAAATCCTCCTTTTTTCTTATTTTATCATTCTCATCTAAAAGATCTGTGTATCTTACCGTCCTCTCTGGTGACCACAGTTGCGGTCGCATTGTGGCCTCCATTGGAGATATCCATCTTGGAGTTTTGTCATATATTTTTCTTCTAATTTTTATCCATACTTTAAATAATGATTTTCGTATTAGATGGCTTTGAAAATACTTTTGGGGTTTTTGGATGTACCACATATTAGCATGCCAGCCAGCCTGCAAATCGGCACCTTCAATTGTAAGTACACGTTTATCTTCTAGTATAACCCAGTCAGTCAACCATACTGCTGAACAAGCCATGTGATAAATCTCAAAATCGGGGAGACCAAGACCTCCATTTTCCTTTTTATCAGTTAAGTTTTTCCAATTTATTCTTGGTTTTTTCCCCTGCCATACAAAATTTTTAATCAATGCCTTGAGCCTAACAAAAAAAACATCCCTCACGGCAAAATTTGCCGTTTGAAACAAAAACAAAACTTTAGGAAGTATTACCATTTTAATTAGCGATATTCGCCCCATAAAAGATACTTTAAGGTTAGCCCATTTCTTAAATAATATGTCTATTTCTTTCAATAAAGGTTCGTAATTATCTTCATAGATTGTACTGCATCTTTCTGATATAACTAATCCTAAATATCTTATTTTTCTAACTCTTTGGAGCGTTCTCCTTTCTAATTCTGAAATCGCGTGAATGGTCATATTTTTCGTTATAAATTTCGATTTATTTATGTTAATCTTTAAGCCGGCAACTCTTCCGTACTCTCGTAGGTGATTTAAAACTAGCTCCGTCGTTTCCAAGGGGTTTTTAAGAACAAAAACCATATCATCCGCATAACTTAAAATTTTATATTTTTCCCCTCTAACCTTTATGCCTTCCACCTTGTTGTCTTTCCTGATTATGTCCATTAAAACTTCTAGAGTAAAAATAAACAACAACGGTGACAGAGGGCAACCTTGCCTTGTACCTTTACTTAGAGATATTTCCTCTGTCAAGTCACCATTGATTATTAACCTAGCATATTGTTTATCGTAAATCGCTCTGATGTTACTTACAAATTTTTCACCAAAATTAAATTTCTCTAAAAGTGCCAACATAAAACTCCAATCTGCATTATCAAATGCTTTCTCCGCGTCGAGAAATAAAAATGCCAGTTGTTTTTGGCTGTTTTGCTCCGCGTACTCTAAAAAATTGAATAACATCCTGGTATTCGTACGGAGGTATCTCCTTGGTAGAAACCCGGTTTGGTCAGAATGTATGACTTCCCTTAATATCATCTTAAATCTATTAGAGAGAATCATCGCGAATATTTTGTAATCAATGTTTAGTAATGAGATAGGGCGATAATTCCCAATATCATCTACTTCTTTCCCAGGTTTTGGAATAAGGACCACATTACTGTGGCGCCAAGACTCTGGAATTGTAGCCCTATCCCAAACCTCCTCCATTAACCCTTTAAATGGATCTAACAGATTCTCTTTAAAAGTTATATAATATTCCGGAGGTATACCATCCGGACCGGCTGCCTTGTTACCTTTGATTTTATTCCAGGCTTCCATTATTTCAACCATTGTAATCGGGTCCGACAATTTATTTATTTATTTTATTTATTTATATTTACATTTATATCCCGCCCTCCCCGCCTAGGCGGCTCAGGGCGGCTAACAACATTTCACATATTTAACAAGGGATAAAACTTAAAATTTAACAATTAAAGAAATTAAACATAAAAACCAGTTAATTAAGTTAAAATATTTAAAATACATAATTCATTACATAGAATAAATCTGGCAGCAGTAAACTTGTTTGGCGCTGGTTCTGCCAGTTTAGATGGTTCCATAATCGTATAGTAGATGGCGGCTCCTTATTCTTAGCAACTCAGCAGATATCAGCATAGGCTTGCCTAAAAAGAGCGGTCTTGCAGGCCCCGCGGAACTGGTCAAGGTTCCGCAGGGCCCGCACTTCCTCCGGGAGCTGATTCCACCTTTCTCTGGTCATCCGTTATTTTTCTCCCAGTCTTTTTCAAAAGATATTCTCTCTGTTCGTCCTCGTTTCTCTCCTCTTTACTATATAGTCTCTTATAGAAATCTTGAACTATTACTTTCATTTCTTCCAAAATAGAGGTGTTCCGACCATTTTTATCCTTTAATGTTTTGATTGTTTTCTTTTCCCTCTCTTTTCTTATCCTGTATGCTAGCCATTTGCCTGGTTTATTAGCATTTTCAAAAAAATATGCTTTAGCATAGGCAATCTTTTTTTCCATCTGATCCAAATAGGCTAATTGTACTTTGTGTTGTAAATTTCTGATCTCAGCCCTAAGTTCCTTAAGTGTAGGGTTAGCTTTAAACAACATTTCTTTACTTTTTATTAGGTCGGTCCATTTTGCAAGATTATAACTCTCCTCCCGCCTCTTTTTAGCACTATAACTAATGACCAAACCCCTGAAATAAGCTTTACTAGCTTCCCATACTGTTATCTTTGATATATCTTTCTGCACATTTATTCGAAAATAAGATTTCATTTCCTCCTCTATATATCCAATAAACTTTTTATCCTTCATTATATTTGAGTTCATTCTCCATCCCGATTTCTTCCTGATATTGTTTAGTGTTAACATAATAGGGGAGTGATCGGCAATTGTGGAGGGCAAAATTTCCGTTTCAGATACCTCTCTCATTAACCCTAACGTTATCCATATTGAATCAATCCTCGACCAAGATGCATATCTACTAGAATAATATGTGTAATCTCGCGTCTTAGGGTTAAGAGTACGCCACACATCGACTAAAGCATATTCTTCCACTAATCTCAAAAACATTTCTGGAAGAATATTACTCCTGTTTTTACTCCTTGATTTCTTTTTCTGTTTTGTCGAATTTCTATCCAGTTCTGGGTTTTCCACCGCATTAAAGTCTCCTATAATACAAAGATTATCATACTGCACCTCACTGACCTTAACATATAAATCTTTATAAAAGACTTTTTGGTTCTGATTCGGGGCATAAACATTAATCAAAAGAAACTTTTTTGCATCTTTTATTATTTCTATTCCTTGTATTCTCGCTTCTTTACCCTCAAAAATTAATTTCGCTTGTATACCCTCTTTTACGTAAGTTACCAACCCTCTCTTTCTCTTATCTTCCTCCGATGTAATATATGCCTTGCCTAAGTTTTTGTTGAGCAATAACATCTCGTCCTTTTTCCGCATATGTGTTTCTTGAATACATAAAATATCAGCTTTGAGTTTACTTAGCTGTAAAAAGATTCGTTTCCTTCTTCTGGGGGAGTTTAGACCATTAACATTGACCGAAATAATCTTTAAGTTATTCATTATAGAATTTTTCATTATAGAATTTTTCTTAACCTAACTATTGAATTCTTTTTTTTTTTTGTAGCCTTGTTTCCCTTTTTATATCTTCTGTTTGCGGTACTTCTCCTTCTTCTCGATCCTCTAAGTCTAGCAGCTGATATTCTTTTTGTGGGTCAGTTAACATTAACTGACTCTCTCGCTCACTTGATTTGCCGCCCTTATCTATGCCTTTATGCCAATTACTGCTGTAAGTTCTGGTAAACTCCTCCAACTTCATTGTGGAATCTATTCTAAATCTGTTATTAACATACATAAATGTAAGACCCTCTGGGACTAACCACCTATAGGGAATTCCTTTTTTCTGAAGTGCCAAAGCCAAGTGCATATATTCTTTCCTTCTCATCCTGACCATCCACGGTACATCTTTCATCACCTTTATTTTGACCCCTTTTATAGTTAGCTGCTGCTCTCTCGCTTCCTTCCATACTTTTTCTTTTACCAACTTGCGGACAAATTTTAATTGGACCTCCCTACTAAGTCCGTTCCTTCTAGCATAGGTAGTATTTACTCTATGAACCCAGTCCAGTTCTTTTTCTACCTCCGTCTGGTCCAGTGACAACAATTCCGCAAGCGCCTCACTCATGACATCAACCAAATTCTCACTCTTTTCCTCGGGTATGTTTAAAAACCTCAAAACATAATCTGCTTGGCTCACTTCCATTTGTATAGTTTTTGTCTCCAGTTTTTCCTGACTTGTTTCTAATTCTTCCATTTTACCTTCCAACATTCTAAATTTACCTTCTATTGATTTTGTCACTTTAACCACCTCGTTTATATCCTTCTTTGTTTCGGCAAATTTGTTATCAAGATCTCCCATTTTAACTGCAAGCCCTTCTATCTGTTTTGTTAGATCTTCCTTCATTTGGTTAAGTGCCTCTAAGTAATTAGCTTGCATATCTTTCAGTGTGTCTTGTGATAATGCTGCCGCAACAGCCTTGGGTTGACCTGGTGAATGTTTTGTTTTCCCTATTTGGGACATTATCTTCACTATTATACGGACTTAGTATTAAAATTATTGGTATTGTTATTAATTCTCTTAATTCTCTTAATGTTATTCTTAATTTCTTATTTCTTATTTCTTATTTCTTGTTTCTATGTCTGGCAATGAATAGAATAGAATAAATATATATATCTATCTTACACTGAGCCAACCTTGAAAGTTATTATGCCACTACACAATTATTTTCCTTAACCAACATAACTCACTACTTAACCAAAAACACAATACAGACAGCTTTTCCCTCTCTTCTTCTCTTCTTCGCTTCCCAAAGTTCCTAGTATGACCCCCGGGTCCGTCACGTATCAGCTGTCTTTCAATTTTCCAGTCTTGCTTTTCTCTTCCTTGCTAATGTTTACAGTCCTCTGTCTTTCCCTTGTCTGTTTCACCTATTTCCGTTCCGCACCGCTCCGTTTAGCCACTCAGCCTTCTCGCCTCTCTCCCGTCGGTGTGCGTCAGTATGCGTCAGCACGCCGCTCGTCGTTACGACGTTACGTCGCCCTCATGAGAGTCAGTTTTTTTTTTTAACCCTTTGTAGTCTTCTCCAACCAAGAAACTCAAAAATTGTACAAAAATGGGCAAAGTCCGTCACTCCGCCGCCTCTCTCCCCCCGGTGAACAGGCCCACTTCCCCCGGCTCCGCAATACCAGTCCTCCTCGGGCGTCTGCTTCGAACCATCTGGGCCAACCGTCCTTTGACCGCGCCTCCGCTGCTCCGCGTCTCCTCCTGGTCCGCGACCCTCCCACAGCACCTCCGGGAGACTCCAACAACGCGGACTTAACGAAATCTTCCCCGGATATCGGGTAAGCCGAAAAAACAATCAGCTTTCTCTTTCTCTGTCAATTTCTCCTCCACCGCCCACCACAGTTCACCCCCGTTCTCCGGTGGCTGGGGCTAATTCGCCATACAGCGCTTTCAACCTCGGTGTAAAGGACTGAGGTAGAACACTTGGAGGCAGCACTCCGCGCCCCCACTATTCTCCTCGCTCTTTTTACACACTCCTCCACCAACAGGAGGTTGTGCGGACCCTAGGGCCCCCCAATAAGGTTGAAATTACGGTTTGTTTCGAGGAGCTCCCTCAAAACGCTACCGCTCCGCTCCGCCGGAACCGGAAACCCCCTCAAAAAATAGTTTTGCACAGTCTCCAAGCTGGACAATATTTGTTCCTTTCACCCCCAGAGCTCTATTCCATACAGTACATGAGGAATTACTTTGGTAATAAAGAGCTTAACAGCAGGATCTATTAGGAAACCCCCTTTAGTTCGATAAAATCTCAGATTACTCCCGATAGTTTATTTGCAGTTGATTTAATGGAGGCTGCATGGGTGTTCCAGTTCAATGTTTCACTTAACGTTAGACCCAGATCAAATCAGGGCTGTTTAGCTTAGAAATGATGTCATTTATATAAAGATTAAAAAGTGTAGGAGCTAGCACAAAGCCCTGCCTTACTCCTTTCCCTGTGGGAATTTCTCTAGTTAAAAAGCTGGATGTACCTACTCTTATTCTTGCAAAGGTGTCTTGATGAAGTTCTCTCAGTAGATACAGCAGCCTCTTATCTATGTTTATCTGCAGCAATTTGGCCCAAAGTCTCTCTGTCTATCGAGTCAAAGGCCGATGCCAGATCTATAAACACTGTGTACAGGACTTTAGTAGGACCAGACATTGCAGAATTGGCTAGTTGGTAAAGAGTGTAGCAGTGGTTTATTGTACCTAGATTTTTCCTGAAGCCTGCTTGATGAGAGTAGATCAGGGGTGGCCAACAGCAGCTCTCCAGGTGTTTTTTTACCTACAACTCCCATCAGCCCCAGCCAGCATGGCCAATGGCTGGGGCTGTTGGGAGTTGTAGGCCAAAAACATCTGGAGAGCTACCGTTGGCCACCCCTGAGGTAGATAATACTGTTTTGAAGGATCCAATCATCAAGTTTCCTCAGCAGGTATTTCCCATATAGTTTGGATGCCGTGTCTAAGAGACTTATGGTTTGCCCGCTCCAGAACCATGGATTTTGGAAGGGGTGTTTAAAGACCTGAGTCAGATTGAGGTGACAAGAGAGAAGGTACTACAACTGATTGACAAATTAAAAACTAATAAGTCACCAGGTCCGGATGGCATATATCCAAGGGTTCTGAAAGAATGCAAAGGTGAACTTCTGGATCTCCTGACAAAAATATGTAAACTTTCATTGAAATCTGCCTCCGTTCCTGAGGACTGGAAGGTAGCAAATGTCACCCCATCTTTAAAAAGGGTTCCAGAGGAGATCTGGGAAACTACAGGCCAGTCAGTCTGACTTCAATACCGGGAATGTTGCTAGAAACCATTATAAAGGACAGAATGAGTAGGCACATTGATGGACACAAGTTATTGAGGAAGACTCAGCATGGGTTCTGTAAGGGAAGATCTTGCCTCACTAACCTGTTACAGTTCTTTGAGGGGGTGAACAAACATGTGGACAAAGGGGACCCAATAGAAGTTGTTTACCTTGACTTCCAGAAAGCTTTTGATAAAGTTCCTCATCAAAGGTTCTTAGTAAGCTCGAGAGTCATGGAGTAAAAGGACAGGTCCTCTTGTGGATCAAAAACTGGCTAATTAATAGGAAGCAGAGAATGAGTATAAATGGACAGTCTTCGCAGTGGAGGAAGGTAAGCAATGGGGTGCCGCAGGGCTCAGTACTGGGTCCCAAGCTCTTTAACTTGTTCATTAATGATTTGGAGTTGGGAGTAAGCAGTGAAGTGGCCAAGTTTGCAGATGAGACTAAATTGTTCAAGGTGGTAAGAACCAGAGAGGATTGTGAGGCACTCCAAAGGGATCTGTTGAGGCTGGGTGAGTGGGTGTCAACATGGCAGATGAGGTTCAATGTGGCCAAGTGAAAAGTAATGCACATTGGGGCCAAAAATCCCAGCTACAAATACAAGTTGATGGAGTGTGAACTGGCAGAGACTGACCAAGAGAGAGATCTCGGGGTCATGGTATATAACTCACTGAAAATGTCAAGACAGTGTGTAGTTGCAATAAAAAAGGCCAATGCCATGTTGGGAATTATTATGAAGGGAATTGAAAACAAATCAGTCGGTATCATAATGCCCCTGTATAAATCGATAGTGAGGTCTCATTTGGAATACTGTGTACAGTTTTGGTTACCACACCTCAAAAAGGATATTATAGCACTGGAAAAAGTGCAGAAAAGGGCAACTAGAATGATTAAGGGTTTGGAACACTTTCCCTATGAAGAATGGTTAAAATGCTTGGGGCTCTTTAGCTTGGAGAAACGTCGACTGCGGGGTGACATGATAGAAGTTTACAAGATTATGCATGGGATGGAGAAAGTAGAGAAAGAAGTACTTTTCTCCCTTTCTCTCAATACAAGAACTTGTGTGCATTCAATGAAATTGCTGAGCAGTCGGGTTAGAACGGATAAAAGGAAGTATTTCTTCACCCAAAGGGTGATTGGCATGTGGAATTCACTGCCACAGGAGGTGGTGGTGGCTACAAGCATAGACAGATTCAAGAGGAGATTGGATAAAAATATGGAGCAGAGGTCCATCAGTGGCTATTAGCCACAGTATATTATTGGAACTGTCTGGGGCAGTGATGCTCTGTATTCTTAGTGCTTGGGGAGGGGGCAAAGTGGAAGGGCTTCTAGACCCACTTGTGAACCTTCTGATGACACTTGGGGGTGTTTTTTTGGCCACTTTGTGACACAGAGTGTTGGACTGGATTGGCCTGATCCAACATGGCTTCTCTTATGTTCTTATGATAGTTTTGGGGGTTGGTCCTATCCCCATTTATGCTAAATTTCCACCCTGAAGGGAATATGCTTGAGTTGTTAATGTGAGTGAATAGTTTGGCCAATATTGGAGTCCACCATCCAGGAAAGGACTTAATGAAGTCAGTTGGAATCAGGTTTTTCCCATGAGATTTCCCAGGGGTCAGAGTAGTTATAAGACTTTCCACTTCAGATTCTGCCACTGAGGGCCATTCTGTTTCACTAAGTTTCAGTAAGACCTATTATGTCATAGGCCTATTATGTCACAGGCTCCTTCCTGTATTAGGACTTCCAGTTCTTCCTGTTTGTTTCAAAGAAGAAGACAACGACCGTAGATTTATACGCCTCCCTTCTCTTTGAAGTTTAGTGCTAGTCAGACTGCTGGGTTTTTTGTATTTTTTTTGTGGCCTCTGATATATCATGAAACCTGTTCTACACCTAGGGACTTCTAATTCAATTAAGCCTGCATCACATCCTGTATTCCATTTGAAGACTCAGCATACTTCAGTCCAGGGGCTTCACCGTAATGCCCTGAACAATTTTATTCTCTTCCTTGTCCCCACTCTCCCTCTCTGTACATTATTGACCATGTACTGGTGAATTTGAAACTTCCTACTATGCAGTGGTATTTTGATGACCTATTTTTCGCAGTCAAGGAGAATTTGATAAGCACCCTGTTTCTCATGGATAATGCATGCTTATTTTCAAAACAATTGATCCATATTGGTAGTAGCAACATGTCACTGCTTTGCTAGGATAAGAACTAGTATGCAAGTCAGATTTCAGATTTTAAAATAAGGTCACAAAGTAGACTACAGGTATTAATGGAAAGACAGGTAGATGAGTCTCTTATGTGAAGCAGGCTTGAGTCAGAATTATCTTTACAGACAAACCTGTTCAGTTAAAAGACTCAGCAATTGTTCTTGGAGTACAAAAAGAGATTCTTGTTGCTACTCTTATTCTCTAGAACAAATAGTCTGTCAAAAAAAGAGAATGGAATTCAGTGGTTTCAAACAATGGAATATGCCAATTATCATATAAATACCATATATGAGCACCACCTTGCAAATTTTACTGCTATATTAGAAGTAATGGAAATGTGTTTGCATATTTACTAAAATATGATCCCACTTGAACCTATGCATTTGAAGAGAAAATAGCTGTATGCCAACAATTGACACCAAGAGAAGAAACTTTTCACTCTCCAGGAAGCTTTTCTTAATTCTCCTAGATGTCACAGAAGACCTATAATTGCAAGAAATGAGAAGGTTTTGTTTCCATACTGCATGTCTTTCTTCCACACATACTATTATGTAGAAATCTATAGCACAATCTTTAATTGAAGATAAAAGCTCTTTCAGTGGTTACATTCCTGTCATATGTATGGAACAAATGTGCTACATCATCATCAATTCAATTCAACTAAATCACCCCATCCCAGGCTCTGGCCAATGTACAACAAGTAAAAAACAATATATAAATTAAAAAGTACAATAATATCAGGACTTTTTTTGAGCAGGAAAGCACAGGAATGCAGTTCCAGCTGGCTTGGTGGCAGGGGTGTGACCTAATATGCAAATGAGTTTCTTCTGGGCTTTTTCCACACAAAAAGCCGTGTGAAACCGTGGTGGCATCAGGGGGTATGGCCTAATATGCAAATGAGTTCCTGCTAGGCTTTTTCTACCATATCCCATTCTGACAGTTGCTTCTTGACCCTTATACAGGTTTCAGGAGACATGTGAGGTGGGCTGGTACTCCCATCTCTTTAAGGACTTGCCACAGTTTGTTGTGATCCACACAATCAAAAGCTTTAGCATAGTCAATGAAGCAGATATAGATGTTTTTCTGGCACTCCCGTGTTTTCTCCATAATCCAGCGAATGTTGGCAATTTGATCTCTAGTTTCTCTACCTCTCCGAAACACAGCTTGAACTGCTGATAGTTCACAATCTACATACTGCTGAAGCCTAGCTTGTAGGATCTTTAACATGACCTTGCTGGCATGTGAAATGAGTGTAATGGTGCAATTGTTTGAACATTCCTTGGCATTACCCTTCTTTGGGATTGGAATATAAATTGACCTTTTCCAATCCTGTGGCCACTGTTGTGTTTCCAAATTTGCTGACATAATGAGCACATCACTTTAACAGCATCATCTTTTAGAACTTTTAATAGCTCAACTGGGATACCATCATCTCCTTTCACTTTGTTGTTAGTAATGCTTTCTAAGGCCCATTTGACTTTGCACTCCAGGATGTCTGGCTCAAGATCAGCGATATCACCGTAATGGTTGTCAAGGACATGGAGATCCTTCTTTTTTTTTGTTATTTATACTTTATTAAGTTTTTCATAAAGCATATCACAGACGTTCATTCCGTCGAACGAACGGAGGCACTTATCCAACACCTTGTGCACCGCCACCATATATTCTCCTAATCTAAACTGCACGTGCGATAATGATTGCGAAGCGGCTTATCCTGCTGCAGTGGCGTGAAGGCTTCACCGGCACGATTACTACTTGGCTTGAGGGAATGTATGCTTTGGCTGTGCAAGAAAGGATAGCATATCGCCGGCAATGTCAACAACAACAATTTGAAGAGATTTGGTCGGCTTTTCTAGAAGCATCTAATGTTTAAAGCTCTGCATTTTGAAATCTGGGACTTGTTTACCCGGGGGCTCTCGGAATGGGGAACTGGCATGCCGGCATCTAATTAACTCGATCAGTTCAGGCAGTTTAGATTAGGAGAATATATGGTGACATGGAGATCCTTCTTGTATAATTCTTCTGTGTATTCTTGCCACCTCTTCCTACTCTCTTCTGCTTCTGTTATGTCCCTACCATTTTTGTCCATTATCATGGCCATCTTTGCATGAAACGTTCCCTTGATTTCTCCAATTTTCCTTGATGAGACCTCTTGTCCTTCCCATTCTATTATTTTCCCTCTATTGCTTAGCATTGTTCCTTCAGGAAGGCCTCCTTATCTCTCCTTGCTGAAACAAAAATGTGTTGAGAGTCAAAATATTAGCCAACAACCAAAGCTGTGTGGTGTGAGTTGGAAAGGCTGCATGTAAATTCCTCATTAACAGTCAGCTTTATCTAGGAAAAAAATTCAATATTAAGATGAAAAAGGGGAGTAATTTATGGCATCAACTGGATGAGTTGGATTGACTGAGCAATGGAGGAGTACAGGAAAGGAAATTATTGATCAAGATCCAATAGTGATAATTAATAAGCCTGCCAGAGTCATATGAAAATATAGTGTCTCAGATTGTCTCCTGATATTACAGGAGCTGTGGATATATTATGCAGAAAGATGAAATCACCAAGCAAAAAGGAATGCAGTCAAAATATTTGCAAAGTACCAGAATGGCACTACACATCTGAAACTAAAGTTACTAACAAGTTACAATCCCCGATTAGTGGGATACATGGATACAGACTGGGCAGGAGATACTACAGATAGAAAGTCTACCAGTGGACGTTTATTTTTCTATGGTGGCAGAGCAGTTGGCCGGAGCAGAAGCAAGCAAGGAATTCTATCTTCAGCTGAAGCAGAGTATGTATCTGCAGCAGATATGTACAGACAACTGAAATAGACACTGCAGCAAATGCAAGGCTTTGGGAAAAAGGAATCCAGTCCTGCAAATCTTTGAAGACAACCATGTGATCATAAAAGTTTCAGACAGAAAAGATCAACTCAAGAACTAAAGACACTAATGTGAAGCGTCACCTAGAAACAAACATGCAAGAAGACGGTCTTGTTGAGTTGGAATACTGTCCTACAGATGAAATTATTTTAGATGTACTTGCCAAACCACTTTCTCAAGAAAAGTTGGGAATTCTACATAAGAAGATGATTCTTGTGGACTTTGTACATTAGACCTCAAGAAGGAGTGTTGGGAAAAGCAATGCCTGGTGTACAAAGAAGAAAATACCCTGCAGGGAGTAGCAAGAAGACATTTAGATAGCACTAGGGATGGGCATGAACCAGGGAAATGAAGGTTCATCCTGGTTCATGGTTCATGAGGTCACATGATCCTCCCTGAGCCTCCCCATTTATCAAACTGGTTTAGTTTGTGAAGTTCAGGAGAAGATCTTAAGATCTTCTGTCCCTCCTTTCTGCTGTGGCAGCTCCCCAAAGCCAGCAAAATGGAAGGGGGGAAGATCTTAGAAAAGCCATTTGAATGGGAACATTCCCTTTAAATGGCTTTTGCAAAAGGACACTATGTGCAAGTGAACTCCAGCCACTTGGACTTCACTCACCTTTGGTATCCACTTGCAAAGCCTGTTAAGTGTCATTCATTGTCTGTTTCTAGATTGTTACTTTTAGGGCAGTTTCCCACTTCTTCTCAGAAGTTCCACACTCAGGCTTACTCTTTCTCTCAGCTAGAGATGTTGTCAGGAACTTATCTCTGTCTCTCCTCTTTCCTATCAAGTGTGTTAATTCCTAAATAAACCTTTATCTACTCTTTAATCAGGTTGTGCACCATTATTGTGTTAATTATGCTGCCAACTATTCTAAGTTTCTGTGGCTGATTACAGACTGGCACTTTGGGTCAACTCAGAGATGCCTCTGAGATCAACCCAAAAAAATCTTTCGGACGGCAACATCTGCCAGCCGGATCCCGTGCTCACCCTGTCCTGGAAGACAATCCACCTGGCTCAAAAAGGGACCACTGCAAAAGTGGTCCCTTTTCGCTAGAGCGGCTCCCGGCCGTCTGGAAGGCTGGAGACCACCTGAAGAGTGCCCGGGGAGCCGCAAGCTGGACACGTGAGCATTCCAGATGCTCCCCGGCCACCCAAGACCCACCCCTTTCCTTGAGCATCATCCAGAAGCTCCAGGGTGCTCATTTTCCGGCTGTCTGTTATCAGCCTGTGAGTCACTTTTATAGGCCTTTTTGGGGTACACTTTCATCTTGAGCTAAAGGAAGAAGAAGAAGAAGAAGAAGAAGAAGAAGAGCAGATTTATACCCCACCCTTTCTTATCTTCTTCCCTCACAACAGAGCTCTCACAGCAGCTGCACTTTCAAGGACAACTCTTGCAAGAGCTATTCCAGCGGCTGCAAGTGGAGGAGTGGGTAATATTAGATTATAGTAACTGGTAATCAGAAACACAAAACCTGAAGTTTCTCCCATGAATACATTTTTTTAAGTCTTGTTTTCACAGGCATGGATCCACTGGAGCATTTCAACAAATGGAAGTATGGCTAATTTTCATTTATTCCCTCCCCCACAACAGATCTCTGATTCTCCCCATATGCTGTTTTTAGAGGCCCAGTCCCCAGAAAGAGCACTTTAAGGAACTTTTGGGATTGCAACACAGTGTGTGTGTGTGTGTGTGTGCACGCGCACAAGTGAAAGGAATCCGTGCTCTGTGATCCATGGAAATTACCAGTGGATGCAAGACATCTTTATCAGTTATAACAAATGGGAGACAGTGATGGAAGAAAAATGAGAAACAGCAAGCTGTTCTTGAGATTATAAGCAGAAAAAACACAAACATGGGATCACAGTTCATAATAGAGGAAATGCAAACAAACAAACACTGTGGTATGCTGGCTAGCACATTTAGTAAAACTTTTATCAAGAATGCCTTTATCGAATCTTACAAATCTTTTGTCACATTATGAAGTACAACATTACAATATTACAAAGAAAAGTCCATCAAAATTATGGTATATAGAACATCCTTTGGTAAGCAGAGTTAATTCATCATGAATTAATAATAAATAATGTCTTGTAACAGCACTTTCACAATTCAAACTAAAGTTCTCTTATACAGGATTCTCCATTCAGTTCAGTTTCAGAGTAGCTTTACATGTACAACAGAGATGTGTGCATGGATCTAACTACTAAAGAAAACTTCAGTCCGAAAGAATTACAGCTGTCTAAGCCTACTGACTTAAATGAAGTTAGAAAGGAATAACTCTACTTAGGATTGCCCCCCCAGTCGGAAGAACGAGACAACGCCATAGTTGGATGGAAACAGGGCAACTTTATTGAGTTAAACAGCATGAGGCAAAACAGGCCAGCTGCCGGACAGGCCAAGGGAGACACCCCAGGACCCTACCCTGTCCGGAAGGGCGAGCCACCCTGCCCCCGGCCGCAGCCAGCTATAAGGGGCTGCTGCCAGGCCGGCACCGGCCAGGTTTACACCCCACGGCACAGCCGCCCACCCAGGGACGGCCTGGCCGAAGAGGTGACCCGATAGCGGGCAAGACAGCAGAGGGCCGTAGAACCCCGCTACTGTCCCATCCCACTACTTCCCTAAATCAGGGAAAACCGTGGGTGCTCACCGGAACCTGCAAACCAACTTAAACACCCGCCAACAAAGTTACCAATTAAGACCCAACCTAAAGTCAAATAGTACAAGGTAGGCAAAAAAAACATCCTAGCAAAGGCCAATCAGCTGAGATGAAAAAATTCCTACCTGGCCCCGAAAACCGGCGACCGGAAAACCTGTACTATTAAAGGGAGGGAGGGAGGGCCAAAACACGCAGCGAAGTGCGTGTAGGAGGGCGAGGCTGGGCCTATAAAGCCCCAGCCCCCGCCCCGCAAATCCCCGGATGGGAAGGAAGCGTTGCCTCGCTCCATCCGGGGAGGCAAACGCGGCCCCCGCCCACAGCCACCTGCGGCGGCGCGGTCAGGGAAGGGCCGGATTGCCCCCCCAGTCGGAAGAACGAGACAACGCCATAGTTGGATGGAAACAGGGCAACTTTATTGAGTTAAACAGCATGAGGCAAAACAGGCCAGCTGCCGGACAGGCCAAGGGAGACACCCCAGGACCCTACCCTGTCCGGAAGGGCGAGCCACCCTGCCCCCGGCCGCAGCCAGCTATAAGGGGCTGCTGCCAGGCCGGCACCGGCCAGGTTTACACCCCACGGCACGGCCGCCCACCCAGGGACGGCCTGGCCGAAGAGGTGACCCGATAGCGGGCAAGACAGCAGAGGGCCGTAGAACCCCGCTACTGTCCCATCCCACTACTTCCCTAAATCAGGGAAAACCGTGGGTGCTCACCGGAACCTGCAAACCAACTTAAACACCCGCCAACCCAGGGCCAAGCCTCAGCTTAGGCCCCTGGGCCCCACCGGCAGGCCCAAAGCATGCCGAAGCCCCAGCTGCAACTCGCCCAACAATGCCCAGTTCCCAGACACGGACAGGTGGACTCCGTCCTGCCGGTACAGGTCCGCCCGATCCGACCTGATGGCCGGGTGTGGACAAGAAGGCCAAGGCCGCCTCGGAGCGCATTCCCAATCGCTCCGATGGCCCCGCGCCTGGCTCTCTCCAACCCCGAGGGGTCCAAGCCGCCCTCCACACCCGCCGCGGAAGAATGGCGGACCAAGTAACCGCACCCCGGGCCACCTGCTCCGGGTCACGTTGAGGTCATCGATTGCCTGAAGTGACAGGGCCCTCCCCCGCACCAGGCCCAAATCGTTGCCTCCCAGGTGAATAAGCCAGGTGTGATGCGGAGGACCAATCCTCCCCAGGAACAAGGGGATCACCTTGAGGTCATCGATTGCCTGAAGTGACAGGGCCCTCCCCTGCACCAGGCCCAAATCGTTGCCTCCCAGGAATAAGCCAGGTGTGAGGCGGAGGACCAATCCTCCCCATAAACAAGGGTGGCAGGAGCCCGTCCCAGCGGAGGCCCCGACGGCCCTGCCACTCAACGACCGCCCACCACTAAGCCCAACTGCGAACCCAAACTTGAACGCCGGGCTTGGTGGGCGGCCCAAAACCATACTGTGGCCGGCGATCAGTGTCCTCCGCCTCTCGCCCTGCGCCACAGCACCTAAAACAGGAGAAAATAAGAATGTTAAAACCCCAGCCTGGCTGCAACTTGCCCTGCAACACGGGCGAACGTGGCCCCTGAACGCCGGAGGCCGCCATCACCCATCGGTTGAATGGCCAGACCCGGGTACCCATGGCCACAGCAGTTGATGCCGCCCCAATCCACAGTGAATGGGACCCAAACCAGAATCCCGACAGCCCAAGCCTGTGCACGGCTTGGCTGGTCGCGGACCAATTAGAATTTAGTTAACGGGGACCCCTACTCGTGCCGAAAACAGGGGGGGGGCGGCATAGTCACCCCCACAGCAATGGACTCGGCCAAAGCTAAAACGTGGCAGATGTCACAATCACGGCTCAGCCCAATGTAATCGTGGCGCCCCGCTGCCTCTGGTCAGTCTTAGACCGGCGCACCCTTAAGGCTGCGGGGTCCCCAGCAATTTTAACCTCTCCAGCATGGAGAGCCCGGCCAGAACAATCATTGCGCGAGCGGGCCACCAACCCGCCGACCCCAAGCGCGCCAAAAAGGCGGACATGGCGGCTGCCTGAAACCAAGCAGCCTCAAATTTAGAAAAACAAACTTCTGGCCAAAATTTGCAGAAACCTGTTAACCCCACAGGGGAAAAAAGGGGGGGGGTGCCATGCATCAGGCCGTGGGCCTTGCTCACAAGCCCGGCCCTCCAACATTTTACACATTCTGAAGTCGTCAGAGGCATCAGGCGACCCCTTCACCTTACTGGTGAACGCCAGTGCAGCCAATTTGGCTCTAATGGTCCTTACCGACAGCCCCTTACCTTTCAACTCAACGCAGAAAAAGCATGAGACGAGCTGCTGGAATTGGCCAAAGGTCAGCCAACCCTACCTGCTCCCCGAAGGCCGTGAACTGCTCAACGGAGCGATCTTCAGCCTAACGGGTAGAGGGGGCTAGGGCCGGCATCGTGGCCCGATTGGCCTCGACTCTCCAGCCGCCACCTATCTGTAGGCCTCCGAGCCGGCAAGAGGTAGGCCGCAGGTGCGGGAAGTCGGAACAGCTCCATCATACAACTCGATAGAGCGTCTGCGACCCCGTTGCACACGCCGGGCTGGTGCTTAGCAAAGAACAAAACGTGCAACCTCAAACAACACAAAGTAAAAAGCGAACAATGCGCATAACCGGGACCAACTTGGACGAGAGGGTATTAGTCGCCTGGCCGCAGCTATGTTGTCACACCAAAAGTGACCGACATAGTTGGCAAATTCCTCGCCCCACAATCGTACCCAACCACAAGTGGGGAAAAATCCTAAAAATGTTAAATGACGCAAAGGTGCGTATCCGACCACGTGGCGAGCCAAGACTCAGCACACCATCGGCCACCGTAATAGCTACAGAACCAACCGCGTCGGACATGATCTGCGGATCGCCCTCGATCCGCATGTCCTCCCCCGAAAAGGAAACCCCAGTAAAGTCCAAGAAACTGCTCCCGCACCTCAAGGTCCTCCCGCGCACCACTGCTGAATCTGATCCGCAGATGAGGGAGGCATGAGGAGCACATGGCGTCCCATAGACGCAGCAAAAACGGCCCGCCTGGGGCCACTACTTTGCAAGCAAAGTTGACGTGGCCCACAACCTGCTGGGGCTCTAGGGGGGGAACCTTACGTTTGCCCTACAACCCAACAAGCTTCGACGGAGGCACACAATCTCCCCAGCCGGGAGGCGGGGCGCCTGCTTAATTGAGTCCAGCTCAATACCTAAAAAGGTCAACACACAGGAGGGGCTCTCCGACTTTCGTGCGCTAACGGGACGCCCAGGTCCTCAGCTAACTGGATGAAGGAATGGAGAAGTTGCCCACACTGGCCCGAGCCACACCCCAAGGTGAAACCCGCAATTAGGGACAGGAGGGGAATCGAAAGGGCCCCGCACCCTGCCATTAGCGCGCTCCATAAAACCTTCCCGAAGTAAACTCTATCACTTACTCTAGGGTGGCTCACTAACATTTCAATGAGGGCTCTCACTCTGATGAGGCTGGGGCCCTTTACCAGAACCATGGGCTCCATCCCCGCCCCCAGGCCTCTTGGGGCCACTCAGGGGCTTGGACCGAATCAGTATTGTCTACTCAGACCGCCCTAGTATTATGCTTAGCAGGGGGCATGAGCTGCAGCCAAAGCTGCTGATTTATTTGGTCCCCTGGCATGGAAGGGTTGAGGGAAGCCCTCATCCGGAACCCCTCGTCGTGCTGCAGCCACGCAGCACCCGAGGAGTCTGTATACACCTTGTAGGCAATATCACAATACTGGAATAGCGGTGCAGCCCGTAAAGGCTGTGCTCGCGCTATAACACCAGCATAGATAAGAAATCCGGGCAACCAGTTAGCCCAAATTCCTTCCACCTTTCTTTGTTTAATCCTTTCCTTGTCCCTCTCATCCAATTCATCCTTGTCCTTCTATCTCCAGTTCCCTGTAAAGAAGTCCAAAGACGTCCACATACTTGCCCCTGAGTATCTTTGCACGGGTAGCCACCTCAAGTGATCACCCAGCGGTATGCCCGTGTCGCCGAAAGGGCGACCCTGAAACAGGACCTACCCCAAAGAGGCTGAGGGACAACCGCCGGAACAGCTGGAGGTGCTGGGCCAACCGAGAGGCGTTGACCACCCCACAACTGGGCCCATGGCAAAGATCCACCCAGCGTGGCCTGACCTACTGAACCCTGAGCAGTAGACGGGGCACTGGGCGTTGAAGAGGCAGACGTAGCGCCCCACGGGGGAATCAGGCACAGCCCATAAGGTCCCCAACTGCAAGTTGGCGCCGTGAACCCCGGGCCCCGAAGCAGCGCCTAGACCACCCGCAGTTGACGGCAGGGAAGCAGCAGTCTGATAGAGGGGCCACACACCCCTAGGCCAAGCGCCAGTCAGCCCAGGCCCGCCCAGCTTACCTCGCTGCCGGGTATGCCAACCGAGGCATGACGGGTGCAGCGCCGCGATCCTCAGGACGCCCAGGGGCTTCCGCAGGAACCAACCCATCTCCAAAATCCGAGGTGGGTTCAACAGGGACATGCGTCATCTCACCCGACGGTCCAGTACGGGCAGCCATGTCCTGTAAAGTAGAAAGACGGGCGAGGACCTCTTGCTCAAAAGCCCTTGTGGACGCCACAGCGGCCTTCCGAACCCGGGGGAACCCCGGTGTGCCAGGGTCCAGGCCGTGTTAACGCTCCAGAGCGGGCAAACGTTCAACAATGGCCAGCCTGGTGCTGGTCTCCTCCTAAACCCCGGGCCTGGAAGGGGCCGGCCCTACACCCTGGGCCTTAGTGGGCGGCGTGCCCTTGGGAGTCCCCTGCCCCTTTATTGGGAGCCATTTCCAAAAAAGCAGGCTAAAAGCCAAAAGTCATGCAGAGGTGACTGCTGTTGCCTGCCTCTGCATAGCAACCCTGCTGGTCTCCCATCCAAACACTAACCAGACATGATCCAACTGAGCTTTAAAGATCTGGCAAGACTGAGCTGGCCTGGGCCATACAGGTGAATGATAGTAAAAAATGGGGGGGGGGGGGGGCGCTGCCCCACCAGGCCAAAATCAAGTAACCAGGCCAACCCAGCCCAGGGAGGGAAGAGGGAAAACAACCCCTACAAAATGAGGCTGCCTTCTACTAAATCAAGCCCCCATCTAACCTCAAAGGAGCCAGGAGGCGCCAGCCCCAGACCTACAGGGGCTATAAGATTAACTCCCAAGGAACCAGGGAAGCCCGACGCGGCTCTAAGGCCGCTGTTACCGCCTCTGCTCTCCGCGACGACCAGCTGGGGCAAACAGAAACTCAGCGACAGGCAAGGCGCGGCTCACGCGCCGCCGCTCCCGGCAGCTAGAAAACTCAAACGCCGCCGATGCAGCCTCTCCACTCCCGGCGACCAGCTGGAGCAGCAGAAAAAACGCGTCGAAAAGCAAGGCTCGCACGCTGCCGTTCCAGCAAGCAAGGTAGCCCGTAGGAAGGCTCTGCCGAGGGAGAGGCCCGACGGAGCTCGGCAGTCAAGCCGAAAAGGAGGAAGCCGCAAAACAGCTGACTGCCTCCCCGGCCGAGACGCACGCACCCGCGCCGATCAGCTGATCGACCTGGTGCTGCCTGACTCCGCTGCGCTAGGCCTCACTGGAGGCCAACAAGAGAGCACGTCCTTGCTCCCCCAAAACACGCAGCGAAGTGCGTGTAGGAGGGCGAGGCTGGGCCTATAAAGCCCCAGCCCCCGCCCCGCAAATCCCCGGATGGGAAGGAAGCGTTGCCTCGCTCCATCCGGGGAGGCAAACGCGGCCCCCGCCCACAGCCACCTGCGGCGGCGCGGTCAGGGAAGGGCCGGATTGCACTGTAAATTTGTGGTTTAAAGTGCTATTTTACATGCTCTTTCATATGTTTGTTCATTTAAGAATATTACATTGGCTGCCAATTTGCTTCCCTGCTCTTCTCAAGGTAGCCATCTTTTAAAGCCCTTTGAGACCTAGGACCGTCATGTCTGATAGACCACTTCTACCCATATATGCCCACAAGGCAGCTCTGATAATCAGATTAGTATATATTAGTTGTTCCCTCATTTTGGTCTAGTAAGACCTGTCACTGGTCAGGCTTGCACTTCCTTTGTGGCTGCACTATCAGGAAAGCAGTCCTCCATGGTCCCTTCCTTTGAGAGCTTCACATCTACTTCCTTTAGTAAATGAGCTTGCTGGTTTTCCAATCTGATTTGTGTCTCAGGTATAAAGCCTTCTAAGAAAAATGCATATCAAAGAAAACATTATAATGTTGAAATGGGCATTTTATCTATTTCAATGTATGTTAAAGTTTTAGGTTTTTACTACTGTCTCATTTTAAGTAAAGAAAACGGCACAAGAGAGTGAGAATGTATGGATATATAATCTATTCACATCTTAGAAAACCCACCCAGTGATTTAAATTTTATGTGGTTAGTTTGATGTTCTGCAGCATTTCTCTCTCTTAGGCAATGGGACTTTTAACTTACTCCTAAATTAAATAGACTACTTTGATCAAGGATTCAACAGACATAAGAACTTGCAGTCAAATTATACTGGCATTGATAGATACAGACATATTTGCAAGCATCATTTCCCCCCCCCACCCCAGATTAATCGCATTCAGAAGAAGAAGAAGATATTGGATTTATATCCCGCCTTCCACTCCGAAGAGTCTCAGAGCGGCTCAGAATCTCCTTTAACTTCCTCCCCCACAACAGAGACCCTGTGAGGTGGGTGGGGCTGGAGAGGGCTCTCACAGCAGCTGCCCTTTCAAGGACAACCTCTGCCAGAGTTATGGCTGACCCAAGGCCATGCTAGCAGGTGCAAGTGGAGGAGTGGGGAATCAAACCCGGTTCTCCCAGATAAGAGTCCGGACACTTAATCACTACACCAAACCGGCTTCCACTGCCATGGCAACTGCTTTGTTTCCACTGTTTTGCACATGTATTTTCAACTGAACATGCATACTCACATTTTGGACAAAATTGATCTTGATACCCTTAAACTTTTCCAGTAATTTCTTATCTCCCTAACTCCTTCAACATATAAAGACTAAGTTTATTCTAAGAGAGATTTGAGGCATAAATTCTGTAGAAGCAGTTAGATTAAAAGGCTTTAGTTATCTTGGTTGTCCTAACAAATGTTTACTCTTGTTAGCACAGTGCAGTGAGATCCACTGAATGCAGGCATTTTGCAGCATTGTTACATTAGCTGTTGGATCAGGCCAACGTTTGAATCACCAAGGCAAATATACAGCACCAAGGATTCTGCCATCCTCCTGACTTCGCTGCAACTTTGTTGAGTTTGGTCGAGCACAAGCTGACACTCAACGTTTTTGGCAACAACATAGAAATTAACATTTTGAGAACAAACAGCACCTTCCTCAGCCATTTTGGGTCAGGAAAATGGCAAAGGGGGAGTCATGTATAAAATATAACATGTAGCTAAAGCCTGCAGGAAGGGCTGGTTAAAATTTCTGTCAACATGGGTGCCTTTTGGCCAGACACTGGCCCATTATGCTCAGGTGTTTTGCCTCACTTTCACCATGCATCATTGGGTTTTCTTTTTTATTCTGCATTTTGTTTCCTCCCTTCAGCACTCAGTTCACTTTCTATTGGCTATTTCCCCAAGTTTTGTGAAAGTGGTTTTGTGATGGTTTTTCCCTGGCTTCACTTTCAAGCTAAAGGTAAATTAAGAGCATACGGATTTCCTCGGATTTTTCCTCTGCCTTGCCCCCACCCTCTTAGGCCATTTTCCTGCATACATTTTATTTTTATTTTTTTTAGCAGCATGAGTCTAGTGAAATGAGACCATTGCTAATCTCATGCTGCTTATAAAAACAGTAATGACTCCCTGCTATGCTGCCCTCTCCTCCTACCCAGTTTGAATGGGTGGCATGAAAAGATAACACTAAGCTGTACCTGCCGAGAGCAATTGGCTCCCCTCACACACAACAAGCCTGGTTCGGCTGTCTTCTCATGAGAAGGCAGTACAGAGCCTGGTGTATTTATTCTGGGCTGCAGAATAAATACACCAGGAAAAAGAGAATGGTGCATACTGCAGGCACAGAATCTGAAACCAAGCTGAATGGCTTGACTGCTCAGATTCTCTGCAGTAAGCTGTGTGTACATTATAGGCCACTCTCTCTTAGCCTAATCTACCTCCCGAGGTTGTTAGAAGGAGAGAACCATGTAAGCCAACCCGAACTCCTTGGAGAATTCACCATTCCTAAAAACTGCCATTGGTTTTGCTGTGTTCAGTTTCTTTCCCAGTATCACTCTTAAATAGTTCTTAATCAACCCTACCCCATTGTCATTTACATTTAATTTATGCTCCTCCCCAGGAATGTTAAAAGATAAGCTGTCCAGAAACACATGCAGATGCTGCACTGAAAAATGCTTTAGAATGCAGCTGACATATATAAATATAGAATACTTATGCCTGCATGGCATATAGACATGCAAGCAAATCTAGCTATTTAGAAGCAACAATGTTCTCATTGTAGAAATTGCTTGATGTCAAATTTGCTGTTCAGTCACAGAGTTGAGTCCAACTCTTTGCAACCCCATGGACAAAGTCCCGCCAAGCCCTCCCGTCTTCCACCATCCTCCAGTCTGCTCAAATTTGTGTTAGTTACAGCAGTAATGCTGTCCAGCCGTCTCATCTTCTGCCAGTTTGGTGTAGTGGTTAAGTGTGCGGACTCTTATCTGGGAGAACCGGGTTTGATTCCCCACTCCTCCACTTGCACCTGCTGGAATGGCCTTGGGTCAGCCATAGCTCTGGCAGAGGTCGTCCTTGAAAGGGCAGCTGCTGTGAGAGCCCTCTCCAGCCCCACCCACCTCACAGGGTGTCTGTTGTGGGGGAGGAAGGTAAAGGAGATTGTGAGCCGCTCTGAGACTCTTCGGAGTGGAGGGCGGGATATAAATCCAATATCTTCTTCTTCTTTTGCCTTCTGTCTTTCCCAGCATCAGGATCTTCTCCAGTGAGTGCTCCCTTCTCATCTGGTGGCCAAAGTATTTGAACTTCAGCTTCAGCATCTGACCTTCCTTAGGACTGAAGTCCTTCTTGAAGTCCAAGGGACTCTCAAGGTTCTTCTCCAGCACCACAGCTCAAAAGCATCTATTCTTCTGCACTCGGACTTCCTTATGGTCCAACTTTCAGTCATACATTACTACTGGGAATACCATCACTTTCACTATACAGATTTTTGTTGGCAGGGTGATGTCCCTACTTTTTATTTTACTGCCTAGGTTTGCCATAGCTGTTCTCCCAAGGAGCAAATGTCTTTTAATTTCATGGCTGCAGTTACCATCTGCAGTGAAGTCTGTCACTAATTCCATATCTTCCCCTTCTATTTGCCAAGGAGTGATGGGGCCAGATGCCATGATCTTAGGTTTTTTCTTTATTTTGAGTCTCAAGCCTACTTTTGTGCTCTCCCCTTCCACCCTCAACAAGACGTTCTTTAGGTCCTCTTCACTTTCTGCCATTAGAGTGGTATCATCCGCATATCTGAGGTTGTTGATGTTTTTCCTGGGAATCTTAATTCTGGTTTGTGCTTCATCCAGGCCTGCATTCTGCAGGATGTACTCTGCATATAAATTAAATAAGCAGGGTGACAATATACATCCTTGTTGAACTCCTTTTCCTATTCTAAACCAATCAGTTGGTCCATATCCCATTCTGACATTGCTTCTTGACCCCTATACAGGTTTCTCAGGGAAAATGTGAGGTGGTCTGGTGCTCCCATCTCTTTAAGGACTTGCCACAATCAAAGGCTTTAGCGTAGTCAATGAAGCAGAAATAGACATTTTTTTCTGGTACTTCCATGCTTTCTCCATAATGCCTCACCCAAAAAAAGAGAATCAAGAAAAGAAAAGAAGAAACTGATGTTCCATAACTGGATAGAAATCAAAGTTTCCATAATTAAATATGACCCTGTTCCAAACATGGGCAAATAGTTTTGCCCTCCCAAAATAGAGAGGCTGAATGGAGACTGAATTCAAAGGCACCACACAATATATCTCCAATTTAATCCATTCACACACTTTCTGATATGCTGAAAGACAAGAACCCTATATTAGCAGACCCCTTAGTGTAGCCCCTTCTCAATAGTGCACTTTGGGCTCTCAAGATTAATAAATGGGGTGAATCAGAGCTATCTGTTGTGCAACTTATTTTTAGATTACGCCAGAGGAAAAAAATGGGGGGGGGAGGGGGAGAAAGTGCAAAGCAAGCAGCTAAGTGATGGTCCATGGATGTGTGAATTTTTAGGCTATCTGAGACAAAGTGAAAATTAAAAACAAGCTAGGCAATCCCCTCTGGAGCAAATTTGCAGGTTTCATTCTCCTACTGCAAAATGATTATAACAAAGCACCTTGTCATAGCACTAACTCCCTAGAGTGTTCACCTCTTTACAAGATTTCCAAAGTGGAGCAAAACAAAGTTTTCTGGCTTGTACTACTGATTAACAAGGTAAGAGACTCTCATTAGTCACTGGGAAAACATGGCCAACCAAAATGAAGCACTTTAAAGTCCCGGTAATATCAATGGGAGAGATTTTAAGCACAGCTTGAATCAATAGCATCCATCCATTCAGTTCATTTATGGACTCCACAGATGGGAAAATTCATGATTATTCTTCATAATAATCCTTTGACACTGGTTAGACTGGTAGAGAAAATGTCTGTCCCAAGGGCACCCAGTGAGGTTCATGCCCTAAGTGATATTTTCAACTTGAGTCTCCCCAGCTCAAGTCCAATATATTCATAAGTCACTTCATGTAATGATGAGCTCACTTCTCTCCTACTGTTTGAAAATGTTTAGGTGGATTATGCACACACTGATAACTTGCTGGAATGTTGCCAAGCTTTTATGCATACAGTGGACCTTGTACCTCAAAAGCTGTGCAAGAATAATGTTTCTCTTCTAAGGTCTAATGGTTACTTTAATGAGAGAGACTATTATTTTTTTTTACAATGCTTGCAACAGTGGTGTACCTAGCCTATTTGGCAGCCAGGGCAGATAATTTTTAACACACCCCTCCTCTATGTTTTTTTTTAGCCATCAAGTCATAGCTGACTTATGGCAGCTCTATAGGACTTTCAATGCAAGAGACATTTGGAGGTGGTTTCCCATTGCCTGCCTCTACATCAGCCCTGCTTGTGATCTGACAAGAGCAGGCTAGGCTGGGGCTATCCAGGTCAGGGTCTCTCCTCTATACAACAAAATTATTTTCAGTAGTAATAATGAAATAAACAATAATGGAAGAAAATAGATTCAGGTGCATAGCTGTGTTTGAAGCAGCAAAACTTGGGGAGGGACGGTGGCTCAGTGGTAGAGCATCTGCTTGGTAAGCAGAAGGTCCCAGGTTCAATGCCTGGCATCTCCAAAGAAGGGTCCAGGCAAATAGGTGTGAAAAACCTCAACTTGAGACCCTGGAGAGCCGCTGCCAGTCTGAGTAGACAATACTGACTTTGATGGACCAAGGGTCTGATTCAGTATAAGGCAGCTTCATATGTTCAAAACAAAGACTGGTCTTAAAGGTGCCACTGAACCCAAACTTTGTTTCAGTAGTCAGAAAAGAAACACAGACAATGAAAAATTACTTTTACCTTTATATATATATATATATATATATATATATATATATATATATATATATATATATATATAAATGGCAGTTAAAAAAATTCAAATTCCATCATGAGAGCCAGCAAGGTTGGCACTAGGGGTTCTGCCGCTCAAGGCTGACCCATGCGCTGCACCCCCCCCCCCCTCCAAGCTTGTTCAGAACACAAAATCTCAGGAAGCCTGATCAGGGGTAGGGAAACCTTGCATTGCAGAAAGCCTGATCGGGGCTGAGGAAACCTTTGACACTTGCATCCCGCGCTCCTTGCAAAGAGCGTACGCAAGCCCCGGGCCCGGCTCATCAGGTGAAAGAGGGGGTGCCCAGTGGTGCCCCCAGGCAGGGTGGCACCCTAGGCAGCTGCCTACCCCACCTGCTCCCAAGCACCGGCTCTGAGAGCTGATATGGTGTAGTGCTTAAAGTGTTAGACTAGGATATGGGAAATCCAAGTTCAAATCTCCATTCATGCCATGAAAGCTTGCTGGGTGACCTTGGGCCAGTCATATTACTCTCAGCCTAGCTCTGACCTGGATAGATCCAAGATAGCCTGATCTCATTAGATCTCAGGAGCTAAGCAGGGCCGTGGAGGCAAACCACATCCAAATGTCTCTTGCCTTGAAAAACCTACAGGATTGCCCTAAGTCAACTGTGACTTGATGGCAGAAAAAGAAAAAAGTCCATCACACTGCTTACTAACATTTGCTAAAGCATCACAAAATAGTGATCATAAACTTCACCAGACTAGATGTTAAAAAAAACCACTACCTCTCAAAGAAGGTGCCTCCATCCTCCAATGCTCTCAAAGTGAAACCAGAGAATCTCTGCAATAAAAACTAAATATGTGGGAGGGGCATTTTTGCAAGCCCAACAGAACCAGTGCAATGTACAGAGTACCCAGCACCACCAGCACAATCACAGTGTCCAGTAGAACTCAGTGGCAATGCCACCTGATGTCAAGCACAGATATCATTGTCCAAGCATGGTGGGGGTTGAAAGCCCAGCAGAACCAGTGCAATGCACAGTGCCCAGCAAACCCAGTGCCTTCTGTTCATAATACTAACAACGTTTTGCTACTGTACTACTCTTAAATAAATTTTGCTATCTGAAGAAGTAAACAGTGACTCAGAAAAGCTCATGCCCTACCACAAATTTTGTTAGGCTTTAAGGTGCTACTGGACTTTTGCTCTTTTCTATTAAATACATTCTGCTACCAAGCAGGATAGAGATAAGAAGGTATTGGGAAATAAATGGGGGAGGGACATCTGGTGGTCTTTGCTGGAGGCAGGCACTGCCATATGGGCATCTCCACCTTATTGGGCTTCACTTTGCTTGGGTCCTGCTGTGCATGTGGCATTGGACCTGAGCCACTGCACCCCCTACTTCCACAGGCAAGGGGGTTAGTTCAACCGTCCACTTTCATGGTGGCTTGGGACCAAGGGGGAGCTTACAACACCCAGTCACTTAGCATTTTTACCCTAGAGCCTGGGCTCAAAGCATTGGCAGCAGGAGCTGGCTAGGGAAGTGGTTTGGCCCTCCTCCAGGCAGCATGGGAGCATCTGCCCAGTGCTGCACCACTGGGTCTCCAGTCCACCTATGCGGGTTTTCCTCTTTACCCCCTCTCTAATCCATGGGGTGTTGTAGTAAAAACACACCAACTCAGAGGTTATCAGTTGCTGTCCTTTATAAAATTTATATCTCCAGTGGTGTTGCGTTTTATGGCAGACATGGCCTGGCCTGACAAAGGCACCTTTATGTCAGGTCCAGCCCTTATAACAAATGAGTTTAACACCTTTGACCTATCCAGTTATTGAGATCCTCAGAAGAAGCCCTTTTCCAGGGCTTCAGAGGTTAGGTGAGTGCAGGCAAGTGCTTTTAACTTAAGAGATCCACAAGTGAAGCAGAGGTCATGGAGTATTTGCATTTCCCCTCCAGCCTCCTGAACCAGCCCCCCAAAATTTTGTAATTGGAGGTCAGCACATGAACTGTGAAGTGGAACAAACTGGGGATTTACAGTGGGATGGGAAATAAATAGAAACCATTCCTTCTCTTCCAACAATGGAATGCCCTTCTCTCCTTGGATTTTTTTTTTAAACCAAGGGCTATAGTTTTAATAAAAAGTTTATAACTAGTTAATATTACAGGGGGGTTTTGCATTTTATTGAGGATTTTTAGGAGTATGTTACTTTGATTAATTTATATATGTTTATATCTCTTTTACACGTCAGGAAAAGCTCAAAGCTTTTAAAAGAAAAATGCTATATTTACATTTTAAAAAAATAAACACTTCACACCCCTAAGAAGCATAATTACTGAAAGTGCTACTGTCCTTTTTCATGGCCAATTTCCTGCAGTATTCATTAGACAAATTCTACAAATGCACATAAAATCTCCCAGTACAATTGTACCATTAACTTTGTATAGCACAGAGGTACTTCCTTTTGCCAATGAACTCATAATAAGAACAAATATATGCATAGCATGCCTGGAGTTTATATCCCTGAAATTATTTTCCAGGCCAATAAAATAATAATTTACAAAGCAGCTAAAGAGAAAATAAGAATAGCTTCCAGCCCACAAAATAAGAAGGTTATAAAAATGCATAAAAGCATTTATGCCCAGGATGACATTTCAATATATAAAATTAACTCTTTTTAAAAAAATCCATAGGCATGAAATGAATAGAAAGGAGAAAAATTACACTGTCCTCCACCTCAAGTTTAACTTTCTATTAGCTTACATTGATGATTAAATTATGCTGATCTGAGGGTTATTGTGCCCTTCAGCCAAAGGTTTAACAGTCCACTTACAGTTTCATAAGAAAAGACATTTAAGGAATGATCATAGAATTGGAAGTGACTTCTAGGGTCATCTAGTCCAACCCCCTGCAAAATGCAGGAAACTCACAAACACCTCCCCCCTAAATTCACAGGATCTTCATTGCTGTCAGATGGCCATCTAGCCTCTGTTTAAAAACCTCCAAGGAAGGAGAGCCCACCATCTCCCAAGGAAGCCTGTTCCACTGAGGAATTGCTCTAATGGTCAGGAAGTTCTTCCTAACATTGAGCCGGAAACTTTTTTGAATTAATTTCAACCCATTGGTTCTGGTCCTAACTTCCGGGGCGACGGAAAACAATTCCACACCATCCTCTAGATGACAGCCCTTCAAGTACTTGAAGATGGTGATCATATCACCTCTCAGCCGTCTCCTCTCCAGGCTAAACCCCGCCAGCTCCTTCAACCTTTCCTCATAGGACTTGGTCTCCAGACCCCTCACCATCTTCGTCGCCCTTCTCTGGACCCATCCTAGCTTGTCTATATCCTTCTTAAAATGTGGTGCCCAAAACTGAACACAATACTCCAGGTGTGGTCTTACCAGAGCAGAGTAAAGCACATCACGTGATCTGGACACTTACTTCTGTTGATACAGCCCAAAATTGCATTTGCCTTTTTAGCTACCGCATCACACTGTTGACTCATGTTCAGCATATGATCCACTAAGACCCCTAGATCCTTTTTGCATATACTACTGCTAAAACAAGTCTCCACCATCCTATAACCATGCATTGGATTTTTCCTACCTAAATGCAGAACTTTACATTTATCCCCGTTACAATTCATTTTATTGATTTTAGCCCAGTTTTCCAGCCTGTCAAGGTCATCCTGTATCCTGTTTCTGTCTTTTTTTGTGTTTGCAACCCCTCCCAATTTAGTATCATCTGCAAATTTAATAAGCATTCCCTATATTCCTTCATCCAAATCGTTGATAAAGATGTTGAATAAAACAGGTCCCAGGACAGATCCTTGAGGCACTCCACTTGTCACTCCTCTCCAAGAGGATGAGGAACTATTCACAAGCACTCTTTGGGTGCGATCTGTCAACCAGTTACAGATCCACCTAACAATAACAGGATCCAAACACATTTTACCAACTTGTCAACAAGGATAGTTTGGGGAACCTTATCAAAAGCCTTACTGAAATCCTGATAAATGATGTCTACAGCATTCGCCTGATCCAGCAAGGTAGTCACTTTCCTCAAAAAGCAAGATCAGGTTAGTCTGACATGACTTGTTCTTGAGAATACCATACTGGCTCTTAGTAATCACATCCATTCTTTCTAAATGTTCCAGGACCGACTGTTTGATGATTTGTTCTAAAATTTTTCCAGTTATAGATGTCAAGCTGACGGGTCGGTAGTTACCCGGATCATCTTTTTTCCCCTTTTTGAAGATAGGGACAATATCCGCCTGCCTTCAATCTTCCAGCACCTCTCCTGTTCTCCAAGAATTCTCAAAAATAATAGCCAGAGGCTCAGAAATTACATCCGCAAGCTCTTTTAGAACCCTTGGATGCAATTCATCTGGCCCTGAGGACTTCATTTCATTTAAAGAAACTAGGTGTTTATATACTACCCCTATGCTGATACTAGGTTGGAACTTCATACCCTCCTTATATGTTCTGTTTTTGCCATGTTGAGCACCATTTCCCTCAGAAGAGAAGACTGAGGAAAAGTAGGAATTCAGCAGTTTCGTTCTCTTTTCATTACCTGTTACAATTTCACTTCCTTGCCCTCGCAGTGGGCCCACCATGTCCTTGCTCTTTTTCTTACTCTGAACATAAGAAAAGAACCCCCTTTTTTGTTGTTTTTTGCATCTTTGGCCAGCTTAAGCTCATACTGAGCTTTAGCTTTCCTAATTTTTTCTCTACCCGCACTGGTGATTTGTTTAAATTCATCCTTGGTTATAAGACCCTCCTTCCAATTCCTATAGGAGTCTTTTTTTATATCTCAAGTCTTTAGAGAGCTGTTTATGGAGCCACTTCGGCTTCTTTAGGCTTTTTCCATTTTTTCTTCTCACAGGAATTGTCTGTGATTGCACTTTTAGTATTTTGCTTTTAAGAAACTCCCACCCCTCCTGAACCCCCTTTCTCCTAAGTATTTCTGACCATGGGATTTTACTCAGCATAGTTCTAAGTTTATCGAAGTTTGCCTTTCTGAAGTCCAATCTATAAGTCTGACTACGTATAGCTTTTTCCTTCCCTAAGACTGTAAATTCCAAAATCACATGGTCACTACTGCTCAGGGTGCCCACTATTTCCACTTTTTCAATCAATTCTTCCTTGTTGGTGAGAATCAAATCCAAAATAATGGATTGCCTTGTTTCCGTCTTCACTTTCTGGAAAAGGAAGTTGTCAGCAAGACAAGTCAGGAATCTATTTGAATTTTCATTTTTAGCAGAGTTGGACTTCCAACAGATGTCCAAGTATTTATTTTATTTATTTTATTTTATTTGATTTATATCCCGACCTACCCCACCGAAGCGGGCTCAGGGCGGCTTACAACACAAGGATTCCAGCATAAAATTCAAATTTTAAATATAATAAGAATATACATAATTAGAAAATTAAAACATTAAAAACAGTGCATCAGTCCAACAGCATACAATCTATACACTTCCTTCAACATTATGATAGTTTGGTGGTTTGATGCCAGTCAGTTATAGGCCAACTGGAAGAGGACTGTCTTACAGGCCCTGTGGAATTGTCCAATATCCCGCAGGGCCCTGACCTCTTCCGGTAACTGGTTCGACCAGCAAGGGGCTGTTATTGAGAAGGCCCTGTCCCTGGTTGACTTCAACCGGGCCTCCTTTGGCCCGGGGATTGTGAGCAGATTTTGGGAGCCAGATCGCAGTAATTGAAATCTCTCATGATCACTGTATCCCTTTTCTTGGAGAACTTTGCAATCTGCTGTAGAAGTATCTCATCCAAGTCCTCTGCCTGACTTGGTGGTCTATAGCAGACCCCCACAATAATATCACTGTTATTTTTTACTCCTTTTATTTTTACCCAGAGACTCTCAACTGAGGTGCCACGCTCAGATTCACATATTTCCTCACAAGTATATACCTCCTTCACATATACTGCTATGCCTCTGCCCTTTCTCATTTGTCTGTCCCTTTTAAATAAGTTGTACCCCTGAATCCTAATATTCCAGTTGTGAGTGTCATCCCACCAAGTTTCAGTAAGGCCTATTATGTCATAGTCTCCTTCCTTTCTTAGGACTTTCAGTTCCTCCTGTTTGTTTCCCATACTCTGTGCTTTAGTGTAGAGACATCGGAATCCATGTTTTATGCATCCCGAGGGTTTAGTTTCCGTACAAGCCTGCAAGTTCACATTACCTAGCGTATGCGCTACTCTTTGCAGATCTTTAATGTTCTTATCCCCAGTTTCTGGCATCATACGAGGCTTTGAATTATTGTCTCACTCCCCCATACAATTTAGTTTAAAGCCCTCCTTATTAGGTTAGCAAGGCTGTTACCAAACATTCTTTTTCCTACCAACATAAGGTGTAAACCATCTCCCGTTGGAGACCACCATCTTGAAAGCGAAAGCCATGGTCCAAAAATTCGAATCTTTCCTGATGACAGCAATGACATAACCAGTCATTTATTTGAAGTATTCTTCTTTCTCATCCTAAGCCATGGCCTTCAACAGGAGCACTGACAATAATACAACCTGTGCACCCAGCTCCTTCACCTTCTGACCAAAGCCACATAGTCTTTTCTAACATGTTCAGGGCTATGACGGGCAGTATCGTTCATTCCTACGTGGATCAACAAGAAAGGATAGTAATCCGTGGGCTTGATAAGTCTTCCAATCTTTTCTGTCACGTGCTCGATGCATGCACCCAGCAGACAGCAGACCTCTCGGGTTGATAAGTCCGGTTGACACACTTTGGGCTCCACCCCTCTGAGCAAGGAGTCTCCAATCACCACCACCTTCCTCATCCTACATTGGGGAGCAGAAGCTCCAGGCTTCTTATCCACAGGATCCTGAGAAACTTTCTTCAAGCTTCATGGAGGCTGGGGAAGTAGCCCTTGTTCCAATGGTTCAGAATCAGTTACTGTGGGGAGATCCTGGAACCTATTGCTGAGCAGCAGGGGCTCAGAACATCTTCTGATTTTCTTTCTCCTTCAGGTTACATCTTTCCAGGAACCTACCTCCTGTGTTGGATTCTCTTCTAATTGCTGAGATACCATTTCCTCTCCCTCCTCTTGTCCTTTCAAGAGCACCTCATGTGTTTTGTCAAGAAAATCCTCACCTTCCTTTATACACTCCAGTGTGGACAATCGTGCCTCCAGTCCCTGTATCTTCTCCTCCAGCAGGGCCACTAACTTACATTTGCTGCAAGTATAATTCATGCTACTCTCAGGTAGAAATACAAACATCCCACAGTCTTTACATGTCACTGCCTGTGCTCCCTCACCAGCCATACTGCTGCAATCCATTTCAAAATTTTCTTTATCTTCACTTCTCTTTAAATCCCACTACCAACTGCCACTTGAAACTACTTGTGGGTAACTACCCACCTTTCTACAGAACCCCCAGGCTAGACCCCCAGGCCAAGAGCCCTTTGGCTCACACCTCTGGCAAGGATGAGCCTTGCAAATTAAAGGCTCAAGCCCCCACCCACCTCTGACTAAACAACCAGAGCAACAGCAGAGAGTGGGGCTAGCAATTATCCCCAGGCAAACAAGCTCTCCTCACTCAGCAACAGCTACACAAAAGACACACAAAAGCAATCAGAAACCCCTCTCCAGCAGGCGCCAAGCACTCACACAGTTACCTCCCAGAGCAACCCTAGGTAATTCTCCCCAGCAGTTTTAGAAAAGCAAATCAAGTCTCACTCACCTTACCAGCAGCTCTGTTCTAGATCCAAACACCTTCTACTGCAGCTGAGCCACTTTTGCCTCTGGCAAGGATGAGCCTTGCAAATTAAAGGCTCAAGCCCCCACCCAACTCTGACTCAACAGCCAGAGCAACAGCAGAGAGTGGGGCCAGCAATTACTCCCAGGCAAACAAGCTCTCCTCACTCAGCAACAGCTTACCACACCTCTGTTCTAGATCCAAATACCTTCTACTGCAGCTGAGCCACTTCATGATTCTGTCCTATTGCAATTATTGGAAAGGATATACCTGGATGTCTATACACATACAAATGTATTTAAAATGAAATTTATAGCATATCAATCAGCTACTGGAACACATTTCAGTGATTCTGACACTTTGCATGGCAAATTTATGTTAAAGCTATAGATATAGTAAAGAGCAGCCCTGGAATCAATGCTAACTAAATAGCAGAGGGAAGAACTGACACTTCCCCCACCACCACCATGGTGACCAATGACAGATCAGTCTATGTCATCAGAATTGCTGTACTTTGCCCTTCTGTAAGATGGGTTTTTTACCACCAGAAATGATTGTTGAACTCTTAAGTACCGAAATACTAGCTCTCCTTGGAAAGATATACACAAGAATTTCTCTTCTCTCACCCCAGTTTCCTCTTTCTTCAAAACCTATTTACTAGATATAATACCCAGAAGGCTCTAAAACAAATTGCCACACATTTTATAAAGGTTAAAGCACAACTTTAGTTATAAATACACCTTGGCACTTGGATCTTCCCCCCCTCCCTTCACTTCCATTTTTGTCATCCTTTTCCCTTCTTTTCCAACCCTCTTGAGATGGAGAATTACTGAAAGCAACTTATCACTAGTGCAGAAGATCTAATGTCATGAAACAACTGAGATTGTCAACATGTGTGTTTCTCCAGACATTTTTCAGACTATGTCATGAACAGCCTGGTGATTTCACTGGCCTTACTCTACAAATATTAACCCACTTTCATGGCAAATGATCCATCACTAATACAAGACAATGGAATGCTACATCTTTTTGTCTCCCCTCCCCACTTTTTTAAAAAAAATACAGCCTGCTAAAAAGGTTTGGGTAGTTTGAAAGCTTGCACACTTTTAAAAAAATAATAATTGTGATCATATCTAATAAAAGTTATTACATGGCTTTTGTCTTAATTTTTTTAAGGCTGAAAATCAGAAAAGGAAGCTTACAGAAGGCAAATTATCATAAGAAAGAAACTCTTCATCATAATTAAACTGTGTATGGGCCTTTTCACACTTACCGGTGGAAACCGGAAGGGAGTCGGTATTGTGCCGCTTGCAGTAATCCGAGACAGCGATGGGAGTTTTCATACACATGTTTTTTTCCCTGGTAGGGTTCCGTGATTGAAGCGTGATTGAAGCGAGCCATTTCACACTGTTCCGCTCTTATCTCGCTTCCACCAGCGCCAGCCGGTTTCACGCCGTTTTTCGCCCGCCGGCGCGCGCGATCTCCGGCTTTTTTTTTTTTTTTTTGGAACGTCAGTTTAGATCGATATAGCGATATATCGCTATATCGACCTATCAAAACAGCACCACCATAGGGATCTCAACGGAGCCTAGCCATCCCTATGGTGGTGCTGTTTTGACAGGTCGATATAGCGATATATCGCTATATCGATCTAAACTGACGTTCCAAAAAAAAAAAAAGCCGGAGATCGCGCGCGCCGGCGGGCGAAAAACGGCGCGAAAACTGCTCCCGGGTTAGATACTGGACATTTCACACAGCACCCCATAGCGATTTCAACCCGGGAGGAGGGGTTGAAAAGTGGAAGAAGCTGCTCTTTGTTTGTGATGACTCAGGCACGCCTCACTACCGGGACAGCCGCGGGAGTGTGTGAAAAGGTGAGAGTATTCCGGTAGCAGCCAGTTACTGAATCGGGTCTGTCTGAAATGCCAGCAGAAACCCGTTACTGTTCAGTAACTGGCCAGCTGCTATACCGGAATACTTAGGCTGTGTGAAAAAGCTCTGTCTTAATGTGAAGAGCAAAAGACAGAGGGCATTTACATTTGCGGTTTACATTTGCGCCACAAAAGCCGCGGGACTTTGCAGCTCTTCCAGGTGCTCCGCAGCAATTAGTGCGAAAACCATGCAGAAGCTGCACGGTGAAGAGGGACATCGCTCCGGCTTAAGGTAAGTGCGAAAACGCCCAGAGAGAAAGCTAGGTTAGGTCTAGACCATGGACATAGAGTGACTGCCAAAGTTGATGGTGCATCATACTTTTTTCTGTATAGTAAATTAAAAACAATAAAGGGAAATGTTGTTGTCAAGGTTTTACTCCCCCAAGCCTGGGAAGAGCAAAGGCTCATTTCAAAGGCAAGACAAAAACAAATTACAATGTTCCTAGAGACAGACAAAGTTCCCTCTCCAGGCTAAACAGTAGCTGCCACCAGTCCTTTCTTGACTATTCCCAGCAGCTTCAGAGGGAAGAGACAAGCCTCTGAGCCTCTCAGAGGATTACTCCAGAAAGTCAGCCCTGCAAGGTAGGTTTGCAATCTGAGTTTCCAAATGGAACTCAGTAGGTGGAAATCTGAAGGCCTTTGCAGCTACAGGAGACAAAGAACCACAGCAGGTGTGTGTGTATATATAAAGTGCAAATATAGTTCTAAAATGACATGACCATGAAGGAAAAACAAATAGACTACACATTTCCAGCATAGCTAAAATGATAGCAATAGTTACCAGTGTAATCCAAGTAGTTGTCAGGTTCAGCATCAAAACTCTGTTTCTCAGAGACAAATCAGGGCATCTACCCACAATGGGACAGTAATAAAGATGGATTCCTCAAGGCAAAGCTGAGCTGGGCCACCACTGACATGATGTCTTGCCAAGGGATCACCAATCTAAAAAAACTAGCCAAAAGGCTGACTAACATAGAAGGAAATCTGATTGATTCAGGGCCTGTTGTAGCATTTCCCTCTCATTACTGAGACACATGACCATGTTACTGCAGATTAGTGGTTTCCCTGGCCCCAAGGTAATTTCTTCAGCTAGAAGGAATTTGCCAATTAAGAAGCCCACTAAAGATTGGCACTGGCTTCACCCAGGTGTAAGCAGTTTGTTGTAGTCTAACAGTTGTTAGGGTACAACAACCAGGGCTGGCCCTAGCCCTTCTGGCGTCCTAGGTAGCACAGCTCCGCCTCTGCCCCAAGTCACCATGCCTGCCACCTACTCATGAGTAGCCCCACAGGCACAGGACTCCTCACGAGTATATGGCAGGCTCAGGGCTACTCGCGAGTAGGCAGCAGGTGTGGGGCTACTCGCAGGAAGGGGCAGTGGTGGGGGGGAGAGGCAGGCAGGCAGGCAAACTAGGTGCTCCCCTCAGATCACGCGGGGTGGGCGGAAGGGAAGGAAAGGTGCAGCAGTGGCGGAGAAAGGCAGGCAAACCAGGCATTTGTCATGAGCATGGGGGGAGCCCAATTCGATGCACCCTCCCACCCAGAACCCCCCAATAAGATATGTCAAACTAGAGAAAGTTAGAACCCTTCACAAAATCTTTCTGGACCACTTTAAATAAGACCTATTCCTTCTATAGCAGCCTTTGAAAAAGCTGGCTTCAAGAACATGTGGTGTCTTAACGAACTGAGGGCAAACAATTATTTAGCAGACAATCTCCTTCAGACATATCCAATTGGTAACAAAATTATATGGTATCATTCTTCACCTCCATGATATTGACAGCATACTATATTTCTTCATTTGCATTGTTCCATTTCATACTGGGGGTTGTATTTTTAATGTGTGTATGCGCATGTGAATGTGTGTGTGTGCACTTCAAAGTCATGGCAACCTCTTCTGCGTAACTCCTACTGGAGGCCTGGAGGATATTCAGAGAGGTGAATGAATAAAGCCTGCCCCTCTCCTCCCAACTCCTCCAAGGAAGTCTCCCATCCAAGTACTTGCCAGAATTCACCCTGCTTACTTTCTGAGACCTAATGAGATCAGGATTGCCTGAGCTATCCAGGTCAGGGCAGTCCACTTCATATCTTGATCCAAATTATCCTGCATTATTTTATAAAGAATTTCAAATAATGCTCTTAGGCATAACCTTATTTTTACAGGATAAAATAGTTCAAGTTTTATTTTAAAAATGCATGTGTTTTTCTTTGAACCTCATACAATGAAAATCTTCCAGAAAGTTGGGATGACATTTTCTGCAGAATTAATTCAAATAATAATCCTTCCTGTGATTACTAGCCATGGAGAGCAGTATAAAGAAAGGGAGATTTTGGAGTTCATATAGAAGGATCGGTTGAATGGTGACTCCTTGCCAAATGGATGGGGAGAAATAAAATGCCATGGAAAATTGGCAGAAAAACATCCGTATTAGCTGTGAAAATTAAAGCTTTATACCACTGTCTTTAAGGGGAATGTTATTTTCTTTATTATAAAGTTGTTAATGAATATCTAAGCATCAGAAAAATGTGACTCTAATGATTAAATGCACAATGCAACCCTTTTGCTTAGAAATAGCTTAACTGCAAGCTAAGAGGTTTATAAAAGAAACAAAATTACAGCTATTTATTGCAATACATTTACCCATTTTAAAATACATGCATAATGGTAGATTAAAATGATTTATATATTCCCAAAGCAGTTACCCCTGAACTTTTTACATGCCGCTCTTAATTATTCACATAAAGCTGCTATACCGATTACCCAGTGTAGTGCTCCAGCAACGTAATTAGAACATAAGCGTAATCAGATCAAGGATCCTTGCAGTCCAGCGCTCTGTTTCCAGCCTTTGATAGCCATAAGGATTTGCTTTTTGAATGCTAGCACAGCAGTCATTACAGTTTGTGTAAACTTACTATTGGTAGGACTTTGCATTCATTTAAAGACAACAGTGAGCTAATTGTGATACAAAATGTACAGAAGCAGGCTGGTTCTCTTGGAGTACTACAACAAGGAGGGTAACATTGCGTTACAGCAGTAGTAGTAGCAGTTTATTTATTATGGTCCAGGACTATTTTCAAACATACAGCAAAATAAAAACATAATAATATAATAGCTAAAAGTATTATATCATTAAGAATACAAAGGGTCATATTTCACAAATAAAATGCACCAGTCATCATATTTTAGGATTCTTTAAAAATCATATATGAATTTAAAAAAAATAAAAAGCCTAATGCTTATTTGGCAGGGGAGGCATCTTGATCACTTCAGGGACTTGACTCACTCCTAGCCAGGGCTTTTTTTGAGCAGGAACATAGGAATGCAGTTCTGGCTGGCTTGGCATCAGGGGTGTGTGGTCTAATATGCAAATGAGTTCCTGCTGGGCTTTTCCTACAAAAAAGCCCTTCTCCTAGCCATCATCAACCCAGGACATGACTGGTATCCCCTCCTGGGCCTTGTTTAGGGTGTTTAGTGTTGTCAACTCTGGCTTGGGAAATTTCTGGACACGTTATGGCAGTACCTGAGAAGGACAAATTTGGGGGTGGGAGGGAGCTCATTGGGAATGTGATACCAATAGAGTTTACCCTCTGAATAGGGAGGCCATGTCTCCTGTCCCCCCCCCACCCCCCACTGGTTCATCCCACCATTGCTCAACTGGGCGGTAAGTGAAAAATGATGGGGCAAATGGGGAGTGATTGATGCTACGGCAACTCCATTAGACCCCTTCAGGTATGACTCAGAAGTGATGTCATTGTGTCAGCAGTGCTCTGGCGTTCACCCCAAACTCTGTGGTTGAAGCATAGAGTTTTGGGTGAATGCTTGGATGCTTGAATATTGCCCCTATGCAATGACACCAGGTCATGCAGGAATTGCTATGACCATATCACCAAAACTATACAAAACCACTGTGACAAAACCATTCCACTCAAAATAATATAAATAAACAAATCTTGTATCTCTGTGTATTTAGTGTACTTAATATCTTACTAAAGAATCTTAACGACCATAAAGAATATTTTACCTAAGTACAAACCAATATATCTAATTCTCAACATGCCCCCTATGTGCAGATACTTATTTCTGCAGATAATAATAATAACAACAACAACAATAATAATAATAATAATACATTTTATTTATATCCCGCCCTCCCCGCCGAAGCAGGCTCAGGTTACAGAGATAGGTTACATGGAAGGATTTTCCGGAACACTTGGGGCACTTCCCAGGTGTGCAGAAAAATCTAACATGTTTAAAAAATTATATGGGGATACTTAAATCCCCTCCCCAAATTTAAACTGCTTACTCTGCAAGTGAGGTGCAAGACCAGCCGCTGCATCCACAAGGGAAGCTGCTGTGCCACGAAGCATTCCTGCCACTGCTCCAAGTGCTGCTACTGGCACCATCAGCCAAACATGCTGCAACACCCAGGGATCCATCCACACCACCACTGGGACCATCATACACAGACACTGCAGAAACACTACCTCTCCATCCCTACCACTCACAGGACCGCTGCCAATGAACAAGCCTGCAAATTACCATCCACACCACTCCTTACACCACTGCCACAAGACCCATCACCAGGACCACCACCAATAGAGAGGAGGTAGAACCACTAGGGCTGCCACAAACACGGGGGGTGGGGACAGGGGAATTGGCTGGAGGAGACATATTCAGAAACATACCAAACCAACAAGGAAACAAAATAAGAGCATTACTGTTTTGTATGCATTCTGTGCACTGTACTGAGTGGGCCTCATCATGAGCAGTATATGCATTTAGTGACTACAAAACCTACACTACAATTACAAGTTGAACCCAGCCACAACACATTAAGCAACATTTTGCTGTGGATCCCCTCTTGTTATTTTATATTTTCCAAAAAATATTTACAGCCTGAAAGAATATTTTACATACATAAATAATCCTACAAAGTATAAAGATCACACCACATGGAAAGAAAAGTCCATGGTGGAATGTTGATAGACTCAGTTCATGAACAGGCTGACATATACAACAGCAGTATCCAAACTGACCAGCACTTGGCTGTTCCAAAGCAATTTTCTCCATTTGTGGAATGTAAAAGATGAACAGCTGACAGGCAATATTTCAGCAAATTGACTTGTCTCGAAAGGAATATGCAGAAACATTCGTAATTCCACCAGATGACTTGACTAACACGTCTTCTAGGTAATTTCACATTTCCAATCTTCATTAGAGTCAAACATTAAATACTTTTAAAATTAAGCTTTATAATGTAGAAATACAACACATCTTGTTCCAATAATAAGGAGCAAAAAGCTTCATGCTCAAAAGAGTCAGCTGTAGCTCTTGGAGGGCCCCCTCCAAGGTGAGTCTCCCACTGCTTGCCATGCTTGAGCCGGCAACCCTACCTCCGAAGCTGCCACTTCTTCTAGAGGAACTGAGCTCTGTAGCAAGGAGAACAGTTGCAATTCTAGGAAATCTTCAGACCTCACCTTGAAGTTCCTAACCCCTGGCATGGACTCAGCCAGAGGTGGTGTGCGCCCAAGTAGGGATGTGTATTTCACTTGATATGACAAAATACTATGAACTGTTATCTGTGCAGAAATGAAGCAGGCCTACAATCTGCAATTGAAAGGAAGGAAGAAGTGGATGAGATGTAGGGTCAAACACAGAAAATGACCCATAAGAGTCAAAGAGAATTAAAAATTGATTTTTTTTTCTGACTATCTTGCTGAAAATAGTTCCAATAGAGCAAAACAGGCTGAGAACAGAATTGAAGCAGAAGAGATGAAAACAGGATATGTACATATGAGAGACAGAAACTGACCAACAAAAGATTGACTTGAGGGTTTTGGTGGTGAAGAGACTAATGATGGGTAAAAGCAGCAAACCTTCAGATGAGGTGTTAGAATTCTTTTCTATCACCAAAGCCTTTGTCCACTCCCTTTGTTCTTTTTTTAGCAGCCTTGATAAAGACTGACACTGGAACTAGGACAAGAGAGAATGAAGGAAATACATTTAACACTGAATGTTCACCAAGAACTGATATTTAGAATTCAGAACTTAGCTAAAACTCACAGTGAAAAAGGTTCTATTATGTGAGTGTGAGAATGCTGCATGAGTTTTTAATGTCTTAACTAATTCCCAGTTGTAAGAACAGCAAATGAAGGAAAAGCAGCTTTGTAGGGGTTAAAAATAAAATAGTGGCTCACACCAAACTGAAAAGTGGTGAAATTAAAATGGAAGCTTCTTATTGGCTATAGTTAAAATCTGTACCAGCTGGCCAGTTGAAAAATGTTTCATTGACTTGCAATCTTTATGTAGGGACATTGCTGAAAAATAACCATGCCAAAAATAAGGCAGCCTGCCCATGTGAAGATGTCACCACATAAATTAAGTAATTTTGATTTGACTGTAAGTGGAGTGGTTATAAACTCCAGTGATGAAGTGGTTATGCTAGTTAATACTGGGCAATTTGTATATTAATCTATGAATAGTATCATACTTCTATGGGGAATTTAGTTCAATCAGACAGATTTCACCTGCACTCTCTTAGTCTTCCTTCTGTATACCCATCCTGCTGGGTATGTCTGCTTGTATGACAAGGAAGGAGAATGGTTTGTTCAACCAAAGAAATTTCATCAGCACTCGTTTGTTTTATTTTCATCAACTGCTACAGCTACAACTGGAAGAGATGCTACCTCTGTGTGAACTGAAAGGAAGGGAAATGCATTGGGCTCAAATGTTTTATGTTTTCTTTATTTTAAATTGTCCCCATGAAGAACTATTTCCAAGAATGAAAACTGAGATTTTTAACCATTTTGGGAGGAGCATTTTAAATGATTAAATGAGTTGAAAAGAATTGAATTGGAGTGCGGTTTTCCTAACTCTTTTAAACGTTTCAGACCCCCACACATCAAGCAAGCCACACATTGGATTTGATCTTTGGCATGGGGTTGAATGTGGATCTGACCTCAAAGGAAGAGGTGCCATGCCATTTGGTACTGAAGGCCCAGCTGGACATTCCCACTCCCCTCCCCCCATATAGGCAGTGAGCTGGTTTTCACTCACCCACAGAGACTAATGTACCCTATCAGGTTCCAGAATGCTCATGACTTGCCTGCCAATCTTGATACAGTAAGTGAACTGGAGGCCCCTTGGCTGTCTTTGGGTTCAGTTTTTGATTCTTTCAATCTGCTTTCCTCTTCCGATGTTGACAGAGTCCTAAGTGCTGTTAGGCCTACTACTTGCCTACTTGACCTGTGTTCCTAATGGCTTGTTAAGGCTGGAGGCAAGAGGATCCAGGACCCTATGAAGGAAATCATCAACCTGCCCTTGGAGACAGGGGTGTTTCCAGAGGGCCTCAAGGAAGCAGTGGTCTTACTGCTCTTAAAAAAGCCATCAATGGATCCTTTAGATCCAGTCAATTACCAACCAGTTTCAAACTTGCAATTTCTGAGCAAGGTAATTGAGAGAGAGGTAGACAAGCAGCTTCAGGGCTTTCTGGAGGGCACATCAGTGCTAGACCCATTCCAGTCTGGTTTCCGCCCTGGCCATGGGACTGAAACTGTCCTGGTTGTTCTAATGGATGACCTCCACATCCAACTGGATTGAGGCGGGTTGGCGCTGTTGTTATTGTTAGACCTTATGGCAGCATTCAACATGGTTGACCATGCATTGTTGACTCACTGCCTCGCCAAAGTGGCAATACGTGTGGTGGCCTTGCAATGGCTTTCCTCCCTTCTGCACAGTCGGGGACAGAGGGTGGCACAGGGTGAGGCTATGTCTACTAGATATCCCCTCTTGTGTGGGGCTCCACAAGAGGCACTCCTCTCCACAATGTTATTCAGTGTCTATATGCGCCCCCTTGCCCAGCTGGCACAGAGCTTTGGGCTGGGATGTCATCAATATGCAGATGACATCTAGCTATATTTGCTGTTGGATGAAGATGAAGAAGAAGATATTGGATTTATATCCCGCCCTCCACTCCAAAGAGTCTCAGAGCGGCTCACAATCTCCTTTACCTTCCTCCCCTACAACAGACACCCTGTGAGGTGGGTGGGGCTGGAGAGGGCTCTCACAGCAGCTGCCCTTTCAAGGACAACCTCTGCCAGAGCTATGGCTGACACAAGGCCATGCCAGCAGGTGCAAGTGGAGGAGTGGGGAATCAAACCCGGTTCTCCCAGATAAGAGTCCGCACACTTAACCACTACACCAAACTGGATCTCTGGCTGAAGGTTTTGAAGCCATGGTGGACTGGCTAAGGAAGAGCAGGCTTGAAGCTGCATCAAAGACGGAGGTTCTGCGGTTGGGGGGAACGGTGTTGGAGCTGGAGCATAGACTTCCGACTCTCAACGGGGCACTACTAACACCAGCGCCTACCGTCAAGAGCTTAGGTGTGACACTGGATACCTCGCTTTCAGTGGAGGCCCAGGTCATGCATATTGCCAAGGTGGCATTTTTTCATCTTTGTCAAGCCCGGCAGCTAGCTCCCCTCCTATCTCATTTGGATTTAGCCACAGTAATCCACCTGCAGACTAGATTACTGTAACTCACTCTATGCTGGCCTACCCTTGAGTCTGATGCAGAAGCACCAACAGGTCCAGAATGCAGAAGCACGAGTCCTGACAAGAACACCACAGATGGCATATATTTTACCTGTGCTGCACCAGCTACACTGGTTGCCGGTTGAGTACCGGGTTAGATTCAAGGTTTTGGTTATGACCTTTAAAGCCTTGAGTGGTCTGGGACCAATGTATCTATGGGACCATCTCCTCCACTATGTCTCTGGAAGGGCGTAATGCTCCACTGGTCGGAATCTGCTGGTGATCCCTGGCCCGAAAGAGGTCTGGCTGTCTTCAACGAATGCCAGGACTTTTTCAGTCCTGGCTCCAACTTGGTGGAATGCTCTGCTAGAAGACATCAGGGCCCTGCGGGAGCTTTTACAGTTTCGCAGGGCCTGTAAGGCAGAGATGTTCCACCAAGCCTTTGCATGAGGACGGTGATGGATGCCGTGCTGGCATCTTTTTCTCTCCACCCCCTCGTGGGGGGATTCTCCCGTCCCTGATGTGATGTAATGACTGAATAAGAGCACTTTAAAGATGCCGTCAGGGTTTGTAATCTTTTTTAAAGTAACTGATTTCTTATATATGTATTTTTAATGTTGTACATCGCCCAGAGCTTGGTACTAGCCAGGATAGGGCAATTCATCAAATGCAATAAATAATAATTTCCTGCTTTAATTAAAAGATGATTCTTCTCTCCAGGTGACCGGCTCTTGATCATTCTTCAGATTTGCCATCAAAGCACCTGTGGTAGTCTATATTGAAATTGTAAGATCTAAGTTCCCTTGTGCTGAACTAATTCTGGCACCTAGTCCACTAAAGGGCCTACATCACTTCAAATCACTAAACGCCAACCTCAGGAATTTTTTGAAGTCCAGATCTGTGAAGAAAAGATGATTTTATATATAATTGAATTAAATTGCATCAATTTCTTCTGTAAAACTTCAGCTGAGGGATGAAAACCCTCAAGACTTTTCCTCCAAACAGCAGTAATAAAATGGCTGACTTCCCTGCAATAAAGGAAAGAATGATGCCAACAGTGAACTTCAGACCAAGATGAATTAGGGGATGGGATTTGTTCACACTGTATTATTCTAATATTTTTTCAGAAGCTACTTTCAAATAAATGGAATGTTGCTAATGTACTGAAAGGAAGTGAAAGATACATGAAGATGTGTCCTCCTGCATGTGTACTTAAAATGTTTTCTGTGGTCGTTTTCACACTCACCTCCAGCCGGCGCGACCCCCCTCTTCACCGCGCAGAATCTGCGCGGATTTCGCACTAAATGCCGCGGAGCAGCCTTTTGCGCCGGAAACTCCCTTTGCAAAAGCCGCTCAAACGGGAACTGCTTTTTGGCGGTTTACGTTTGAGCGGCTTTTGCAACGGGAGTTTCCGGCGCAAAAGGCTGCTCCGCGGCATTTAGTGCGAAATCCGCGCAGATCCTGTGCGGTGAAGAGGGGGGTCGCGCCAGCTGGAGGTGAGTGCGAAAATGACCTGTGTTTTGAATGGTAAAAGTACTATAACTTATGCTTTCTGTGAACAGACAGGTATGGCATCTGCTCATATAATAAGGAAATAACCAGAGTTTGTAACAAAATATTTTATAAAGTTATTTTTTTCTTGTTGCAAAAAGAATGCAGGTGAGACACAAGACAAAGTATAAGTATGCATTAGAAAGTGAGAACAAACAAAGGTGCTTGTTTCATGAATTTATCCATCTGTTCATACGAAAGTAAGATATAATATTTTAAATCTCTCAAGGGAAGATACCAACACGTTCAGTGTAAAGTTGTGGTGAGATGTTTAACACAGATTTGAACTCGGGAGAACAATTAAATCCTTGCAAACACTCTTGAATAAGTTTACATCCTAAAGGGATTCACTGAAAGTCTTTAATCCAATTACAGCACCTCTTGAATTGCTTCTCAGTTCCTTCTGATAAAGCAAGAGAGGCACATCCATCTCACTTCCACCACCTAATTCTCTTGTTTCATTTTCATCTTTTCCTAGCCTATGTATTTGAGAGAATGGTGTTGAAAGCTTTTGTCAATGTGTTTACAAAATCTGATTCACAATTTAGTCATAACCATAAGTTCAATAAATAGTAGCCATTGATAGCAATCTAATGTCAGGAAAGACCTTTTATATTTTTATTGGAAAGACATAACACAGTAGCAAGACATCTTTCCAATATTTACTGTGTCCAGAATATATTAATGAAAGGATATGATTTCCCCCCCAGTGTAATATTAGCTCTTTTCGGGCACTATGATCATGTATGCTGGGAACTCAGTAACTGCATGTATCAGGAGAATTCACTACACATGACCCCCTTAAGACACACCCTGGGATTCTGGTACCATATACCAAAGATGAAAAAATTCATATTGACCCCTTCCAGACAAAATAGCAATAATGTGAGAAGATTATGTGTAGCCCAGGCTAAAACATAACTAAAAAGTTCTATTGCAAAAGAAGGATATATATGCCAGGAGCCAAGTCATGAAACCCGGTCCCTTGCTATCCACTAAAATCTGGTTGGTTGCAGTTTGCAAGATGGGTACTGGCAGAAAACTAAACAAAGGCATTTGGAATGCCCCATATTCTCTGCTTCTTCATATGGTTAACGATGTAGCCCTCACTAACCTAATAGGAATTCAGAATGTTGACAGACACGGGCAAGCCCAATCTCATCGGATCTCAAAAGCTAAGCAGGGCCAGCTGTGGATAGTACTTGGATGGGAGACTTCCTTGAAATACCTAGTTGACAGGACAGGGGCAGGATCCATTCAGCCACCTTTCTGAATATCCTCCAGGCCCCCAGTAGGAGTCAGTCACCAGAGGTCAACATAACTTCCAGGTGCAAACACACACATACCAAAAAGAAAATATGCAAAAAAAAAAAAATGTTGTCCCTGCTAACCTCATGTCAATTCAGAATGTTGACAGACACAGTTTCAAAGATATTCTTATTTTAATGTGAAGTGTGCATGTGTGTAAGTATCCTGTAGCAGCCTTTGGTGTAGTGGTTAAATGTGCAGACTCTTATCTGGGAGAACCGAGTTTGATTCCCCACTCCTCCACTTGCAGCTGCTGGAATGGCCTTGGGTCAGCTATAGCTCTCGCAGAGATGTCCTTGAAAGGGCAGCTGCTGTGAGAGCGCTCTCAGCCCCACCCATCTCACAGGGTGTCTGTTGTGGGGAGAGAAGATATAGGAGACTGTAAGCCACTTTGAGTCTCTGATTCAGATAGAAGGGTAGGATATAAATCTGCAGTCTTCTTCTTCCTCTTTTTCTTAATAGCCCAGACTAGCCCAGTTTTGTCACAGCCTTGAAGTTAAGCAGGATTAGTACTTGAATGGAAACCCACCAAGGAAGATTGGGGCTGCTATGCAGAGGAAGACAATGGCAAACTACCTCTGCTTGTCTCTTGCCTTGAAGTGGAACTTCATGGGATCACCATTCAATGGCACATTTTATTATTATTTATTATAAATAATAGGGCCTGTTGTGAAGAGAAATACAACAGATGCTAGGTACTGTGGATGAGCATCATGGCCTTGGTGGAGGGTATGGGTAGGGAAGGGAAAGATAGAGGGAGGCAAATTATGTTGAGAAGGCAGCTGTTCAGAAGGGAAATGGAGAAAGTGGGGAAATGTGAGGTAGGTTATCAGAGAAAGGGGTAGAGAAAGGGATGTGGGGTGAGAAAGATGGGGTAGTTTGTTTTCCCATCTCCTTCCCCCCTCTCTGCAGCCTCAACCTAGGAAAAGTACAGTTGTTTTCCACAGTGGAGACAAAATTCTTGCTGTGAGACAGGGGCTGAAAGTATGTGACTGGTCTGAAATCACCCAGTCAGCTTCCACAGCAAGAATTTGGGTCTGGGAGACCTGTTCTGAACTGCCAACTGCAACATCACACTGGCTGTCAAGGGGGGGGGGGGTGACCTCAGCAGAGTATAATGACTCAGAATATACCAATTTCTCCAGCGGGAACTGATCTCTGCCATCTGGAGAGCAGTTGAATTCTCAGTAATCGCCAGGCCTCAGAGGAGGAAATGGCTAGGAAATTACCTAGGAAAAGGACAGTCTTTATCCACAGTGGAGACCAAAGCAGTTTACATCATTCACCTTTTGATCTGCCCCACACCTACCTGACAGGCTGAAAGTATGTGGGTGGTCTGAAATTGCCCAGTCAGCTTCCACAGTAGGAACCTGGGTCTGGCAGATCCCACTCTGAAGTGCTGACTGCCTGGTCACACTCGCTGTCATAGCAAGACTGCTGCTGAACAGGAGGAAGCAGCCAGGCCTAGTTGAATGAATGAATGAATTTATTTACAGTCAAAGACCATTATTTACAGACCACAGATAATTAACCATAATACATCCTTACTAAAAAGGTAAAGGTAGTCCCCTGTACAAGCACCAGTCATTTCAGACTCTGGGGTGACATTACATCATGATGTTTTCACAGCAGACTTTTTACGGGGTGGTTTGCCATTGCCTTCCCCAGTCATCTACATTTCCTCCCCCAGCAAACTGGGTACTCATTTTACCAACCTCAGAAGGATATAAGGCTGAATCAACCTTAAGCTGGCTACCTAAACCCAGCTTCCACCGGGATCAAAACCATACGATTCAGGCAGGTCATACAAATCATACAGAATCATGTTTCTTATTGTGGAATTTTACCATGTAATAGAAGAATTTGGCTATTTGTCTGGAGATAAGCAGATATTTATCAGTTAAAAGCTTCTTCAGGCAGGCCTTATCTGCATCCACTATTATTCTGCCTAAAAGTGGGGAAATAAACTTATCCCTATATACTTGATGGAATGGACATTGAAAGAACATATGGGTCATTGATTCCACTTCTGCTATGTAGCAAGGACAACATCTGCCTTCATATGGAATCTTCCTTTATTTCCCATCTAGCACCTTTGAAGGAATAACCACACATCAAGCCATAGTAAAGGCTCTTCTATAAGATGGCACCTCCAAATAGGCAAGGTATTTGGTCATCCTCATTACATATTTAGACTCAATAGGCCTAGTTAAGTCATGTCAGTCAGGTGGCATCAAGTCACCCAGAGGTGCTCCCAGGGCTAGAGTAGGTAACTTCCAGATGGAGGCTGAAGATCTCATGGTATTACAACTGAACTCCAGAAAACAGATCTCTCTCACCCTGAAGAAAATAATTGCTTTGGAGGGTGGATTCTATGGCATAATATTCAGCTGAGGCCTCTCCATTCCCCATAATCTGACTTCTGTAGACTCCATCACAAAATCTCCAGGAACTTCCCAACCTGAAGCTGGCAACCCTAGTCAGAACTGGCCCCAATGAGTTCTCCCTCAATGGCCAAAATAGGCCTGGAAAGGGCCTGCTCCCCCCACCTCTTACTGACAAAACCAAGCTTGGTTAGCTAGCAGCAGACACTGAGGTGAAAGCAAAGGCAGCTTCCCCAGTGGCCCAGTCTTAAACACATGACTCCATATTCTCTCTCTCATAAAATGTTGTTGTTCTGCTGCCAAGGGATGCCATTTTTTGTCTTTGTCCCTCTGACTGTTTGGTTCCTCAGAGGAGGAGGGAGGGCTTTCTTTATCTCCTCTGTGAAGCAGTGCCAATTGAGGAAAATCTTTCTGTGGCAGTTTCACTCCTTCCTTCATCAGCCAATCGAGGGTAAGCTTTCTTTCTCTCCTCTCTGAAGCAGTGCCTCAATCCTCAGCCAATGGAATGCAACAGACCTTGAGTAGCAGTTTGCTAGCCAATGGTGTATGGCACCCCGCAGCCAATGGGAGAGCTGGATTTGGCCACTACTTTTTGTTGTTGTTGTTGTTGTTCAGTCGCACAGTCAAGCCCAACTCTTTGCAACCCCATGGACCAAGTCACACCAGGCCCTCCTGTCTTCCACCATCCTCTGAAGTCTGCTTAAATTCATGTTAGTTACATCAGTAATGCTGTCCAGCCATCTACTCTTTCGCTGTCCCCTTCTTCTTTTGCCTTCTGTCTTTCCCAGCATCAGGATCTTCTCCAGTGAGTGCTCCCTTCTCATTTGGTGGCCAAAGCATTTGAGCTTCAGCTTCAGCCTCTGACATTCCAGGGAACAGTTAGGGTTGATTTCCCTTAGGACTGACTGATTTGATTCTGTCCACACACACACTGACCAGACCCTGACTGCCCTTCAAAAATGTTCCTAAATGGCATAGCCCCTCCATTAACCATCACAGGAATACGTTTGAGTTTGCTCTGTTCTACCATTGTGAATGATTCCAAGCCAACGTATGTAATCTTGGTTTGAAAATTTGGCAGAAGCTGAACCTTAACGGCAATGTAAGTTTCAGTTCTTATATTAAGCCATATGCTAGAAGCTGAACTGCTTGTTTAAAAACTTTTGACCATATTTGACCCTTAGTAATCTGATGCTTCAGATTCCTGCTTGTTAGATGATCTTTCACATCCTAAACATTACATTTAAAATGGTCCTTCTCTTCATGGCTTCAGAGGTAATCATTCAGTTCACATGAATGTGGTGCAAGGATGAAAAGGGAAATGAGAAACTTGTACGCCAAGTCACTTTCTGTTCTTAGAAGCTGGCTTACGCAGATGTTGAAGAAATATACTGTCTTGCATATTTGCAATGCTAACAAGATGGCAAATGACAGCCTGCCAGTCAGAATAGTGTTCTTCCTAAGCAGAAAAGTTCTGCCAATGCAGCTGGCAGGCATATCTTCAATAGCTGTTCCCAAGAGGAAAAATCTGAACACATTATGCACCTTCAAAACATCTCAACTAACAAACAATTATACTAAAGTATTGACAGAGCACTGCTACCATGATAAACTGTCACAGATTCCAGAAAATGGACATTTTCTGGTATTGTAGGTACTTATAGCCCTAATTTAGATTAGGGCTATAGGCACAGCAGATAAGGGTTAACTTTTAAATGCAGAGTTCCATTAATCAAACCAATTCCCTTTCAAAGAAAAATACAGGGTTGTTGTTTTTTACGGACCTGTCTCTTCTGCCTTGAAAATGCCAATAATAATATAGGTGTGTGATTTTAATTTGCAAACCCCATATGATTCCAATTTAAACAGAGGGCATATATACTTGGAACTTCTATTTTAAGGATGAATGGAAATCCATTATGTGCATCATGTCTGTTTGGCTCTTAATCTACTTCAACGTGACAAAGACAAATTATGTACATATTTCAGTAAGAGAAATTACACAAACATAACTTCCAGAAGCTTCAACTGGCTCAGTAGTAGGACAGATGCTTCAGATGCACAAGGTCATAGAGTCAGTTCCCAAGCCCATTGAAAGGGTCTAAGAGAGGAGGTATAGGGAAAGATTACCACCTGCCGGAGACCCTGGAGAGCCACTGCCCATCACAGCAAACAATGGTCTGACTCAGTGAATTAATGGTCTGCCTTCATGAATCAGGGACCTAAATTGATGTTACACAGACTCATTTCTTTTCAGCTAGCATAAAGCACAGTAAAGCAACTGCTATATGATACATATAAAGAATTTAGTCTGTACGCTAGAAAAAATCCACTGGTTACAAATTTGCTTCCAGGGACAACTCAGCTCTTCACTTGGAAACAAGGTCCTTTAAAGATCCTCCACTTCTGTGTCCTCCTGTTCATCAGTTCAGACTGTCCAACAAAACTTTCTCCACACATCCTCTCCTTCTGAAGTAAGTTACAAAGTTTTCTGTGGGATCTTCTCATGATAGAACACCCTCCTGGTACCTTGTTTGCTCAGATTTAGGTAGCAAGGAAAGAAAGGTTTGTTTTCTCACAATTTTAATTGATTTTCTGTTCAGCTCCTTATTCCCATCTTTGAATCATGTCGTACTTTTTCTGCTAATTGTACTGTACAGGTTTTAATTATTTTCTGGATTTTTATTGCTGGTCTTTTTCCAGCTGACTTGATTATTATATTGTCTTTTGATTCTTGCTGTTTGATTATATTTTATAATTTTTGTATACATAGCTTTTTTTAAGCTGAAGGTAGCAAAATCAAAGAGGATTAAATCAATAAATGTCAGCTTCACAACAACAGTGTTATGGCATCACAGATTTATATGCTGGGTAGACGTTTAGTTTAGTTTCTTGTGTGAGTCACTAGCTGAGTCTGAATAGATGTATATTAGACAATCCCTTTAAGATCTATGGGACCAGTCCTAAGCACCACTAATGTCAGTAGGATTGTCTGATATGTGTGCCACTTGCACACAACTGCTTTTCCTAAAGCAAAACAAATTATCATGTGTCATGATAATACTATGTTATTAAGATCTAAATGCCTAACTTACCCTGTACTCCTGGAATTTGGCAGGGAATGTTGATTAACTTAATATGGCGAAACTAAAAAAAGTTGAATATTATTTAGGGGAATAAATAAGACCACAAAATAGTGATTTGGCTTATTAAATATTCCTGATCACTCTCCCTTTTGCCTAATTTATATGCTATTACTTCACTTCAGAAGGATTGGGAGACGCACAAGGTAATATTAATGTTCTTACAAGAGGGCTAAAGAACATTGATCTGGGGGGATTTCAGTTATCACCTAAGAGATTGACTGGAACACTAATTTTAGAATCATTAAGTGGAGGTTTTTCTCCTAGAAGTGTTAAAAGTCCACTCCTTTTGTAGTTCATTGAGCAATCAACCTTGACTCAGAGTCATGCTGGACATAGTAATTCAAGTTGAAAAAAGACCTGGTGGGCAAAAGGGAAGTAATCAAGGCAATGGGAAAAAAGGATAGAAAATGTATGGGAAAGAAGAGAGGGGATGAGATAACCAGTCACAAAAGTACATCAAATCTGAAATGAAAGTCATGGTAATTTAATAGAGGAACAATAAAATAGACATGGATGTCCATTTTAAAAATTCAGAGAAAAGTCCCAGTGGGTTGTATCCAACCAACTGTCGGCAGGTGATACTGGCCATTTCATAGGCATTCCCATTCCCACATAAATACGTTTTAGCTCAGCAAAAATGATCCCTGCAGTCATGGAAATTGTTTGTTGGGAAGTTGCAATAAGGAGGGTAAACTGGGCAAAATGATTTTCTAATCCCCCTTCCACCTATGGAGTTCCATGCATTTGGGACTCAGACTACTGAGGGGGGCAGGAAACAATGAGAACTCTTCCCACATTATTCTTGTGTTTGTCAGGATACAACCCAAATGTCCTGTGCAAAATGTATCATTTTTATGTTAAATAATCCCCAAAATGGTATTAAAACAAGAAAGGGGGGGATGGTGCTAATTACTTTCCTTATACTATAACATAGTGATCAAGGAAACCCCCTGCAGATTAATTAAATTATGAGACCTGTGCAAAAAGATCACAAATTATAGAGAGGCATAAATGGAGAGCTGACTTGAAAAAAAGAGAGAAATTTTTAGACTGGCTGTATTTAACATTCAGCCAAGATATGTCAAAATAATACTGAAATAAATCCAGCCAAATTTAAGCACTTTCACAGTATAACACTATGCAGAGTTGCTCCAGCATAATTCCATTAATTTCAATTGATTTAGAGCAAAATAGCTCCATATAGCATTGCAATTAGATAGTGTTGCTTTCATCCCCCATCCTATTTGACCTTGGACTTTGGAGTTCCCAAATTCTGTTTTCAGTTCTGGAATGGGATCAACATATTAGGAATTCTTCAATATCCTGTTTAGTATTTCTAAATGTTCTGTGAAGTACTGTGCATGTGAGGTGTACCCCACAAGTTTGAGTTCCTGCCATTTGTCTTTTCCTCAACACCACCAATGTGCATTGCTAAAGCAGTGTAGCATCATGATTGCACCAAGATGTTTTTACTGTGACTTTTATCAATGTATTGCTTTTTTTCTACAGTACAGTATGTACTTACAGAACATATCCACACTGTACCAGGAGACATCTGTTCATCAGTAACATGGATGGGGGGTGGACGGGACAAAAATTAAAAGGGAAGCGGCAGCAAATAGTACAAACTCCAATTCCAGATTTTTATAAATTATCCTAATTAAACCAAAATAAAAGGAAGTGGAAGGTAGTGCTAGCCCACTTGGTGCTCAGGGCGGATAATTTTAAGGCAAGAGATGTTTGAAGGTAGTTTGTCATTGCCTGCTTCTGCCCTTTGCATCAGCCCTGCTTAACTTCTGAGATCTTACAAAATCAGGCTAGGCTGCAGCTGTCCAGGTCAGGACCACTCCTCTACACCAGAAAATTATATTCCATAGTAATCATGAAATAAAATTAATAACAATAATGGCCAGAAAATAGATTCAGGTGGGCAGTCGTGTTGGTCTGAAACAGCAGGAAAATGTTTGTTCTTAAAAGAGCCACTGGGCCAAAACTCCATTTCAATGACCAGAAAAGACATACAGTGAAAATTCTATTTTATATAACTTTGTTTATACAATCATGCCAGTAAAAAAAAAAAAAGGCCAGGTGAGAGCCCAAAGGCTGGACCTCCAGACAGCAAACAATGACAAGCCACCTCCAAACATCTCTTGGCTTGAAAAACCCACAGAGTCAGCATGTCAGCTATGACTTGATGGCAAAATAATAATAATAATAACCTTTACACCAGTAGTGTTCTGAGCAGGCACTTGTATCTTGCTGCAACACTCTAACTACTGCTCTGCAAGATCTGGCTGAGCTGGGTGCAAGCAAAGAGAGAAAGAAAGGCTGAACTATTGGAGAAAATGACCTTCAGGCTGGCAATTGCTGTATTAGCTATCAGCATTCTGGCTTGGTTTTATGATTTAAATGCCCCCTGAGCTCATTGGAGTTGTGCAGGGGTGGTGTGACCTGGAAGTGGGCTGAGTCACAGACCTCAAAAACCATGGACTAGCTTGTAAATCAGAAAAGTCCATGGTTTGTGAAATTCATGAACCATCACAGACCTCAATTTTTCCAGTCCGTGGCCATCCCTAGCTGGGATTGTTTGCTCCAATGTGCACTACCTTACACTTATCAACACTGAACTTACCACATTTGCCACATTGTCACCCACTCACCCAGTTTATGGAAGTCCTCTTGGAGCTCTTCACAGTTAGCCTTGGTTTTCAACATCCTGTATAATTTTATGTCATCTGCAAAATTGGCCACTACACTACTCATTTATTAATAAATTAATAAATGAGTAGTGTAGTGGGATTTAATGGGATTTTTAATGTAGTGGGAATTAATGGGATTTTAATGGAAATAGAATAGAGCAGGTCAGACACTTTAAGTATCTAGGTATTCATTTCCAATATAATGCATCATGGACTGTATAGTGAAGGTCTGCAACCAATATGGCTAAGGCCAGTGCCCAGGCTATCTGTCGTTTCTTCTACAATAAGGGCAACCAATTTGTGCCGGCTGCTCTGAAAGTTTTTAAGGCCAAAACATGTGCACAACTACTATACGGTATCCCATTATGGATTGGTGCATTTGATTATTCCTTGGAACGCATCCAATCCAAATTCCTACGTAACTTTCTGGGAATGCCATGTTGTGTGCCTTATGCAGCCCTATGCCTAGAATTGGGGCAGGTTCCACTTGAAACTAGGGCATGGCTTTTAACTGTCAAATACTGGTTGCGAATACACTATAACTCTGATCCTTCCAGTCTTATCACTCAAATGCTTTCAGAATCTAGATACTCTAATTGGCTAGACTCTATCAAGAAAAAGATCCGCACTGTTGGTTTATCTATAGAGTCATTATCTATGCTCTCACAAATAGAGGCATTTCGTATGATTAAAGCCAGAATCCTGGATATTGAATTACAAAATCTCCACAGTGCCGCTAATAAAACTTGTTCTCCTGTGAGTCTAGGGTTTTCGTTTGATGTTGGCCATATGGCTTCTTATCTCTATTCTTTGCAAAGTCCTCAACAGCGTAGGGCCTTTTCATTGGCAAGATTTGATGTTATGCCATCAGCAGTTCTATATGGTAGATTTCATAATATACCCTACCCGGCCAGACTATGTCCGTGTAAGTCCGGATCTATTGAAACCATTTCACATATTCTTTTGTACTGCCCTTTTAATGTAAGTATTCGCTGTCGATTTTTGGATCATATTCTTCTAAATAAGATGGGTCTGGCTGATCCAGACAAGGTCCAGCTTGTTCTGAGGGATGTTACTCCTGAAATAACTGTGAATACTGCCTCATTTCTGTACTGGGCCAAAAAGATTCGTCAAGACAAGGAACGGTCCTGTTGTTTCATTTAACTGTGATCCTATGTAACTGTGTTTTAACCCTGATATACAGTATCTTAACCTATCTATTGTTTCTTAACCCATTGTTTCTTAACTTGTTTTTATATGCCATTAAAGGTTGATTGATTGATAATAAATTAAATAGTACCATCCCCATGTGATGCTGGAGAATGTTAACAGATAAAGTATGCAGGGTTCTAACCCTATATAACAAAAGGGGATCTTTATTTAGATACTCTGGGAAGAACACCCCTCAGGGAGAAAAACACCAGACTTGAGGTTCTGAAATATATTGGAAATGTATTTAAATCTTAGTTACTGCAGCATCTTTAACAGAAATACATGATTACATGACTACATGGACTCATGGGTGTGAGGTTTTACATGACCCATGGTTGAATGGCTTCTTAGTTACATAGTTATAGTCTTTCCTATACTCACACCCCTTAGCCTATTACATTCAGCAGAAGCAAAGCCATTGTAAAAATAGCAAAGAACATCCCATCCTCACCTCTCCTTTGGCTTCAGGTCTATGCAGAAGTATGTAAAGGGGTCTTGCGTCTCAAGAGGCTTCTCCTAAACTTACTGTTAACTAGCTAACTAACTAATCAACCGTGCCCTCCTTGGTAAGCCCAATTATACCTTTCCCACTATCCACCTTTTCCCTTTCTGTCCAACCAAAATTCAGGAAACCTCCCCCCCTCCTTGATCCATCCAATCAGAATCCAGAAAGTACCCCTTTCCTTCTATCCAATTAGAACCCAACAAGTCAAACCCCGTCACCTTTTGGCTAGAAGCCAAAAGCTTCGTTACATAAGAAAACCACTTGTTATTGCCAACTAACAAGGGCAAAAGGTAAGACCCATTTGGGATAATTGTTTCCAGAGTCAAAAGAACAAAAACCCACTTGGGACAAATTCTTCCCATAAAAGTCTGAAAGCCCTATCTCACCCATTCTTAATCAATACCTTGATACACGTATATTACAATAGAGCATAATGTCACACTGTATCATAATAAAATCACACACATGTGAGGCCAGGAATAGTACCCATATGTGAATAATCATATGTGTGAGATCAGGAATATATATATATATATAGAAAAGGGAGGATATATATAGGTGTGTATACATTCTACTTTGTCCTAACCATTAGATGTCCACTATAGCTCTTTAGCCTATTAGGGAGGGGAGTCTAACAAATCCATTCAATAAAAATATCTCCTCTGTGTCCAGCCTGAGTTTCTGACAGGTTTTTCCTCTCTTGGCAATCTTTCTTTCACTCCCTCCTTTCTCCAGTTTACTACTATATTGGGATAATTGCTATAGAAACCCCTACACTCTTTCTTATTCCCTCTCATCCCCTTCCAACAGATATAGACAGGCATCCATATACAGTCTATAAGACCCAGGCCATTTGACAATTCTCCACATTGTAACATATTGAAACTCCGTGTAAGGGCATTGTCAAAAGCTCCCTTCCATGACGAGGTCAGTAGGTTTGTTGTCCACCAACCCCAAATGCCTGGCTCAAGATATTCTTGAGAAAATGTTCTGAAATGCCGCTTTGGGACCATTAACTTTGTTTACCACATATTTGGTACAACCACATGCCATTTTTGTACAACCACAGGCATTCCAAGAGAGTCTGGCTAGCCACTAATCAGTACCAGATGTATTCTTCCCCAGAAAGGTCATTCGGCCATCGGACCTTCAACTTTATACTGACAGTCATGTATAGCAATCATCATATATAAAAATCCAACAAGAAGACTCCTGAAAGTCCTTTGGATGGCAAGGAGATTTCCTGTTTCTCCTCTGGATCTATTTGTTTGTTTGTTTATTTTAGTATATTTCTATTCCGCTCATTCCCCGTAGGGCTCAGGGTGGAGTACAACATATGATAAAACAATAAAATACAATAAAAACATTTTTATAAACAGACAACTCAACAGCACTCAGAAAATAAACCATAATCACATATTGCCCAGCCTGGCCGTCTCACATCATGATATCCCATAGAGATGGCAGATATTATTCTGTTTTATAGCACAGGTGACAGTGTGGGCAGAGGAGACCAACCAGATCAAGAATAGATGCCCGCAGCCTCAACTAAAAGCCTGGCAGAACAGCTCCGTTTTACAGGCCCTACAGAAGGCTAATAAGCCAGGTAGAGCCCGAATTTCTGTAGGGAGCTGATTCCACCAGGTCAGGGCCAGGATTGAAAAAACCCTGACCCTAGTTGAGGCAAGGCAGGCGTCTCTTGGGCCAGGGATGGCCAACAGATGTTGGGAGGCCAAACGTAACAACCTCCCGGGCATATATGGAAGGAGACGGTCTGCAGGTATGTTGGTCCCAGGCCACGTAAGGCTTTAAACGTTAAAACTAAAACCTTGAAGCAGATCCAGTACTCAATGGGCAGTCAGTGCAGACTGCGGAGCACTGGCCGAATGCCCACCAATAAAGGTGGTGCAGTCAGCAGACAAGCCACTACATTCTGCACCCGCTGCAATTTCCAGATCAGTCTCAAGGGTAAGCCAGCATAGAGTGAATTACAGTAGTCTAGTCTGGAAGTGACTATTGCATGGATCACTGTAGCCAGGTCCTGGGGCGATAGATATGGTGCTAGCTGCCTGATCTGCCAAAGATAACAAAAGGCAGACCTGGCAACCATCGTGATCTGAGCCTCCATGGAAAGGGAGGCATCCAAGGTCACTCCCAAGCCCTTCACCTGTTGGACTGGCACCATCCAAAGCTGGGAGCTGGATGCCCATACCCACCCCACCCCAACTCAGGTACAGGACCTCCATCTTAGCTGGATTCAGCTTCAGCTGTCTCTGTTGTAACCACCCAGCCACGGCTCCCAATGCCTCAGACAACTGGTCAAGGGTGGCGACTGGCTGGCTACTAATCAACAGATAGATCTGAGTGTCATCAGCGTAGTGATGGCAACCCAGACTAAATTTCAATTTTGGGCGATCACCACAAGGGCTCTGGAAGCACTCAGGCTGGGTGGGGTCAAATTTGACACCCACTCTTTCCACATTTGGGCAGCATCCACAGCTGCAGCTATGAGTTACCTGGGCCCAGCGATACAGCAGGTCGTTAGGTGGCAATCCTCAGCATAACGATCCTACTTATGCCCCTTGAAGGTCACTTGAAGGATAACCTGGAGAATTTTTCGAGTTGCCTCATTGGGCTTGTTTACACTGTTTTATTGTGTTTCCTAGGTGCTATTGCTTGGCAGGAGAGACGGAGGATACTTGTCACCAGGCGCAGCATGGTCTTCTGGGCGGCCCATCAAGCCCAGAGGACACCAACTGGGTCCCAGCTGGGGCTCAGCGAGTGAGCAGTGGTGGAGTGGCAGGGGTGCCGGGGCCTTCACTTGTTGTCCTACCTCTGTTTTTTCAGGGAAGGAATGGTCCTCCACTTCACATTTTAGTGGTCCACCAGGGTGGCAATGATTTGGGCCTCATGAGAGGGAAGACCCTCTCATAACAGGTCACTGAGGTTCTGCGGATCATTCGTGAGCAGTGGCCTGGGACCCTGATTATTTGGTCGGCCATCCTCCCCCGCTTGGTTTGGTGGGCGGCCTGGGACCACTGGGCTAGAGAGAGCTAAGGATAAGGCCAACAGGGCTCTCCAGAAGGCCTTGGGGACAGGTCTTGGGATCTACCTTCCGCACCCCACCATAAGGGTGGAACGGGCTGACCTATATAGGGCTGATGGGGTCCACCTGAAGATTGTGGGTAACAGGGCCTTTCTTGAGGATCTCTGGCTGGGGCTTAGGGCTGCTCTGGGCCACCCGGTGGGCGCAAATGCCTAAACTGAGGTTTTCTTTGGCAGTGGCTGGAGTTGGCTAGGGCTAGTAAGAACACCGGTGAGCACCCCTTGGTTTACCCTGTTTATGGGGAAAGTGGCTGGCTGAAACAGCAGCTAGGCTGTACGACTCTCTGCGGTGATAGCCTGCCACACGGTGCCTTCCTCTGTGTGACTAATTTTGCTTGAGCTGGCATGGACAGGGAGGGCAACCCAGGCCAGGCCGGCCTGCCAGTAGCCATCGTGAATGGCTCCTGACGGGGCAGGGTGTCTCGCCAATGCAGGACAGGGAAGGGTCAGGGGTTTCCCTTGGCCTGTCCTGTTGGTTCAGTTTGCCCCATGCCGGTTGATACAATTTAACAAAGTGACCCTGTTTATAACCCAACTGCTTTTATTTGCCTCATTATTCCAACTGGGGGGGGGGGGGCAATTTGCAGAGATGGCCAAATTTCCATCTTTGATAAAAGATAAGATGTTTCCTTTTGAATTTAATATTCATTTGTCACACAGATTCAAGAATGTACTTTTTTTGTTAAAAACTAAGGCTTTCCTACTAGATCATTTTCTCTGGCAAAATCATTATCATCTCTTTAAGATAAATAACCTGGGCTTTTGACGTGTTTAGGGCCATTCAATGCCACTTCAAACCATTTGCCAAATCATTATCTTCCAGAGTGACAGTCTCTTCACACTGGATATGAGACTTATAACTGGAGAACTAATCCCCTTCTTAAGTTGTGTTTCTGAGTTTTAAACACAGAGACTGTTTGAACTATTGAAATAGTCTCCTCCAGAGCCTCTCCTTTTTCCAAAGCCATACCACACTGGCTCTGAAAAAGACTCTACTTTTTAGACCCTGTCACACCAGCTAATCTCTCAAGCCACTATTCTCTTCTCCATCCACTCTCCATCCACTGAGCTTATTTGAAAGGATGTTATAGAATATTTCCCTTTTAGACTAAAAGGGCCTAAGGCTACAGGAAGGAGCACTCCCACCACAGAAGCACTCCTTGCTGTGAATATTTATATTTTGTTCTAAGGACACCATAAGCTCCTGTGGAGAACAGAGAGGGCATCCGAGTGAAGAGGCACAGCTTGATGTGGCGCATTCTTCCTCAAGAAAGACTGGTTAAACACAGGTCAGAAGGACTGAGACCCCAAGTCTCTCAAATGAAACAGGCTTGAGTTGTTATGATTGTTGTATATATTTAATTGCTGTTTCAGTACAATGTTTTTTTCTGAACTTGGTTTTGTTGCTCTTCTCAAAACTGCAAGTGTCACAAGGTGGGATCACACTGTCATAGATGTGAACTTCTCCCCTCAGTTGTTTAATAAATTATATATATATATATATACACACACACATCATTATTTGACACTGTTTGCCATAAACTACAGAATCATTTTGGCACCCAAACAGGAACAGTGCTACCTTGTGATCATAGCAGTTATATATTTATTATTCTTAAGCAAATTGTAGTATTATTTCAACTAAAATAGAACTGTAAAGATGTACAATTTAGATACAGATCGCTCTGTCAGGTCGAGTGGAGCATTGCCAACTGTGTCTGATGTGGATTTGGAATGTTCTTTAAGGAACTATGGTACTGTCAGTAAATATAAAAGAATGCCTGGTGCCAAAGTAGGAATGGTATTGCGTGAGTCTGAAGATAAATTCTCTGTCCAGTTATTGGCAAGAGCCTGTAATACTTGTAAATTAGAAAATCAATAGGTAGTAACACCACTAAAGCATAGTACTCCACAAAAGAAAACCAAGTGTATAAGCAAACTATCCAAGTCAGGGGAGATAGGAGAAGGGGCACCTGATTCTGGAGCACTTGGTAGAGATTCTGTTATGGGGGAAACTATTAGCAAAGAGTCCTCTGTGATTTCACCCACTGTAGCTGTAGCAGTACCTGAAGCCGCCCTGAGCCTGCTTCGGCGGGGGAGGGCGGGGTACAAATAAAATTTATTATTATTATTATTATTATTACATAAGTTGGTTGTGGAGCATGTTATAAAACCATTAGCAACAGAAGGAAGTAGTTATAACCACACTTCCTATAGATTAAGATGTTTTTCCTGTAGGAGAATTAAGATTTTGATACGTGGAAATGGCAAATCCAACATTTATTAGAAGATTCTGAGATATCTGCCACTGGGAAGAAGCGCAAATTGTTAGAGAGCCTATTGCCTCCTGCTCTGATTGTAGCTCTATATGCAGGAAGTGGTGCCACAGTGCAGGACTGCTTAGCAGAACTAGAGAATGCTTTGGGAAGTACTGCAACTTCAGATGATTTATATACACAGTTCTTGGAGACTGTGCAAAAGAACGCAGAAAAGCCCTCAGAATATCTATGCAGACTGAATCACTATTGAAGGAAAATAGCAGAGAAGGGAGGGAATCTGCAGGACAAGAGTGATTTGCTCTTGATAAAACAATTTATTGGTGGATGTTCTCATCATGCAACTTCATTTGAGGGATTATTTAAGTAATGAAGATAAAACCTCTATCTCTTATTCAAAGATGCTGTATAAAATTCGTTCTATGGAAGAAGAAAATGAAGCTAAAATGAAGCTAAAACATATAGAAAAGCAAAACAGCTGGGCAAATCAACCTCTAAGGAATATAATAGTTTCTGTCAAACAGTGGAACCTAAGATCACTGAGGAAAATAGTGTGGAAGAGAAAGGAAGTGTTGCCTTCCTAAGTAATAGATTAGCTTGCCTTGAGAATGTAATAGTTAAACCTTCTCTCACCTCCCTTCTCCAAACAAGAATCATATATGTCATGGTATCAAATAGGAAGACTATATCTGGAGACAGGAAAAGCTGTTATGATCTGAGCACATAGGTGTAAACTACAGGGGGGCTCAAGCCACCCCCAGATATTTCTTGGGGGGCCTCTGTCTCTGGGGGGTCTCGCAAGACTGAGAAGCCTGTAAGAACCTTCCAGGACACTCAATGGGGACCTCAGAGTGGCTGTTTTACTGCACAGTTGCTTTGAATGCACAGCAACTGTTTTCTATTCTGCCCTAGCTCAGAGACTCCAGCCATGCATTTACCAAATGAAGGTATCTGTGATGCCATAATTTTTTAAATTTCAGTACAATGTTACCCTTATGAATAAGGCAGAAACAAGACACCTTAAACGAATGCCCACTGGAATAGCAACAAAATTCAATGGTATCCCTGTTTAAAAGGAATGGATACAAAGTAAACATCCTTACATCTGGCTGGATTGAACCCCCAGTATTTAAAAGACCTTTGGTATTTCCTATTTAAGTTTGTGTCAAGAAATATAGGAGCCATGTTGTTTCTTCATTTAGAATGCTCTTTCCAGGAGGTTTTGTGCTTAAAGATAAATTGTGTGTTCTTGTGTCCTTGTAATATTGTCCTATCAATGTGCTACACAAAGCTTACTGCAGTATCATTAGTAGTGTGCCCATTTGTATTAGATTACTTTGTCCCCTTATAGCCCTTTACTGTTTTAGAAAAATAAGTGCCTTATCTAGTCCAGGATTAGAAATGTGCTTTAATTTATACAGGTGATGATTTCTGAGCAATATCATTTAGCAATATAATTCATTGCAGATGGAGGTTTTAAAAAAACCATTAATTTATTAATAGTATTAATGCACTTTCTGGATTGTTGGCAGGACTGAGAGCATCATATGAATGAACTTTATGCAGAATTCATGGGGCTTCAGCATGATTTTGGATTACTACTAGTGTGAAAAACAACAGACAAAAGATACCAGTTTTTGATTTTAAAAGTTTTTATTAGTTTCAAAGAATTAGGATTAGGGGATAAGAAGGGATAAGAAATAAAAATTACAAATCAGTCTTAATCTGCATAGAGAGTACTTTCAAAAAATTCAAGTCTGCATCTGCTATACTTTCTTAAAATACATAGATTGTCACATATTATTATCTCTTAATTTTGCATCGTCAACATTTTGATATTTTATATTATAAATCTTTTTGTTAAAATTTCTATTGAATTTGACATTTCCAGTAAAAGCAATCTTGTAATACATAATACAGGAAAAAGGAGATATAAATTCACACCAGAGAATCTTAAGAGTCTTGAGTATCTAGCCAGGCATAGAATTTCAACCAATATTTTTTGCTTCTTCCTTAGATTTCCCAGCCAACAGCTGGGTTAAAAAGTCCAGCTCTGCTGTTTCCAGAATTTTTCCCACCAAGTCCATTCTCATGGGAATTTCCTGGAATTTCCATCTCTGTGCCAAAAGAATCCTGGCTGCTGTATTGAAATGCGCCAACAAATGTCTCATCTCTTTGGAACAGTCCTCAGGAAATATGTTCAATAAAAATAGTTCTGGTTTGAATTGAATCTGAGTCATCATAATCTTCTGTAGTAATTCGTGAACCATTTTCCAATAGTCCTTCACCATCTCACATGTCCACCACATATGATAAAAAGAACCCACCTGTTTAGCACATTTCCAACATTTGTTAGACATATTAGTATACATCTTACACAACTTCTGTGGAGTCATGTAGCATCTGTAAAACATCTTATACAGGTTTTCTTTAAAAGTTACCGACCTGGTTAATTTAATATTGAATTATTTAAATAATTGCACTCACTGAATTATTTAAATAATTTCACTCACAGCCACAAGATCCATATGCTGCCTCTTAGGGATTTGTTTTGGAACTCAATATTCCTGTTTATAGTAGATCTCTGCCAGACAATGCCAGTATTATAGAATGATTTTAAAAGAGAAACAGCCTTCTAGCTTCTGTCAACAATTTGCCAGACCCAAAAAAATGATTAGTAGTAAACAAAATCTTTTTAGTACCACTTAGCCAAAACAGTTCAAATCACTAAAACAGAAACAATTCACTATAACAGGTCTTCTACCAATGGTAGTTCAATTAAAATCCAAGTCACAACAGGATCATCCGACTGCTTCAAGGTGTAAATTTGTAATCCAAGGCTGAATGCCCTGTTTATAATCCACAAGTGAGATCAAAAATTAAACAAACAACCCAAGAGAAAAAGAAAAACAAATTGAACCAGACGCTCCCAAAAAGATAGTAACAAAAATAAGAAAGACTCCAAATATGGTATATAAAAAAGAGAAAAAGTCAAAAAATGAATCAAGAGCCAAAAATATTCAAACCATATAAAAATAAAAACAAAATTAAAGGGTTATATCCATAACATCCACCATCAGAGAATTATAATCCACTTTGAAAATTTGCACAGGCATTCTTCCTTCAACCAACAATCAGGTTATGTTTCATAATCCAGTATATAAAGCCCACCAGGATTTAAGTGTCTAGTTGGAGCTCACATAAATTTGTTCAGAGCACTTCAACATAAGCTGCAAATTACTTATCAAGCCAGCTGTCCTTCTCATCCATATATGCTTGCAAACAACTTTCCCAAAGTTAAATCTTTCTCCAGAAAGAAGTTTAAAACAGATCAGTTAAATTCAGCCATCAAGTCTCTTCTATGTTTAGAAATTAGTGTGATTCATATTTCTCATGTAGGGATTATAAGCATCACCGGGTTAGGCAGAAACTTTTTGAAGCCTCAAAAGAGAGAGAGAGTTTCCCCCCAACCTTCTCTGCCTTTGCCTCTGTCTGAATCCTGCTTCAGCTCCAGCTCTTCGCTTTTCCTGCTTGTCAAAAACAATGCCTCAGGATTCAGTAGTAGAAAGAAAGGAAACGTACAGTCTTTATAGTAGTGATGTAGCTTGTCCCACTGATGCAGAGTCGCTTAATTCAAAAGAAGAAAAGGAAAGGTCCGGCAGTCAACCCTCGAGCCATTTAAAAATGGCGATCAAGACAATGAGACTTGGAGCGAGCTGGGATCAGGGGGCATCCGCCACCGCTGTCACCCCTGTTTGACCGCTCGAGCTGCTTGCCTTCCAGGACCCTTCCTGGGTCCCAGAGTTGAGTCTCCCCTTGGGGGGGGGACCCCTCCACCTTCGGATTTAGAAGCGGCTCTGGATGCGCCGGTCCAAGCCGCTTCTAACAGCGCGTCACCGAAACCAGAAGTCTCAAAAGATACCAGTTTTAAAGATGCATTTTCAGGAACAATGTAACATGTTCCAGAGAGCTGAATCCATTCAACTAGTATAGAGGACATATGTAATGGGTGTGTGTGGGGGGGGGGGGGAAATCAGGGGCTGCATAGATGAAACAAAAAGTATAAGGCAGATATTATTAATCCTCATAAAACATTGGTGGCAGAATTGTTAATCAAAGGGATTATGACAAAGTGAAAATTTTAATGAGATCCATGTTAGTATTACACACTTCAATAGCATGAACAGGCGTTGTTTTGCAGAAAAATAGGTGGTGGAGCTCATCCAGGGATTGTTATGCAGCTGCAATACTATTCAATGGACAAGGAGGTATAACTCTCAGAAGAAGGAGGTGAAACTCTCAGAAGGAGGAGGTGAAACTCTCAGAAAGGTTTAGGAGCTGTGCTCCTGTGAGCTCCCACTGAATCTGAGGCCTGAGCATGAAGCTCCTGAACCTCAGCTGATCCAGGCTCCTTGTTCCTTAAATTGCCCTCAAATGGATTCTCTGATAACTATGGTCATTTCTTGGCTTCAGTCACTTCTTCAACTAACATCCTGAGATGCTGCTTTTATATTTCCACCTTGGTATCTGGCCACAATTTATACAGAGACATCAACTTTCTATCAAGTTCTTCCCCTGTTTTCAAAATGGTCCATCTACTAATTAGTCTAATTAAAGTGTAGGCATTTGTCCAAAGAGGATTCCATTATGGACTGAGGTAATGCAGGGGGACATCACTGCTATGTGATGAGGAGCTGAAAGGCAGAAACACACAAAATTAATAACAATACTTTGCAATAGGCACCTCAAGGGCAACCAGAAGAGGTATCTCTAGCCCATCTGTTACTATCCCGGGCATAGAGTACTGTATCTGAGTTCATTTGATGACCAAGAGGGATAACCAGATATGCGATAAAAATGTTGCTGGAATCCACGGTAGTAATTAACAAAGGGACGCAACCTGCGAAAGAAACAATTATGTTTTTCCAGACATGTTTTCTCACAGCTTTTATTTATGTGACGACATCCTCCCTCCTTGACTGGCTTGGGAGAGTGGGGGTGTCTTCCGAAAGGGTCGTGAAAGTATCGGCTAGGCAAACTTGGTTGGGCTGCACTTGTGCGCTTAAGGAGATCTGTTTTACATTTATCTAAGGCATAGATCTCCTCATGGCTATAGCAGCAGCAGGATCACTAGGAGCGATTGCCTCCGGTGCCTTCCCTTTCCACTCCTTCAACTGGGAACAATGGAAATACTTGAGCCTTGGCTCCAATCCCCTTCTAGGGATGGCTACTTGATAGATGGCAGGGGTTACCCTCTGTGTGATTTTTACTGCCCCCTGCCATTTAGCAGCCAGAGAGTGTTCTTGTTGAAACAGCTTGCGATACATTGCTGTGGATTTTGAACCCAGTCCAATCTCTTATCCACTCTCTGTTGGGCAACTCCTAGATTGCGGGCTACTTGACGGTGGACCTTGCTTAGTTCACTGATCAATGTGCACACCCATTGATCCATGACCAAGGCAGGCTCTAGTTCAGAAGGGACTTGTGTGTTTATCCAGAATGCTTCTGGCAGTAGCATTTTCCGCCCCATCATAACCAGATGTGGGGAACAAACCATGTACGGCCTTTGTTTCTCTAAGGGCCATGAGGATGATGGGCAACTTCTTGTCCCAGTCCTTCCCAGTGGATCGCACCATTTTCTTGAGCTTCCTTTAAGGTGCGATTTGTTGTCTCTGTGGCTCCGGATGACTGCAGGTGTGCAGCAATGTGAAATCTCTGTTTTATTCCCAGAGCCTTACATAGTTCTCTGGTAACTTCCCCAGCAAAATGTGAGCCCAAATCTGAGTCAATTACATGCGTGATGCCGAATCCGCTAAAGATATTGTTAAACAAAACTTTGGCCGTGGTCGCTGCTGTGTTGTTGTGGCAGCGAAATGTCTCAACTCATTTGCTAAATGGATCTATTACAGTCAGGCAGTATTTGTATCCTCATGGAGTGCTAGGAAGAGGGCCAATGAAATCCTTATCATCCTTATAATCAGCCCCATGTGGTAACATTGCAGTCGTGTTCTAACATCTTCCAGTCTATCAGTAATCAACTGTTGCACCTCCGAAGTCAGGCCCCTAAAGGAGCTTAACAGGTCGTCCTCCATTGTGTTGTCAAGTTGAGGAAGCTCCTCATCATTTAATAGGCTGGCTGACGTCTCATCCAAAGTAATCATCTCAGGCTCATCACCCAAAAAGGATGGGTCCTGTTGAAACATTTCAAGTGTTTTATTGGAATGTCGTCTGAGGGGAATGTTGGTATAAATTCGGGAGGAGCGGAGTGTCAAGTCTGCTGTATTGTTATTAACATGTTGTCTAACTCTGGTTCAGAAGCAAGGGATTCTGGGCTCTTACTGAACACCGATGCTGCTAGCTACCTCTCCTCCCCCCCCCCTCCTCTTAGCTATGCCTTTGTTGTGTAGTCTGCTTTGAAATGCTGATATGTGAACAAGATTGTGGAGCCTTCTCAAGCTGGGTGTCTGTGGGAGTGTTAAGCGCCAAGGCCTTGGCTTGGGAATGAGGGAGTAACATCCTTGTGCGAAAATATACTGCATAGAGTGCCCCGCCCGTAGGAATCCTTTGATCTATACCTTAAATGCTTGGTTAATGTCCATGTACCCCAGTCCTTCAATCTCTATCATGGTCTTAATTTCTGCTTTCAATAAACTAGTTACTTTGTTTCAACCAAAGACTCGTTATTGAATTCAGCTGACTTGACACGGAGTGATTTTGGTGTTGACAAAAACTCTGGTAGGAAGAATTCCTTTAGAATGTAAATAAGATTTCTGGGCTAAAATCATGGAAGGGAAAGTTGAGCTGCCAAATGAAAGCATAATTCTTTGATAATGCTTAGAAGAGTTCAACATTTTCAACTTGGTAAGGTCCAAGGGCTGCTTTATGCCTTTAAGCAAATTCCTTAGATGCCTAATAGTCAAGTGTTTTGTTCCCCAAGATTGTAGGAAGCCTCTGTAAGGGTGGATCGTAAGGCGCACTTTGTGTGGTTGTAAAGAGAGGTGGAAGAGACTCCTGTGTGCTCTGGCCTTTCGGAAAGCCCACCCCCCGCAGCTGATCCGCTCTGCAGACTGTATGCGAAGAATCCACACTGCAAGTAGCATGATCCTGTGTTTATGTTAGCCTTGGAATTTTTCTGTACTGCCAGTCTTTGGACCTCCTGCGACAATTCCACAAGGCAGCTCTTAATTTCTTTCAAAGAATGAAAGATATCAGCTACTGTTAGAGCTGTGAGTTCAGGATAATTGCACACAGCCGCCTCCGTTGGCTCTGCAATTAAGGTAGCCACTGTCTCTTCCCCTGCATCACCTTCGTCACTTTCCATTCCTGCCAGAGGTGAGTAACGATTGGAAATAGGAATGAAATATGAATCATTTTTGCAAGCAGTAAAGTAATCTCCTATCTTTGTTTGCTTCTGGGCTGGTTTGTTATTCATTTGTACAAATACCATCTTGAGCCAAGAAGAAAGTTGTGGTTTAAAAAATTAAAAAATAAATTGTTACACACTAAGAAGGTTCTTCTACCTCTAGTTGTAATTTATCAGCAGGACAAGGAGCCTTCTAAAGAAGAATTTTCTTCTTTAGAAGTTTTCGAAAGCTACTACTGAGACTTTTTATTCAGATGGAAAAAAGCTAGCATAGAATCATAGAATCACAGAGATAGAAAGGGCCATACAGGCCATCTAGCCTAGAGCATGCCTGACAAATGTTTGTCCAGCCACTGCTTAAAGACTGCCAGTGAGGGGGAACTCACCACCTCCCTCAGTTGCAGCAGTTGAACAACTCATACTGTAAAAAATTTTTTCCTAATACCCAGCCAGTACTTCCCAGCCCTTAATTTAGATTCATTATTGTGAGTCCTCTTCTCTGCTACCAACAGAAACAGATCCCTGCCCTCCTTTAAGCGACAGCCCTTCAAATACTTAAAGAGAGCAACCATGTCCTCCCTAAATCTCCTCTTTTTCAGTCTGAACATTCCCAAGTCTTTGGAGGAAGGACAAGAAACGAACGTGCTAGAGAAATACATTGATGCCACACACAATGGCAGTAGATTGCCCTTCCAAATCGGAGCCTCTATTCCTCAGCTTCTCAGGCAATGTCTGTTTTCTCAAAGAGATATGCATCAATAGCTCTGAATTGCCTTCTTCATACACAATTGCATGAGGAAGCATAGATATAAATTTTGTGAAGACTGGAAAAAGTATTGTTCATGATAGTAGGTGAAATAATAATCACAGAAGACAATGTTCTGAGGTCAATTTATACACACCCACTAGTCTGTTTACAGCATATTTTAAAAGAATAAAGGGAAAAAAACGAACAATGCTTTAGATACTTTGAAAAAATCACATGCAGTCCCTTTTCCTTAGCTTGCGTGACTGGACGTTCATGGCTAATACAGTCAACCTTTTCCAGTAATAGCCTAAATAAGCATACCAAAGGAAGACAACATGTTCATTATTTGCTGTTTTGTGGTCATTTTGACTAAGCTTGTGCTTGATCCTTTGCCATTTTTGTGTAAATATAAAGGCTTGTGCTTGTACCACACTTTGTTGTGAGGGTGCCTTCCTCTGACGCAAGATGCTTTCCAGCCCCCTGAAATAAACTGCTTTTGTGTGAGCAGAAAGGTCTCATGCTGGAGGAGCACACTTCCTATTGAAGAAGGAGGACCAACAGAAAAGGACACATAAAAAGCAGAAGCAAGGCTTGGGATCCAAGCTGGACAACTGTAACACCTGATTATTAACATGAAGACTGACAATGTGCAAAGGTACTGCCCTGAGCTCCTTGAAAATATGTCAGGATAAAAATGCAATTGAGAAATTTAAAAAGTTGTATCACTGTTTCAATTGCTGCTGCTATATAGTAATTCAATTAAGTCTCTTTATGACAGCAATAAAGTTTGGAATCACTGCCACATCTTATACACCACCATGAAATTAACTGGTGTTACCACTACATCAAGGTTAAAGCAATTTGATTTTGAAAAAGACTTTATTAATTTTCTTTCATTCCAGATGCAACATAAGCTGTTACTCAAATTACACTTCACACTGTTCAGAACATGTTTTTTCACATTTTTGAAACTGTGAGCTATAGTGCCCCAGCAAGAGTACACTTCACTGAACCAACTGTTTCATTTATTTATATCCCCTCCCTCTGCCACATAAAGAGCATCTGAAGTGAGTGTTTCAATATACATTACAAGGTATCAGTTGATACAGCAGCATTTGCACTTGCATATTCTTTTTTTCATTTTTTAAATTTATAATTACACTTTTATTGAAGTTCTAACTTGCATGCCATCCTAAGTAAACCCAGATCAAAAGCAATGTCAACAGCATTTACAAACAAACAGTACAATACAAAAATAAATCATGCAAAGAACAATGAGACTGTTACAGGTTAAAAATGTTCATTTTGAAAATATTTGTATATGCTTTTCTCAGCAGTTTTAGTCTTCTGTTTGTGCTGTTGGGTTGGAAGTTTTCATCTTTCATCTTGTGCATACATGCAACTTGGCTTTTATGGGCAACTGGTATGTACAGAACACATCATTTATAGATAATATACATACCAGTTTATAAAGCCAATTAATTGATGCACACATAATGTTCAGAAAGTGCATAATATTTACAATAAAAGTGGTATAAGGAAATGGAGAACAGGTTCAATTTGCACAAGGGTACATACAATCAAAATGACAAGTTTGAGGCTGATACAAAAGGGATTAAAATCCATATCTGCACTAGAAGTAGAAGAAGAATTTCAGATTTATACCCCACCCTTCTCTCTGAATCAGAGACTCAGAGCAGCTTACAATCTCCTATATCTTCTCCCCCCACAACAGGCACCCTGTGAAGTGGGTGGGACTGAGAGGGCTTTCACAGCAGCTGTCCTTTCAAGGACAACCTCTGTAAGAGCTATGGCTGACCCAAGGCCATTCCAGCAGGTGCAAGTGGAGGAGTGGGGAATCAAACCTGGTTCTCCCAGGTAAGAGTCCACACACTTAACCACTACACCAAACTGGCTCTTTAATCCTGGCTTAGCCCTGTCTCCAAACTGACATTCTACACTTGAATCATGGAATCATAGAAACCAACTGTATGAGTTTATGATTCTATGATTTTAGTCTATGCAGGCCCCAGTCTCCAAAAATGCAGTGGATGGCAACCAGAGGCAAGGCTTTTCAGTGGTGACATCTCTCCTTTGCAATGCCTTTTCACCCTTCAGGCTCATCTGGCACTGTTATACCCCAGGCCAATACATTTCTTTACCCAGGCTTTTACCAGCCAGTGAAGTGTAGTGGTTAAGAGTGGCAGATTCTAATCTGGAGAACCAGGTTTGATTCCCCACTCCTCCACATGAAGCCAACTGAGTTACTTTGGATCAGTCACAGTTCTCTCAGAACTCTCTCAGCTCCACCTGCCTCTCAGGCTGTCTGTTGTGGGGAGAGAAAGGGAAGGCAATTTTAAACTGCTCCGAGACTCCTTTGGGTAGTAAAGGCAGGGTATAAAAATGAACTCTTCTTATAGAATCTTAGAGTTGGAAGGGATCTCCAGGGTTATCTAGTCCAACCCCCTGCACAATGCAGGAACTTCACAAGTACCTCCCCCACACAGACCTCCTTCTCATGATCTGCCTGATTCACAGAATCAGCATTGCTGTCAGATGGCCATCAAACCTCTGCTTAAAAACCTCCAAGGAAGAAGACTCCACCACCTCCCAAGGAAGCCTGTTCCACTGAGGAACCGCTTTAACTGTCAGGAAGTTAAGAACATAAGAGAAGCCATGTGGGATCAGGCCAATGTCCCATCCAGTCTAGCACTCTGTCACACAGTGGCCAAAAAAACCAAGTGCCATCAGGAGGTCCACCAATGGGGCCAGGACACTAGGAGCCCTCCCACTGTTGCCCCCCCCCAAGCATCAAGAATACAGAGCATCACTTGCCCCACACAGAGAATTCCATCTATGCCTTGTGGCTAATAGCTATTGATGAAGTTCTTCCTAATGTTTAGCCAGAAACTCGTTTGATTTAATTTCAACCCACTGGTTCTGATCTGACCTTTTAGGGCAACAGAAAACAATTCTGCACCATCCTCTATATCAGGGGTGGCCAACAGTAGCTCTCCAGATGTTTTTTGCCTACAACTTCCTTCAGCCCCAGTCAGCATGGCCAATGGCTGGGGCTGATGGAAGTTGTAGGCAAAAAACATCTGGAGAGCTACCGTTGGCCACCTCTGCTCTATATGACAGCCCTTCAAGTACTTGAAGATGGTGATCATACCACCTCTCAGTCATCTCTTCTCCAGGCTAAACATACCTAGCTCCTTCAACTCTTCCTTATAGGATGGTCTTCAGACCCCTCACCATCTTCATTGCTCTCCACTGGACAAATTCCAGCTTGTCTATATCTTTCCTAAATTGTGGTGCCCAAAACCGAACACAATACTCTAGGTGAGGCCTAACCAGAGCAGAGTAAAGCAATATCATCACTTCATGTGATCTGGATGCTATACTTCTCGATACAGCCCAAAATTGCATTTGTCTTTTTAGCCACTACATCACACTGTTGACTCATGTTCAGTGTATGGTCCACTAAGACCCTTAGATCCTTTTCACACATACTACTGCCAAGACAAGTCTCACACATTCTGTAATGATATATCGGAATGTTCTTACCTAAATACAGAATTTTACATTTATCCCCATTAAAATTCATGTTATTTGTCTATTTTCCAGCTTGTTTTCCATCCTGTCTTTGTCTTCTACTGTATTTGCAACACCTCCCAATTTAGTATCTTCTGCAAATTTTATAAGCATTCCCTCTTTTCCTTCATCCAAATCATTTACAAAGATGTTGAACAAAACAGGCCCCAGGACTCTTCTTCTTCATCATCCTCCTCTTCTTCGCCTTCTCCTCCTCCTGAACTATTTTCATGTACTGCTTCTAGCCTGATGATTGTTTTATAAATGTCATTCTAAGATGCTGAATGCTGATTTATGTCCCCTGTTGGCAACCATATCCAACAAATAGGCTACCATATCCAACCCAAATAGGCTACTTGTGGCTATCAGAAACTGACTCACAGCTGCTAAGAGATCTAGTGGGGTCTGGCTTTTGGGGGGGGGGGAGGGATCAAGCACTATCTCCCAGCTGATCACAGAAGATAGCTGGGAGTTGGATTCTCCTGATCTCCCATCCTAGAAATTTTGCTGTGTTCCTCATTTATTGTAGAGTGAAAACCTTGCATGGACTTTTTGCAGGAAAAATGAAATAATGATCTGATGATTTGTGGTTTTGATATTTTTTATGTTCTGATAGGCAGAGTCTGCCCATGGACATTCTTCTTTTCAGTTAGTGTGGCATCTTTCTTCTTCCGCTTCTGTTCCTCTCTCTTCCACTGTCTAAATTTAGATTGTAAACTCCTTGGGGGTTGAGACCTTGCTTTGTTCTTGTTCTGCTGGAAGTATAGCGGTGGAGTATAGGGTATGCACATCACCAAATTCATACTGCAAATTAAGAATTGTGATGGTCTGCGATCAAAACTCAGAGTTTTGGGTTTGTTTTGTTTTTTACAAAATGGCATTTAGAATTCTACAGATATCAATGGTGTTAGGGAAACTGCTCTCAAAATGAGATTGGGGAATTAGATTGAGAGACAGTTAGCCCCAAAAAGGAATCTTTGTTATCAATTGTATACCAGGCTCAACCGTTCAGAGAGTCAATGCTCAATAAGAGACTCTAATTTAGTAAAAATCAATTGTGGTTTATTTGAAACAATAGTTCGTTCACACAAGGTACAAAATCAATCACACATTCATACAGGTCTAGGAAAAATAGAGAGATCGATAGGGGAACATAAAGGAATGGACATACAGGGTAATACTACCTCTCGCAGACTCCAATGGAAGGCTCCGATGGCGACGAATGAGGAAATGGGGGAAAGGTCCCGAAACTGATCAGGAATCGGGGGTGTTACTACCCAGCGGGAATGGGGGTTTACTGAGTAGAAGGCACACCTGTGGGTAGCTAGTCCACAGGTTATATAGAGTCACCTTAATCCTGAGGGGATGGGAGGTGACTGGGAGTGGTAATGGGAGGTTCTGCTGATGACCAAGAAGGCTGGACTTCGGCGGGACCAATGGTGGGTCAATGGCGACACCTGATTGGGTGTGTACTTCAACCAATGAACATCACCTTCATCCTGGGCATCCTGGAAACTTCCAGGTTGCGACAGGGCCTGGGGCGGCTCCGTAGGTATCAATGTGGGAATGACTGGGTGATTGGGAGGAGATGGGATTAACTGGGAAAGGGACAATAGAGAATCAGATATGCACCTAGGTATTCCGGTGTAGACAAAAAGGCTTGATGGTATCAGGAGAGATTCTTCCTCTTTCTCAACTCTCCGGGGTGAAGACAGTTGTTTAGGAAACCACTGGGCAATCAGGATTAATAGTGGAGCCATTAATCCATTCATAAACTAAGTGGGTTGCTTGCGGGCTAGGAATGACTCAAGGTGTGTACGTGAGGTTCCCACATAGAAGGAATGAAGCCCAACCAGGCAGGAAGATGGCTACATGTGGTGTAAGCAAAACACAGTGGTTTCCATGCTTAACGCTTCACACCGTTCGCCTGGACAGCTCCGTGGCGGCGTAGCCTCCTCCTTGCCATGGCGGGTTCCACGTGATGGCGGGGACAGGTTAGAGCGCGGCTGCAGACACTCTGTGCCTGACTCAAGCGCTCATATACTTGTTAATAGGTACACTGGAGTCTTATGTAGTTCCTGGGTAGCATCACTCGCATTCACTGGCCAGGCGGATGCAAGCTTACTTCTCCAGGCGCCCTGGCAACCATGTTGGTGATCATGATGTGCACATATTAGGAAAAGTAGGGGGTTTTTCCTCACAGTTCCCCCCCTCGAGACTGACGTCACCGCCTAGTGGCGAAGTCTCGCATATGCAACGGATAAAAATAAAGAAAAACGGGGCTTCGTTAAGAGGGCGTTAAACCCTTGAAGCATGGGAAATCTACTATGGAATACCGGCTACCTGCAAAAAGGTTGGAGCCACTATCTAAAACTACTCAAAAACATAATTTAAAAATGCCAATGGGCCATCAGATCCTTCCTTGGCGTTCGTGCTTACAGGGAGGCCTTCTGGGATACATTGTACATATTCAATATTTCATATAGCATTATTAAAACACATAGTAAAATTTCACAATACACAGTATCTGAACCAAGGGTTCATATAACAGTATTAAAATTCATAAAGGCACGTAATAAAATCTCATAATACAAAGTATTTAAATTTAAAAGGTTACTTAAAAGCAAAATATAGCATTATTAAAATCCATAAAAAAAAAAAAAAAAAAAAAAAACACATGGTGAATCTCCAGATACAAGGTATTCGAATCAAAGGTCACTTAAAAGCAGAAATCATGTGTGCAGTCTAGACCGGCTAGGCTGCCATAATTGATTAGACAGGCAATAAGCATTTTATATTATACGCAGATTCCCAAGGCAAGTCATTTAAAATCACTGGGTTACATTTCATACATATAATAAAACACAAATCCTATCACTATGCTAATACATAATTCATCTGTCTGACCTTTTTTGGTCTTCGGTCTTCTTCTCCCCCCCCTCGATAACTTCCACGCTGGGGAACGGGGAGGTTTCCCTTCTCGTTTGGCTTGTCTGTAGTCTCCTTCTGGAGGGGAGGAGGCTGGCGGCGCCGAGGAGTCTGCGGCGGATATCCCACCCCCCCCCTTGTATCCAGGCTGCCCATAGTGAAGTCAAGTCACCCATGGAGCATGCCCAACACGGAGGCCTCCGATCCTGCTCGGACCCGGTCGGGGGCCCGTTCACATGGTCTGGGGAGACCCTGTCAGAAGGAGTTTCCTGTATATTTATGTAAATGTCATGGACAAAGGGTTCTGGGAGAGGTTTTTACAGACTTTTGTCCAAGTTTATACAGTTCTAGCACAATAATAAACTTTCCAGGCAAAATACTAATACACAGTCATAGTTCCTTATACTTTTGCAGCCCTTTCTCGTTTGGCTCCGGACTGCTCTCTTCAATCTTAAAGTGAGTCCGCTCCCATGCCCTGTAGGTTTGGCATAGGGGAACGGCATACGATGGACGTGCGGACCCATGGGTCTACAACCCGAACCGGGGAGCGTGGCCACGGAAAGGCCTCTCCTGGTGTGTAGGTTCGGGGAAGTAGACCCAGGGATCGCTTCCCATATTTTAATCGGGAGCCCGTTTGGGCTCCGGAGAACCCGCTTAAGCGTGGTTCTCTTTTAGGGCCTATTGGAGTCCCTCCCTGACTGGGAGGGGGGGACTCCCCCTTTACTTGGTAAAAGATAGAACATAAGCAAAAACAAACACATAAGGAAAACTTAGGTTCCCGTTGACACTCAACCTAAGGGTCCCTGTCTGTCAATCAAAGTTTGGATTGGCAGGGGAGGGTTCTGCGTTGCCTGGAGGTTCCCACTTCCTGTGGGGTCGTGCCCTTAATGTGGTGCCAGTGGTCTATTGGTGGGTGTGGGAGATGCAAATGACCCTGAGCAAAGCAGTGTGGGGGTTTTTCTTTTTCTTCCCGCCCCTCACGCTAACCTGACCATGCGATGGAAACCATGGTGAGGAGGGCTTTGAGCGCGGCCGGTTACTCCTTTGGGTGGGCTTCTCCGAGCCTACACCACCAGGAGAGGCCTCCCGCCAGGGAGATGCTTCTTGGGAAAGCTTGATGAGATAGCTCGTAAAAGGGCTAACTCGATTCTCGCTCCCTCCAGCTCCACACTCCCTGGTTCGGCCTCGCAATTTCTCCAAAAGCCTGCTCTAATTTTTGAGCCCAGCCCCCCTGAAAAGGGTGGGCACCCTTCTTTTGGTCAAAAATAGATTCATAACATCTTACAAACATACATATAAACATGGCTGGTCGGCCAAAATCCCATCTTCCGTCCCTTCTCCCGCCCGGGAGATGACAACGGGTAGACTGACACGTCATGTCTTCCGCTGAGCGCTGCCTTCTACTGGCAGCCAGGGCGGTTCACAGAGGCGTCGGGCAAAGAGGATATTCAGTTCGTTAAGCAAACCAAGTGGGAGGCACATATGCAAATACTCTTTTGCCTTGAAATGGGTCCCTGGGGCCATTGTGGGGCTCCCCCTTTATTCAAAATCACCCCAAAAGGTCTGAGGTTTAATTTCAGCGGTATTCCTATTATTGGGCACTCCTTTCTGGTGGGGGAAAGCCAGAGTCACCGTGACTTGAAGGTGCTTCGGTGTGTTTGGCGTTCCCGGTGGGGGCCGAGTTCAAGCATTCTGCCTGGTCTCGTGTGCGCCCTTACAAACTCAGGGTGCCCCTGCAAGTATGGCACCTGGTGCAGAGTCTGTTCTGGCCCCCTGAGACCCTTAGGTGGGCGGAACTTTTAGCTGGAGCTCCGCGCTCCGGAGGGCAAGTGTCAGTGCCTGCCCTCTTTTAACCCTCGGGCTGCTTCGGCGGCCCAACCTTCTCTGGTAAAAGATAGACAAATCTTAATAGCAATAATTCATTACCCCAGGGGGGGTTAGAACTCTAAGTCCCAGATGTCTCCAATCCTGCACTTTGGGTTAGTGCATGCGCATGGTGTGTTTATGCAGATGAACTAAGCCTAAGGCATGTTGGGAATAGGATATTATAAAACATTTATCAAATGTATGGACCTGGGTTCGGTCCGCTCCTTGTGGGGATAGTGGCTTGTGAATGGACCATAGTTTAGGTGTATTGGCTCCAAGATCGTTCTTCGCCCGCGTTGCCTTTTTGATCTAAAAGGTAGCTGGCGGATCTAGGGTGCCCGGGGGAGGTGGCCTTTCCTAAGCTCCTCGGTTCGGGTGCCCATGCACAGCCTGAGTCCCTTCCACAGTTATGTGGGTAAGGGCTGCACGCTCAGGCGTCCCAATGGGTCAGAACAGAGGCTGCGCCAGGTTCCTGATGCTTTGAGCGTCTGCAACTTCTTCCCCTCTCCGTTCCCTGTGTTCCTTCAGGATCACGGAGCGCCGGAAGAGTCACAGAGCTCAAACACTGGACTGCTGGGAGTCTCTCTGGGTCAGAACAGGTTCTGTCCCAGAGTCACTTTGGGCCTTGTAGTGATGGATCACTTGGTGGGACTGTTATCTAGACCATCAAGAAGCGATCCAACACTTGCAAGAATGCCCTGAGTTTGTTCTGCTCAATTTGGGCTTCCTCTCACCCCTTCCCCCTGGGCCAACGAGCCCACCCTTTACTTGGTAAAAGATAGAACTCCCCATAGGAACAGAGCGAGGGGCTGAAAGATACTGACATGCATAATGTAAAAGCGGGCTGTGGGGACTACACTTCCCATCGTCCTCTGTTTCCCATCCCGAAAGTTGGAGCATGTGCCGAAGAGATTTATGCAAATGCCCCAAATACAGGGTGATCTGGGAGCGACGGGGCAGTGGGGTCTTTACCCTTAAAGTCTTGTTCAGGGGTGAGCAAGGAGGGGGAAGTTTTCCAAACCTATACACAGGGTGTAGGGATTTAAAATATATATTGGGCCGAGCTTTGATTTGACTCGTTGTGACCCTTTAGCTACTTGGTGGAATCGAGGCATCAGAGGGGGATGATCCGACGGCTTTAGCCTGTGACCCGACCGGTCCCCGCTGTTGTTAAACATGTGGGGCTGCAAAACCGGGGGTCTCAGTGGGCCTGTCGAACTGACGCGCCTGGCGCGATCCGGTTCAGATGGGAGCCTGAAGTGGCAAAGCAGGGCACGCACCCGTTGGGAGTCTTCCGATGAATACTTCTGAACCCTCGGGTGGCAGCCCTTGCAAGCTCCACCTTGCCACTGTTGGTCCTCCCTCCACGGTTCGGTTTCGTCGCCCTTCTCCCCTCTCCCCCTCCCTTGGGCTATACAGCCCTCCCTTACAAGTAGAAGAAAGATCTTGGAAAAGGAATGAAGAAAGGGAGCCTCCCCCTCCCCCCCTCGCACAAGTGGGGAAGGGATTCAAGGTGGTACTTAGGGCTTTTCTATGACGAGGGGACGATATCTCCACATGGTTTGGAGCTCGTCCACCTTCTTGAGCTGCTTTCTCAGCCAGCACCCCAAGACAATTATTGCAATGCAGAGTATAATCTGGAAGACCAAAATGACTACAATAGGGTGCAGGGCTACGTTAAGGATCGCTGACCCAGTAGGGCTCCAGCCAAGGAGCGCGTCAAGGAACGAATGCTTTCCCGTGTCCTTGATCTGTGTCAGTAGCCCGGAGATTTCCTGTCCATCATGTTTAACCACCATGGACGCTGTGTCTCCGCTCCTCTTAATTTCCTGCAAGGTCTGTTTTAAAAGGGGATGGGACAGCAGGGATCTAATCGCCCGCAGCCCCATGCCCAGAAAAACTGGCTGGATGAATTTGAACAGACTCGGGGCCAGCAGGATTTCTTCCCTAGTCCATATGGGGACCGTGAATTCTATATCGCATCCCACAATGGAAGATAGGTTGCAGAAACATCTGTTTACATCTGGTAGCATGGGTTGGATGTGGAAAGTATTTATAATGAGATACTCGCAATACGTCCTCACGCAAGCACACCCTCTTCCCAAGTACACAAAAGCGGAGGCATTCTCTTGCCTAAGCGCGTATTTGCATTCTTGAGGGGAGTCCCTTAAGGGGTTCACGCAGGGGTGGTGAGTTTGTAGAGTCTGCTCATCACAGATAAATCCCAAGTTGTCTTTGTGTACACATGCCTGTAGACCCACAGCTTCCCAACTTCCGTTTTCATTCCTGGCCCATTTATCTGAGTCCAAGGAATACAGAACTTCGGTTGGTCCCACTTGCAGCCCTAGTGGCACAACGGGGTGTACATAAAAGAACCTTTGTGCAGTGGGCATCAGGATGAGAAGTCTCAATTCCTGCCTGTCCACTGAGAAAGATGTATTCACCAGAGTCCACCAGGCTTCCAATTCCAATTGCGGGGTGGGAATTTCTGGCTTAATTAACTGCTTGATTTCCAGGGGGATATTTCCCTCCGTGGCTTGTCTGATCATGCCCATGGTTACTGCTAAATTCATAGCTTGAGCCTGGGTGCATGCCAGTGCTAAAGAAATATTTAATTGTAGTGATTGAGTGCCTCTCAGCAGCAAGGCAAAGTCTCTTTCAATTTGGTTTTCCCAATTTACTAAAATGGAACTGATGGAATGCTGGACTTCAGAGATGGTGTGGAAAGAGTCATTAATGGGTTTTCCCAGCTGGGAAATATAGGAGGTAGCGTAGGCAAATTTATTTGCGAGGGTTTCTATATTTATAGAATCTAAGACCGCTACTCCTCCAGCAACTGGTGCAACCCAGTCTCCTACAGATCGTTTCAATCTGCGAGGCGTGTTCCCCACCCATAACTGCAGCCAAGCCTCCCAGCCCTTTTTGCTGGGTTCCAAGTAGGGAGCACATTGTGGCAATTTTTCGATGGTGTTTAATCCCGTCAGGCTGACTCTGATCTCCTTTAATACCATCTGTGGCCGAATTAAAACTTGTTCCCTAATATCCCGCTTAATCACATGGGAGCCAATTATGTGAGAGTTGGCACTTAATGTGCTCTCAGCGTCTGGAATGAGAGGGTTGAATTGGAGCTGGGTAAAATTCCCTATTGTGAGGGTGTAGTTCCCTTCCTCCGATGGAAGCTCTGTGTTGAAGGTGCCCAACTTGGTGAATTTCATTCCCATCGCAGACTCCCGCTGGCATAGAGGGTCTATTACTATAAACCAGTCAGGAGGTCCCTGTATTCCTAACTCCGAATCAGTAACAATCCAATTTTTATTCGACCATGCAGTTAGCTGGTAGTGATGCGTCTCTCCACTAGGTGTCTGTATTGAGAACGCAAGCGGCTTTTCTATCCTAGAGCCAATTGATAATATAAATTTGAAAGGATTCTTTGCGCTCCACACTGCGGTCGACACGATTGCAATTTCACAGTATGGCCCCATGTCCTCAGTAAACCCTTTAGAGGCTGGAGTAGCGCTAGAAGTTATTGTGGGAGTTGTTGTTAATCTCCGTGGGCCCTTTGGGACATAAACACAATGCATTGGCACTAGAGGTCTCATGGTGTCCTCATGAGAAAAACAGTACAGTTCCTGCGTTAACATCCTGGTCCCAGCACATAACAGAATCATATTAGGTGGTCTGACCCACTCTTCATCACAGCTGCGAAAGTCATAGCTGCTTCTGGGGAGTCTGCTGTCATTTTCCCCATAATTAGACTTTATGACTTTGCACAGCATGATTTCCTTGGGATATAGGCTTGTCTTACATCTCCAATGAGAGAATGGGACTATAGTGGGCAATACTGCTCTATCAGCTGTACATTCCTCCTGCATTAGCATCAACATTAAATACATTGCATACATCATTGTTCTCACAAATCTCACCTTCACATTCTGGTAATCCATATTGTGTACCTGAAAATAAAAGATAAGATTGCGCTGTAGACCCTTCTTGCTATTCCTATAAGCTTGAAGGAGTCAAAGTACTAAGGCAAGGTTGGGGAATAGGGGGAAAGGGAAGGAGTAATGTTCGCAAGAGAGAAGAAAAGAAGAGGGGAAGAAAAAAAAACTCGCTGTAACATTACATGTTTGTGTTCTGAGTTCTTTTCTCCTGCACCCCCCCCCCCCCCTAGATTACTGTGGACAGGTCTGTCTCAGGAATCTTTGTACTTGGACTTGTTCAAGTTACACCAAGGGTGAGGAAAGTATCACTTAAGGGAAAATCCACCGGTTCAGGGCAGGGCATGACAGAGATTTGTCGGATTTCAGCTCTTCTCTGCGGCGGCGCCTCTTCAGGTTGCTGAATCTGATTAGGGTTAGCTGGCGCAGTCCCCTTCCATTCCTTGAGTTGGGAACAGTGGAAGTACTTTCGCCAGGTCTCCCCGTTCTTTTTCTGAATTTCTACTTGGTAGACTGCTGGGCTGATCCTCAGTGTTATCGGGACGGGACCTAACCATTTGGCTTCCAAGGAGTGCTCGTTTTGCGAGAATCTCCTATATAGCACTAGCTGGCCTGGATCCCACACTCGAGGGTTTTTAACCCATCCTAATCTCTGATCCATCGCTTGCTGTGTTTTTCCTAGTTGTTTAGCTACCTCCAGGTGAATATTGTGGACCTCCGTGACTAGCGATTGCACCCATGCGTCATTCACAACCACCGGCATCCAGTCAGATGGAAGTTGTGTTTTGAGCCAGAAGGCTTCTGGCAACACCATTTTCCTTCCTGTCATGACCATATGCGGTGTGTGACCATGAACTGCAGTAGTACCCCTCAGTGCCATCAGGATAATGGGTAACTTTTCATCCCAATCCCTGCCTGTGGACTTCACTACTTTCCGTAGGGCTTCCTTGATAGTCCGGTTAGTCCTCTCAATTGCCCCTGAGGCTTGGGGGTGCCCGGCAATGTGAAACCGCTGTTCCACCCCCAAGGCTTTGCATAATTCCTTCGTGACCTCCCCGATGAAGTGTGACCCCAAATCCGAGTCCATGACCCTCGGGATTCCCCACCTCGTCCATAGGTGGTTAAATAAAATTTTAGCAGTAGTAGCGGCAGTATTATATTTACACGGGAAGGCCTCCACCCATTTGCTGAAGGGATCGATCACCGTGAGGCAGTATCGATTCCCTCTTGCTGTGCGGGGAAGGGGGCCGATAAAATCGATTTGTATACGAGCCCAGGGTCCCTCTATTCTTTGGTGCTGGATGGGAGCTTTGGGTCCTGATGTGTCGGCATTAACCATAGCGCACGCAAGGCAATTATTGACCCACTGTGCTACTTCCTGGCGCATGCCCGGCCACCAGCCCGTCTCCTTTACCCGCTCCAAAGTTAGATTTGCACCGCGGTGTCCCTGCTCGTGCACAAACTTGATTAAATCCCCTCTGACCTGCAGGGGTACAATCCAGTGTTGCTCCCCCTGACTATCTACTGCCCAGTAAATGCCCTCTTTCTGAATGATGGTATATTTCCCCGTTTCATCCTTTTGGGCTTTGGCAAGCTCCAGGATCTCTGGGTCGTCTGTCTGGAGCTCGCCCAGATCCATTAGGATTTCCCTCCCTTTGCTCTGGTTCCGGGTGGTAACCGGGTGTAAAGGAAAGGTGGGGGGTGAGCGGAAAGGATTGCTGTCTGCGAATGCAGCTTCTTTGGCAATAGCGTCTACTCTATTGTTCCACATCCCTTCCTCTGTATATTGTCTCTGATGTCCCTTAACATGAGTCACGTAGGTGGAGTCAGTTCGCGCCTCTATTCTCTCCGCTATTTGCAGCCATTTCTGAGAATGCGCGACTGTTTTCCCCTCGCTATTCTGCCAATTCTGTTTCTTCCAAATGGGCAGCCAGGCCGTGATCGCCTGCACCGTCCAATGAGAATCTGTAAAAATGGCTAGGGGAACATCCAAAGGCTCGAACTGGAGGATTGCTAGCACTGCTTCCACTTCTGCAGCTTGGCTAGAATGAGGGCGGACGGTTCCTTTAAGGACTAGGGAATCCTGCACTCTAATGGCGCCGTAGCCGGTTCGAGCTGAGCCATTTACATGGAAAGAAGACCCATCGCAAAACCAACAAACAAGCTCTTGTTGTCGGGCTTCCGCTAGGGTTATTCCTCCATTAACTGGCCAGGGTATATGTTGTACCACTGGCAGCGGACACTCATGCTCTTCCCCTTCAACTACAAGGCCATAGGGCGAGGGCGGTTCCTTTTGTTCCTTCTGGAAATCGACCCCTCTATTAGTTAACGCCAGCGTCCATTGGGCGATCCTTTGGTTCGAAACTTGCCCATCTTTAACTTTCCCGGAGAGAATATACTTAAGAGGGGAATGAGTGGTTTGAACTACCACCCTTGCTCCTCCTATTATAAACTCCCAATGGGTTAAACTCCAAACCAGAGCGAGGCAGACCTTCTCGCAGGGGGAGAATTTTTCCTCCACGGAAGTAAGGTTCCTGGAGGCGTAAGCCACCACCCTCTGCGATCCCGCTCGTCTCTGGATCAGAGTAGCCCCCAGACTGTGCTCCGAGATAGCCAGCTGAATGAAAAACGGCTGGGTAACGTCGGGATGGGCAAGCGCCGGAGCCTTTGCGAGGTCATTTTTGAGCTCTGCAAAAGCCTTTTGCTGCTCCGGTCCCCAATACCACTGCACATCTTTCTTCAGGAGCTCATAAAGAGGTCGGGCTTTCTCGGAGAACATCTCGATGAAGTCCCGGGAAAAGTTAAAGGTACCTAACAAAGCTCTTAGTGAGTGGGGGTCTGTGGGGGCAGGGAGTTTGGAAATCACTTCCACTCTCTGTGAGTCCGGTGTTCTTCCTTCTGCTCCTAGTGTGATGCCGAGGTACTTCACCTCGGTCTTTACTAGCTGGGCTTTCTCCCTGCTTGCTCTGAAGCCCGTTTCCTGGATGAGGTTGAGGACCTCCTCAGTGACCTCCCGGACCTTCTCCTCTGTCTCTGCGTGGATCAGCACGTCATCTACATAACTGAGCACGCAATCCTTTGATCCGGGCAGCAGTCGGTCCCACATCTGTACAACATGCGCGTGACAAATGCTTGGGCTAGAATGGAAGCCCTGCGGTGTCCGCTTGAACACGTATTGTTGGCCGCGGAAGGTAAATGCAAATTTATACCAACAAGATTCGTGCAGGCGGATCGAGTGGAACGCGTTGGCCAAGTCCACCACGCTGTAAAATTTAGATCCCGCTGCAATGGCTGCCACTATCTCGTTGTACTTGGCGACCACCGGGGCCACCGGGGGAGTCACTGCATTGAGGGCTCTGAAATCCACTGTCATCCTCCAAGTTACTCCATCTGCCTTTAAGACCGGCCACAAGGGGGCATTGCAGATGGACTGCATTGGGAGGATGACGTCCCACTTCAACAGACCCTCAATTGTTTTTCCTATCCCTGTTTCCGCTTCCGCGGGGTATTTGTACTGACGCTGGGGAGGAGGATCTTTGCCTTCTATGAGAACACAAGCGTTTCTCACAGTCCCACACTCCGCCTTGTCAGTAATCCATACCCCGGGAAACTTTAGGGTCCATAGATCTCCCGTTACTGAACATACAGGGAAGGGAGCTTTTAAAGCTGCACATCGGTGTATAGCATTAATAAAGTCCGGGCCTCCCGGGATGTGCCACAGGAGTCCGTTGGCTAAATCTACCGTTAAATGGTTTTTCTTTAAGAAGGGAGCCCCAATCATCCCATCGTCTTCTCCTGCATTATTACAGGCTCTCATGGTGGCTTTGAGTCTCCCTATTGTGATTGGAATCTTTTTCCAAATGTGGGATAGATGGCTTCCTCCCGCATACCCAGCCAGTTCCAGAGTTTTATCTGTCTGTGTACCTTGAGTAACTAGCGTTGGATGGAGCACACTAATCGATGCTCCTGTGTCTACTAGTAGAGTGGCAGGTTTAATGTTCCCTGGAGCCCCAATGCCCGCCTTTACCATTGGTCTCCCCCAAGTGTCTGGCTTAAGTCTAGCCACTACTCCTTCGGGGAGATTAGTGGGCCCCGGGCACCCCTAGCGCAGACCCTGTTCCTCATATTCCGGACTGTTAACGACCGTTTGCTGCTGGACCGCGGCTATCGGAGCCGGATATAGTTGAACAGTGGGGTGCATTGGAGGGGGTGGATGTTGAACTACTGCAGCTACGGGCGGTGCATACCCTTGCGGCGCCGCAAAATGAGATTGGGTTGGCGGAGGTGGGGGAGCAGACGGCTGCTGATTTCCCCACCCCTGTATCACTTGTTGTTGCCTTTCCATCAAAAGTGCAGTGGGTGCTAGATCCATATTGGTCATGTCGCACCCTGCACGGAGTAAAAAGTTCCAGAGCGCTTTCCGCTGAGTCTGTTCTACGGGCGATAGCGAGTTCCAAAAACGAGTCCGCTCGGCCTTTCCGTTAAAGGGAGGCTTGTACCCTCGACTCTGATTCTGTAAATCTTGATATGCCTCCCCATAAGGGCCCGTCATTGTGTTAGGCTGTGGGGCCGGAGGCGGTTGCACTGCGGGAGAAGGAAAAGGGGCCGAGGGCTGCACGGGTGGAGGAGGGGCTCTCGGTTGATAATTAGGGTTCCCTCCCCCCGCTCCGGGCTTCTGCCTGGCCGGTTTCCCATTGTTCCGCGCCTGAGCGTGCTTATTTTGTCCTATTGGAGGATTGGCTGGAGGCTGCGATGGGTTATAGGGGTCCGGATTAACTTCCCTCTTCTGATACTGAGAGTGAGGCCCGTTGTTAGCATAAGTAACTGTATTAACAGCTTCCTTAGCCCGGTCTTTCTTACTACTCTTTTTCCCTTGCGCAACCGTGTCCATATATCTGCTTATATTTTCCAGATTGGCGTAAAGTGTGCTCCATTTGGGGTTAGGAGCATGTGTGGGTCCTAGCGCCTGCCGCGTTTCTGGGTTGAGGCCTTTAATGACATCTGTTATAAAATCAGCGTCATCGTAGTCGGGCTCCTGACCCTCTTCCTCCGGGAATACTACGTCTGCAGCTAAGGCTAAAAATTGTTTCTTTGATAGATAGACCATAGGGTCTTCATCTGGACCTTGCACGGTCTGGGTATACACATATTTAATATTCTCTTCATTCCAAGTAATTCTCAATAGTTCCGCTATCCACTCCAAGGTGGTTATGACATCTTTGGGAGCGACTAGCAATTTTTCTCTCACCTTTTCTACATGGGGGCCGTTTACAGCCAACCTCAGGACTTGATTTAACTCCCTGATGGTTATGTTTGGGTATTCCCGGTACATTTGCATCATCCATCGGATGGAGGTTTCTCTATTATATGGGCCTAGAATTTGGTGTGCCATTTTAATATTTTCAATTTTCCAATCTTTAACCTCCTTAATTATCTGCACCGTCTCTTTACCGTTCCCCTGTCTAGTGGTAGTTTGCCGGGTAACCACCGGGCATACTGGGGCGGGGGCAACCTCACAGGGTTGTATTTCCTCCTCATCCTCACTTTCCTCATCCGAAAAAGCATAGAAGGTGGATGGGGAGACCGTTGCTATAAGAGCATTTTTACGGTCTAACTTCTGCTGCAATGAGGCAATTTCTTTTTTACATGCCTCATGATTAGCTGCCTCTTTGGTTTTCTTCACCGTTTCTGTGGCTATTTCAACGGCATATTGCAGTTTGTCATTCCGGTTTTTGGTTTGCTCCAGCTCTTTGCTCAATGCCTTTATTTGCGATTGGGCTTTCTTTAGAGCCGTTAGGGCATCTTGGTGTATTAAGGCCAGGGTATTTTTCTCTATCTTAACCTCTTCTATGGTTCGACTTGCCTGCTGCCAGTCGAGGTCCAAGCTATTATTTTCCCCAGCTAGGCGTTCCTTCTCTGCCTCATAATTTTGGAATGCTTGTTCTAATGCTTCTGCATGTTTCTTAAGCGTTTCCTCAAATTCTTGTTCCTTCCTTTCTATCTGCTGGTCTTTCTGGGCTAACTGCTCCTTGAGCTGTTTGTTCAAGGCAGAGCTATCCCGCAGGGCTTCAAACAAACCCCACGAGGCAAAAAGGTCTCTTTTGCCAGTGCTAATTGTTTTGTTGTTGCAATTTTCTTCAAATATATCCCTAAAGGACTGGAGGGGATCCGAGCCTTGGTTAAAGACTCCCTTGTTCCAGGGGTTGTCCCCTTTCTTTATTAACCATTTCTCCAACTTGGGGAGTTCCCCCTTTTTGGCGAAAATCTCCATTTCAGTTTAGTTTTCTTTGTATCTCACCTACTGCCAACCTCCGGTGGTGTTTCAGCTAAAGTTACGGGGCACCGAGTCGACCCAACGATCGCGTCTCAGGTGAAAAAGGGAGCCACGGGCCGACCCAACGATCGCGTCTCCGGGCAAAGTTGTAGGCAACGAGCCAATCCTATGATTGCGTCTCAGCCAAAGGGAAAATCCACGAGCCGACCCAATGATCGCGTCTCGGGTGAAAAGGGAGCCACGGGCCGACCCAACGATCGCGTCACCGGGCAGAGTTTTAGGCAATGAGCCAATCCTATGATTGCGTCTCAGCCAAAGGGAAAATCCACGAGCCGACCCAATGATCGCGTCTCGGGTGAAAAGGGAGCCACGGGCCGACCCAACGATCGCGTCACCGGGCAGAGTTTTAGGCAAGAGCCGACCCAACGATCGCGTCTCAGCCAGAAAAGGGCGCCGCGAGCCGACCCAACGATCGCGTCCCGGGCAAACAAAAACAAAATAAAAGTTGCCCAGCAGTCAGATTGCAACGGTCCTGTGACCCGCTTGCCTTCTTGACTGTCGGGTGCCTTAGACTAGCCTTGGCCTAGACTCGTGTAAGGACTTGGGTGTGCGTGTGTAGGTGTATGTGTATGTAGTGTGTGTGCGTGTGTGTGTGCACTAAGCTCTAAAAGAAAAAGGAGAAGGGAAGGGTGCTCTATCCAGATCTTAAACAATCCTAGCCTGTCCTGACATTCCCTCCCACGATAGACGCGTTTAGAAGGCCTCGGGACGGCGGCCGGACTTCACGGGACTTCCCCCTTGCGTTCGATCGGGCTCAGTCCTCTTGCGAGGTGTCTGGCCTCCTCGGGGCGGCTGAGAAGTCCAACGCTGAATGATAGAAAGGGGAGCAGCCCGACCCACAAATTATAGAAATGCTCGCTAGAGCCGTTCACACAGAACTCATTCACTCAATCACTCACGCAATAGCCTCGCTAGCAAGACTTTCTGAACGGTGCAACCTTACGTCTGTCTGTATGAAGACACGCGTGTCGACTCGCGTGCGTTCACACAAACAGGATAATGCCCAAGCTTTCTCCACCAATTTCTGTTAGGGAAACTGCTCTCAAAATAAAGTTGGGGAATTAGACTGAGAGACAGCTAGCCCCACAACGGAATCTTTGTTATCAATTGTATACCAGGCTCAACCGATCAGAGAGTCAATGCTCAATAAGAGACTCTAATTTAGTAAAAATCAATTGTGGTTTATTTGAAACAATAGTTCGTTCACACAAGGTACAAAATCAATCACACATTCATACAGGTCTAGGAAAAATAGAGAGATCGATAGGGGAACATAAAGGAATGGACATACAGGGTAATACTACCTCTCGCAGACTCCAATGGAAGGCTCCGATGGCGACGAATGAGGAAATGGGGGAAAGGTCCCGAAACTGATCAGGAATCGGGGGTGTTACTACCCAGCGGGAATGGGGGTTTACTGAGTAGAAGGCACACCTGTGGGTAGCTAGTCCACAGGTTATATAGAGTCACCTTAATCCTGAGGGGATGGGAGGTGACTGGGAGTGGTAATGGGAGGTTCTGCTGATGACCAAGAAGGCTGGACTTCGGCGGGACCAATGGTGGGTCAATGGCGACACCTGATTGGGTGTGTACTTCAACCAATGAACATCACCTTCATCCTGGGCATCCTGGAAACTTCCAGGTTGCGACAGGGCCTGGGGCGGCTCCGTAGGTATCAATGTGGGAATGACTGGGTGATTGGGAGGAGATGGGATTAACTGGGAAAGGGACAATAGAGAATCAGATATGCACCTAGGTATTCCGGTGTAGACAAAAAGGCTTGATGGTATCAGGAGAGATTCTTCCTCTTTCTCAACTCTCCGGGGTGAAGACAGTTGTTTAGGAAACCACTGGGCAATCAGGATTAATAGTGGAGCCATTAATCCATTCATAAACTAAGTGGGTTGCTTGCGGGCTAGGAATGACTCAAGGTGTGTACGTGAGGTTCCCACATAGAAGGAATGAAGCCCAACCAGGCAGGAAGATGGCTACATGTGGTGTAAGCAAAACACAGTGGTTTCCATGCTTAACGCTTCACACCGTTCGCCTGGACAGCTCCGTGGCGGCGTAGCCTCCTCCTTGCCATGGCGGGTTCCACGTGATGGCGGGGACAGGTTAGAGCGCGGCTGCAGACACTCTGTGCCTGACTCAAGCGCTCATATACTTGTTAATAGGTACACTGGAGTCTTATGTAGTTCCTGGGTAGCATCACTCGCATTCACTGGCCAGGCGGATGCAAGCTTACTTCTCCAGGCGCCCTGGCAACCATGTTGGTGATCATGATGTGCACATATTAGGAAAAGTAGGGGGTTTTTCCTCACAATGGGAAATATCCATTTCCCACTTCAAAACAAGGCAAACCCATTTTTGAGAGTTTCTTTCAGCCCCCATCACATTCTCAGTGCCTGTGTCAACCCCAAGTAGAGCTGAGTAGATGTGGCAAGCAAACCATAACATCTCTGTCTAAATCTATCTAACCAATTTATTAAGCCTAAATTAAATATACAAATTTCCTATTATTCTACAATCTAATTAATCCATGAATGTCTCAATCATAAATCTTATTTCTAGTAAAGAAGTCTTAACTAAGAGGTAAAGTGAGGATCAAATGTAGCATGTGGGGTTTGTAAGGAAACAGAACAACAACAACAACAACAACAAAATTTTATTTGTATCCCGCCCTCCCCGCCGGAGCAGGCTCAGGGCGGCTAACAGCAATTCAAACATTAATTATACAGGAATAAGTAAAATTACATTTAAACAGTTTAGTTAATATTCAGATTAAGTTTTAAAAATTTAAAAATTAGTTAATAAAAGTGCTAGTGCTATATTTGCTTTTATGATGGCAGTTTTTCTTAACAGTTTCGTTCTTCTTCAGCGAAAGCCAATCGGAAGAGGATGGTCTTGCAGGCCCTGCGGAACTGTTCAAGGTCCCGCAGGGCCCGCAGTTCCTCTGGAAGTTGATTCCATAGGCTCGGAGCTATAGAGGAGAAGGCCCGGTTACGGGTGCTTTGCAACTTCACCTCTCTCGGTCCGGGAATAGTCAACAAGTTTTTCCCGGCTGACCTCAGTGCTCTCTGGGGTTCATATGGGGAGAGACGGTCCCTAAGGTAGACAAGTCCTCAACCATATAGGGCTTTAAAGGTAATAACCAGCACTTTGTAACGAACCCGGTATACAACTGGCAGCCAGTGCAGCTCGCGCAGCCCAGGCTGTATGTGCTCCCACTTGGGAAGCCCCAACAGCAATCTAGCCGCCGCATTCTGCACCGGGTTCGGTACAAAGGCAGCCCCATGTAGAGGGCATTACAGTAATCCAGTCTCGAGGTGACCATTGCATGAATCACTGTTGCCAGATCTTGGCGCTCTAGGAAGGGAGCCAACTGCTTTGCCCGTCTTAGATGGAAAAAGGCTGACTTGGCAGTGGCTGCAATCTGGGCCTCCATTGATAATGAAGGCTCCAGTAAGACTCCCAGACTTCCCCTCCCCGAGCGCCCCGACCTAGACAAAGGACTTCTGTCTTCGCTGGATTCAATTTCAGAAGGAAAATTGTTTCAGTATGCATAGTATCTGTCAGGATCAAATGGTCCCACCCCATCCCTATAAATAGGGTTGTCATGTCTCCCCAGGCCACCAGCTGAAGATGGAAGGGAGTGTTGGAGTCATGGGAGGACCAGGACCTCATTAGGATACAATGCCATAGAGTCTGCCCTCCACAATGTCAGTTTTCTCTGGGAAAACTGATCTTTGTAGTCTGGAAATAAGATATAATTCCAGGGGATCCCCAGGTCATTCCTACCTATAAAAATCATGGCAAAACGTATCATGAACAAGTAAAATCCATGCCTCATATTTTCCAAATATGCTTCACTTTCACATTCCAGATAGCCCAGTTCAGGCTACTTTGGGAATATATTTCACTTTTATTTCCTGTAGGGTTGCCAGCCACCAGGTGGGGCCTGAAGATCTCTCACTTTTACAATTAATCTCCAGTTGGCAAAGATCAGCACCCCTGGAGAAAATGGCTGCTTTGAAGGGTGGAATCTATGGCATTGTACCATGATGAGGCTTCTCCCCACCACAAACCCCACCCTTTCCTGGATTCAGCCCCAAACTCTGCAGGTATTTTCCAACACAGACTTGGCAACCCTAAGTGCACTGCTGTATTTTTACTATTTACTAGTATGAAATCTATGCTTCACTACAGTATTTAACTACCTTTAATCCAGTTATAATACTTTTGGGTATACATTGTTTTTGTGTTTTAGGAAGGGTGTTTTGTTTTTGAAATTGGTTGTATAGTATAATAGGAATAGGAATAAGGCCTAATGCAAAGGGAAATATAACAGGCTCTAGAAAGTGGTTCTGGGCAACTGCCCCCAAACCCTTTCTGTCTTCCCATCCACTCAACCAAATGAAGGCATTAACTCCCCCAGCCTTCGTGTCTTCCCACCCACCCAAGGCAGCCATTTTCTGTAAGGGAATTGATCAGACTTCAGCTTTCCATCTCCTCCCCACTTTCTGCAGACTCTACCTAGGAAAAGTATGTCCTTTCTCCACAGTGTGGACCAAAGTAGCTTATATCATTCTTCTCTCTCCCTTTTGATCTGCACAACAACCCTGTGAGGTAGGTGAGACTGAAAGTCTGTGACAGGTCTGAAACTACAGTGTGGACCAAAGTAGGAGGGAAGAGACCTCAGGAGGGAAATAACATAGAATCCACCCTGCAAAGCAGCCATTTTCCCCATGGGAGCTGATCTCTGCCATTTGGAGAGCAGTTGTAATTCTGAGTTATCTCACCTGAAGAGTGGCAACACTGCCCCCCCAGGAGTAAGTAGCTGGTTTGGTGGGTGGAGTGTATGGCATTGTACCTGAGGTTCCACCCATCCTCAAAGCCCACCCTCTCCATGATCCACCCCTTAATTCTCTAGGAGTTTCCCAACCTGGAGTTGGCAGTCCTATCTACTTCCCAGCCAACCATGGAAAGAATGCACTCCCTGAATTTTGGGTTTTTAGGGCCAGGGCTTTGGGCTTGGTATTGATGAGTCAGTCAGGACACCTGTTCAACTGTCTGCAGTCTCCGTTAACTGATTTTCACCTCAAAACACATAGAGAGAGGTGTGTGCAAGCAAGCAGCAGCCTGCTAAGCAAACAGCAAAGCTTTATCCCTTTGCGAAACCACATTTTACCCCTTTTCACCAGCTTAGAGGTGGAATTTCTAAAACTCCTTTCAGAGTGGGCACTGACATTATGTAAGGAATGCAATCCCCAAATTTTGGGTTTCTAGGTCCTGGGGTTTGGGCTGGGCATTGATAAGTCACTCAGGACACTTGTTTATATATATATATATATATATATATATATATATATATATATATATATATATATATATATATATATATATTTATGGGATGGGAAAGTCTTCTGTCTTCACCCCCAAAGTCTCCCAGTGCCACCCCAAAGTCCCCAGATATTTCCTGAGTTGGATCTGGCAACCCTATATCCCAGGCAGTCTAACATACTCCTATAGGAATACTGAATATCTATAATTATTCCAGCTATCCAGAAGTATTTAAAAATTGGATTTAGAAGTATTCAGAATATTTCAAGTGGCATTGTGTCATTAATTCCAAATACTTTTGAATCTGAATTGAACATTCCTAATTTCTTAACTACATAAATAAAAGAAGCAAGAGTAGAATTAAGACATTTAAACTGAACCAAGAATTAGAAAAGAGCAAATGGGAAGAGAGGAAAAGAGGAAAAGAGGAAAAGAGGAGTTACATGTTCATAGAGACAAGCAGCAGAGATGAGATAAGTTCAAAAATGGAAGGTATGGAAGTTCAAAAGATGAGGCAGGAAGGAAAAGCAAAAGAAGTGCAAGAGCTAATAAGCAGGTTTGCCATAGTTTTAGCTGCAACCAAAAGGGAAAGAAATGTATATATTGAAAGAATAAATTAATATTTAGCCCTTGAGTGGCTATGTGAGGATTCACTGATAATATTGAGCTTGAAGAGTGATGGAACAGGTAGACTAATCTCAGAGCAGGGGAAGAAGAATATGGGGGCAGGAGAGAGCAGGAGCTCAGTTTATCAAAATTCAATTTTAAGAAACGAGAAGTCATCCAGGAAGAAATAGCAGAGTAAAAATCAGAAGTCCAAATTAAAGGAGGAAGTATGAGATCTGGCACTTGAGCTAAAACTCATCACCATAGAAATGAAATTCCCTTGCAACAAAATTCCTTCTACTACTTCCTGTGGTGATGAAGAAGCAGCAATAGCAAGAGGTGCATTTTTATTCCACTGTCAACCTGAGGTGTTCTGTTGTACTTGAATATTGTACCATGTATCTGTTTAGAGAGCAGGCCTTCTGTGCCTCTAGATTATGAGAATACAGCACACAGTGTAAAAAGACTTGTTCTGTCTTCATGTAAAGGCAGATACATTCATGTGCAATGGCATTCTCCACAGCATATGAAACAAACATCAGAAATATTTTTGGTAATTTGGTGGTGGGGAAATCACATACGATCTACTACCTGATGAAGGGAGCTTTGATCCTTGAAAGCATATACTCTTGGAAATCTTTCTGGTCTTTAAAATGCCAGTTGATTTGAATCTTGCTCTTTTACTGCAGATCAGCATGGCTACCCACATGAAACAGTGTACTATGTATACTATGAAACCTATCAAGATAGCTAATGTCCTCTACCTCTGCAACATCTTGATTTCCCTTAAAGCACCAAGTGAGAGATGAAGGACACTCTAGAATGTGACACAGAGAAATGCAGTAAGAAGAAGTGGTCAGTTGGAATTGCCCTCCCTCCTGCTTGCCCAGATGTATTTGGAATTTGCTCCATTCGTGAAAGAGGAAGAGAGGACAATTCTGGCTGCATTCTCTGCTTACTAAAGCATCCTGTGCTGCACAGCATCCTGCCCTGGAAGACTTTGACCCTAAGCAGGGACATTTGTGGGAAGCCACTTGTGGGAAGGGCGGGATATAAATCCCAAATAAATAAATAAATAAATTTCAAGGTGAGATGGTCAAAGGGGAAGATGATATTGTAAAGAACAATTTGGTGGACTTGATCTATTGATGTAGCTTATGATCCAGCTCTCTGTGGAGTTTTCTATGAGGGATTCTAAACATGGATACAATTGCCTCTTCTTTTTATACAGTACCCATATAAAGCAGAATTACTCAAGTTGGGAGTGTTACCATAGAATTTTAGCATCTATAAATAAAAACAAACTGCTCTAGTCCCAAACATAAAAATCCTTGACAAAAAGATTTCTGTGTTTTTGTTGTTATATTTAGTAAAACGTGTTTGTGTGTATTCCACATTCTCTTATTTATGAGATCCAATTCCAGTAAACAGTCCACATCTCTTTTTAAAAATCTCTTCCTTAGAAAAACCAGCCCCTGTTTTGTCTAACAGAATTGGCTACTTAATATACGCATATTTATTGCATTATCCCTTACATTCTGGGTTTAAGAAGTCAAAGATGTAAGCCAAACTAGGGACAGGCACAAACTAATAATTGGAATCATGATTCATGCACAAATCAAGCTGATTCATGCCTCATTTAGAACCAGTTCATGGAATTGTGTTCCTCCCAATCCAAAGACAAAACTCAGTCCTTTTACAGTGTATAATTTGTTTCAGTTTTGCAGTTCATTTGCAAGACTGCCTGGTGCTGATTCAATCAATTCCTAGGCAATGCTGTGAGTGTACTTCTGGAAGACCTAGAAACACCCATAGCAGTTGTCCATAGCTTGATTGTCAGCTCTGGGAGCCAATCATTGAGTTCCCATTCTGCTCTATGGGAGCAGACACCCTGCTTTCACTTTGCAACATGAAGGGAGAAGAGTTAGTTGTCTTATTTATGAGATTCAAATTCCTGTAAAGATAGAGAAGAATTAGTTGTCATGAGAGCTGAAGCTTTCCTGGGGGCACCTGCTTTGGGGAACGATAACTCAGACATTCCAAATCCAACCTTCACTGAACTTGATGGGCAAGTTGGGGGGGGAGCCTGCTGAAAATTCCCAGTGAGGTTGGCATCTCTAATTTGGGAGGGGGCTGTTTTACACCTCCCAATCCAAATGAACCAAATGAACCATGAACCAGTTCGGGAAATCAAATGAACCATGAACCAACACAAACCATCATTTTCATCGTTTGTGCCTACCCCTAGGCCAAACCACCTTTCATTCTAGCACTTTAATTTCAGTTTCAGTTAGGATAGTACTGTAAGTTCACCCAACAAGAAGATAATTGAACTGGGTACTTTCTGGCTCACACTCATAGTCACTATATTATACCAACCAAGAGGCGAACCCAACATTCCCCATTCCCTCCTACATTTGATCCAGTTACTCCATTGTAAATAAGCTTGCTTTCTCCAAACAATTCAGGAACCTGGGTTAGTATGAAGATTTTGATCTCTACTATCTTTTCCCACAGACTTCCTTTTTGGATTCCCCCAACCCAGCCAAAAGCCCAAAGCATGCCAACCAGACCAGGTAGGCTAGGTACTGAGGCCACAGGAAAATGGCAGGGAAAAATGGCCTTTGCCAAGGGACCACCAAACCAGGCTACCAAAGGCCCACAAGCACAACAACCAGAGTCCAGGTAGACACTCAGATCACAGAAAAATGGCCCGTGCAAAGGAACCAAAAAAAACCCCAAACCACCCAGACACCTAACTAGGAGGAAAACAGAAGGTTTTCTAAAGATAGAAACAAAAACCTGCTTATAACAATTCCCCAATCCCCTTCCCCACAATAAGGAAAAAAAGGAAGGATCTCACCCAGTCAGATGCTGAAGTTCAGGATCAGGATCACCACACCAGGCCACAGACAACAGAGCAGCGGAGAACTTTGCCAAAGCAGCAGAGGCTCAACACCAGCTCACAGTCTCTCTATGGCAACAGGAAAAGCAATGGAGTCCAGGGGACAAGAGATGGTAAATTAATACCGTCTCTCTGCCCATGGACAGAACAGAACAGTTTGAAAATAAATTGTTCTGTTATCTGATTGGCTTGAGGGGGAAAACATGCAATTCCATTGGAGAATTGCAGTTTCTCCCTTCCCCCTGCAGAAACATCCCTGCAGGTTCCTGCAAAGCCACAAAGTTGCACTTTGCAAAAATGCATGCCTCTGATTGGTCAGAGGCCTCCTTTCCCCCTCCCACCTCCCCCTCATCCCAGCCAGAGGCAGGAAAAGGCCTATTGTTTTAAAGGGAAGTAATAGCTTTACCGAATATTTCCGAATAGTACCATAAATATTCAGAAATCAGGTATTCGGAAATGCAAAATAGGCCCAAAAGCCTATACAGAATACCTATTTCCAAATATTTAGTGAAATGGCTCTATTCAGTAAATATTCGGTAAACCATTTTCCAAATTGACAGCCCTAGTAATCAGTCATGGTCAAGAATTGATATGTGTTGGCTGACCACCGGTCTGATGAAGGAATTAGCAGAGGTTGAGATTCAACCTAGAGTGGTATCTGACCATAGCCCAGTGACTATAAAATTTAAGGGAATACAAAGAAGAAGAATCTGGAGGTTAAACACTCAAATCCTAAAAGATAAAAACTTTCTTCAAGAAACAAAAGAAGAAATGAAATATTTCTTTAAACAAAACATAACACAGGAGGTGAAGATGCAGGTGGTACGGGACACAACCAAAGCATATTTTAGGGGGTTGGCAATTAGATTCAATGCCAGAAAGAAGAATGAAAGATCTGAGAACTTCCAAAGGCTAATGATGCAAGCAGAGGAAGCAGATAAGAACATAAAATTACAACCAACAAAACAAGAGTTTCAGGATAAAATAAAAAAGATACATCAGCTTAATCTATTATTTGCGGAAGAAGTAGAAAAAAAATAAACTTTGCAAAACAAAATTATTTTGAACATGCCAATAAACCTGGGAGATGGTTGGCGTATAGAATGAGAAAAGAAAATGCTAAGAGAGTAATAACAGTATTGCGGGTTGAAAGTAATAAAGAGAAATTTCAAAGACAGGTGATACTTTAAATTGTGGAACAATTTTACAAAAAGCTATATGAAGACAAACAGGTTTCAAAGAAAGATCTAGAAGACTACCTTAGGCAAAATAATCTTAATAAACTCACAGATGATCAGTGGAAAACTTTAAATGAACCAATAACAATGAGAGAAGCCTATGAAGCTATATCCTCTCAAAACAATGGCAAATCACCTGGCCCAGATGGCTTACTGGCAGAATTTCATAAAGCTTTTGAAGATTGTCAATTGGTTCCATTTAAGCAGTTTATAGAAATGATCCAAAAGGAAACTGAAACGCCACTTTCATGGCAAGAAGCTACAATATCTCTAATTCCAAAAGAGGATACAGATGTAAAAATTTTAAATCAATCTCTCTCTTGAATGAGGCTTATAAAAATATAAAATGCCTGAAGAAAATTTTGCTGACTATTATACATTGGGATCAAGCAGGATTTTTGCCAAGAAGATACCTGAAAGGCAATGTTAGGACAATATGTAATATACTGGAATATTATGAGAATCATCCAGAGAAGCAGCTGGCTTTAATCTGCTTAGATGCAGAGAAAGCCTTTGATAATGTTTGTTGGCAATTTATGATACAACAATTGAATGGTATAGAGTGTGATGAGAACTTTTTGAAAATGATACAGTCGATATATTCCTCTCAAAGTGCAAAGGTGATGGTGAATGGCGAGCTATCAGAATGAATTGTTATCCAGAAGGGCACAAGACAAGGCTGTCCACTATCGCCACTTCTGTTCAATCTATTCTTGGAGACTTTGAATAAACAAACAAGAGAAGATCCAAATATCAGAGGTGCACCGGTTAAGGGTGGAAAAACATAAACTGAGGGCTTTGCGGACGATCTGGTCTTCATATTAGAACAACCACTTGACTCAATTGACCATTTGATAAATAAGATCAATCAGTTTGGTTACTGGGCAGAATTAAAGATAAATTATGGCAAAACAAAATTTCTGGCTAAGAATATGACAACAAAACAAATCCAATCTTTTCAAGAAACGTCCAGATTGTCCTATGAGAAGAAAGTGAAATATTTGGGTATTTATATCTCAAATAAATGTAGCACTCTAAAGGCGGATAACTATGACAAATTGCTTAAAGAGATTAAAAGAGATTTGGAAAAATGGCAGAACTTGAACATATCACTAATGGGAAGAATAGCTTTGATAAAAATGAATATATTGCCAAGATTACTATTTTTGTTTCAAACTATTCCGGTACTCCTAACTAATGCATTTTTTCAAGAGTTGAACAAGATGGTATCTGTATATATCTGATGGAAGAAAAAACCAAGAATTAAACTAAAAGCGCTGCAAGACTGTAGGACAAGAGTGGGTCTGAGTCTCCCAGATTGGCAATTGTATTATAGAGCTTCAGTACTGACCTGGTTGAGAGATTGGGTATTACTGCAAGATAGAAGACAGTTGTCTTTGGAGGGACATAAACTTAACCAGGGCTGGCATACGTATTTGTGGTATCAAAGATTAGAAGGACATTCTTACATCAAAAATCACTGGCTACGGAAGTCTCTCTATCATACATGGTCATGGCTAAAACCGAAAATTTATGAAAGAATTCCAAGATGAATGTCTCTTGTAGAAGCGTTTACATGACCAAATCTTACAAAACCAAATCAATGCTACAAATATGAGGAATTGTTGAAAAAAGATAACCAATGGAAAAGCAAGGAAGAATTAGAGAGTAAGCACATCAACATGAGTGGGTGGCTTAGAATGCAAATAGAGTCCAGGTATGCTAAAGACAAGACAAGACAATAGGATTCAATGCTGATCAATACCCATTTGATAAAATTTTCCTGGGTCCGCAGGAAAAACTGATCTCGAAAATATACTCTTATCTGTTACAGATGAAGATGTAGGATGAGATTGTGAAAAATTGTATGGTACAATGGGCTAAGAATATAGGGCATAGTATTATGTTAGATGAATGGGAGACCTTATGGAAATCTAATATTAAATTAACCAAATCAGTATCTTTTAAGGAAAATTTGCATAAGATGTTTTATAGATGGTATGTAACACCTTTCTAAATTTCTGAAATGTATTCTAATATGTCCAACAAATGTTGGAAATGTACAAAACAGGTTGGGTCATTTTACCATATGTGGTGGACTTGTGAGGAGGCAAAAGATTACTGGAAGATGTTGCATGAAATACTGCAGAAAATGTTGAAGATGCAGATTCAATTTAAACCAGAACTGTTCTTGCTGAACATGTATCATAGTGATTATACAAAAGAGACAAGGCATCTAATGGCACGTATTAACACAGCAGCTAGGATCTTGTTTGCTCAGAAATGGAAACTTCAAGAACTGCTTACGAAGCAGGAATTGATCAGGAAAATACTGGAAGCAGCAGAGATGGACTACTTATCTTTGTTTCTTGCTGGGAAATCCAAGGAAGATGCAAGAAAATACTGGGAAAAGCTACATGAATGGCTAGACACTTAAACTGCTCTGGGGTGAATGGTGGTTAATATTCTTCACTTTATATGGTTGAAATACGAGCTAAATTGATAATTTAAGTGGGAATTTACAGTACAACGCTATATGATTACTGTGATGAGAGGTTAAGCGTGTAACAATATGATAAAACTTTCTTTTATTTAAATGATATAGCAATATGCATAATGTATTTTATTTTTCTTGATAGATGTATTATCACTTTTCTATTTCCACTTCCCTTTCCCTCTCTTTTTCTTGAAAAATAAAAATTTCAAACTGGAAAAAAAAATGGATTCTTTGTACCAACTTTGTTTTCTCCATGGACATTGTTAGTGATGATGTTTGATCTGAACATGTGTGATGTTTACACTAACAAAAAAAACATTTGGTTTCTCTAGTGGAAAAGTGGTCTGTAACTGAATGAAACAATGTCCCATGAGTGCTAATTGTCCACTTTGTCAGGTATTCATTTTCATCTATGGCTTTATTTTGGATGTTTCTGAGGATAAGGAAAAGCTTGTTCACACATACAGGTAAGCCCAACAGTGCAAATAATTCTGAATCAGTTTCACCCTTGCAAATTTATCAGCACCCAAAAGATTAGGATAGCCATCAGAGTAAAACTTGAAGCCATTTATAAAAGATTTGCTTCAGGGAGGAATGTTTACTCGTGTGTATGATTACTATGTTTTCCATCCTATATTTTCTAAAGCAAAGATGAAATAATTTGCAGTTCTGGCATTGTAGATTGTCCAGACCGACTTGCCAGTCATATCACAGATTTCATCAGTTTCATTAGGGAACTAATAAAACTGACTGCGGAAAAGGTGGCTTACTTGTAACCGTCATTTCCTGTCAGTTTACATTGATTGGTTTTGTATTTATGCCAGAAAGCAGTATTTGGAAACTTCTAGAACTAGCTTTTTGATGGGAAGACCCCCTAAAGAATGTAGCCTTGGTCTACACATGCCCCAAAGTTGAGAAAACATGACATCTGGCTCAGCTCTCTTTCATCTACTGCAGTGGTTACAGCATTTATTTTCTTTTTACTTTTATTTGCATTATTTATAGTAGTCTGTCTTTTTCACTTGGACTCAAAGTGGATTAAACAGAGTAAATCAATATAATCTAAAGGATAGGATAGTCAATAAACAATATAATAGGATTTGGAATGTAGAACCAGTCAGAAATTTAAAAACAAGACAGAAGCAATGCACAACATGACACATTAAATGATGCAAAAATTGCATTTTACAAAAAGCCAGAAGAGTCTTGACCTCCTCAGGCAGAGCATTCTACAAGATGGGGGCCACAATGAAGAAGGCCTGTGTATGGGCCGTTGTTGATTTTGCCCATATGTAGATTGGCACTGTAGCAGTGCAAAGGGGAAGAGGCATTCCTGCAGATGTAAGTGTCTGAGGCCATGAAGGATTTTGTATGTGATGGCCAATACCTTAAATTGAGCCCACTAATTGATGGGCAGCCAGTGGAGTGACTGTAGATGGGAATAAGATGCATGACCCTTCTTGTTATCCATAATAACCAAGCCATAGCATTCTGCATCAACTGAAGTTTCTGAACTGATATTGAGGAGAAACCAATGTACAGTGCATTACAGTCATCTAGTCTAAATGTTATTGTGGCATGGTTCTAGATGTCCAGGTTAGCCGTATCAAACTAAGATGTCCAGGTTAGCCGTATCAAACTAAGGGGACATCATTTGGGGCAAAAAGCATTTTTTTTTTTTTGCCCCATCACTGAGTGGGGGCAAAAGCTTTTTTTTACAGCTGCATTAACTTGTTCTCCTGCAATAACACCGAGTACAGTTATAACCCCAAGGCTCTTGACCAAATCAGCAACCGTCAGCTGAACTCCATCAAAAGTGTGGAGCACATTGTCCTCTAAGAGTTCTGCCTTTCCAATCAGTATTTCCTCTGTCCTTTCAGGATTTACTTTCAATTTGTTCACTCTTAGTCAGTTTACCACAGCAGATAGACAGTGATCTAGGACCTCTGTTGTATCACTTGACTTGGATAAGGATATATAGTGATGGATATCATCTGCATATTGATGACAACTAACCCTAAAATTATGAATTATTTGTCCTAAGGGCTTTAGATATTGAAAAGTATACGGGATAGAATTGAACCCTGTGGAACTCCACAGGTTAGGTTCCACACTGATGATCTACTGTATAGTATGATCTACTATATCAAAGATTGCAAATAAGTCCAGTAAGAGCAACAAAGAAGCTTATCTACATTCAGACAGAGATAATCAACTAAAGATAGTAGACTGAACTAAAGTTAGTAGACTGAGCTATGTCAAACAATCAAGGCAGTTGTGAACCAGTTGATGCTATAGCAGCTAAGTAGTAACATTTCTTTGCCACCCTCCCCACTACTTCATAAATCTTCCAAAGGGCTCTTCAGCGTAATCCATCAGATATTGTATGAGTTAGCTATCAGCGACTCCCAGTCCTTTTCAGGTCAACCAGTCCTGTGGTAAACAGGGGCCCAGTTTATGTCCCAGGGACAGAAGCCGTCATAGATGGAAAACTTTGTTAGGAGCCTCAGAGAGCTTCATATTCCACACTCCCACTGTCACCACTGTTGAGCGTGTGTTTGAGATCCTGAAATGCCTAGAACATTCTAGAATCCAGTAGGATTCATGAGCCTCTGTGGGCAGACAATTTTAACCAGGCACCCTCTCATGCAGGTTGTTGGAGCTACATTCACCTTGGCTTTAAGTAGGTTGTAGTCAAACCATGTTTCAGATTGAATCTTTAATCCCAAAACCAGGCCCTCCCTCAATAGCTCAATGCAAAAAAAATTCAATCTTTCAAGTGTTAGGGTCCTCATAATTAGACAGAAGCCCACAACATTGTGACAATAAAATCCTGGGCTGCTCCTGGTGATTTATCCCCCCAAATGATAAGTCTAGGAGCCCCCAGTAACACACATGGCAGTACCTATGCTAATTCATAAAGTGTGCCCACTGGGGAACTAGGTAGCCAATAGACCACATTGACTATTGAATAGACAACACTGAATAGACAACACTGACTATTCAAGAATGCCTTGTTTGTCTTTTGTCCCTAGTGTTAGGAGCAAACAGTCAATGTCAGCAATAGTTTGGACTGTAAGTTGAAGAACTCACGGAAGATAATAACCACAGATCCACCTCAGACAGTTGTACAGGGCTGGTGGAGGACAGCAAACCAGGAGGTGTTAGTTGAGACAGACACTTTATTGTCGTTTTCTTCTAGCCACATTTGATTCAGGAACTTCTCTCTATTGCTTGTACTTGAGAGCTAGTTTCTCATCAGTATCAAAGCCACCTATTAGCATTCTAAGGGTTCTGGATTCACTGACATGAGAATGGTAGTCCCCTTCTAGTCCCCTTCTAGTATCCACTGTTGGCACTATTTAAGATTGAATGGCTGGCATTTTCTGAAGTGAAATATTGCAGTGTGTTGCCTATTATCTTACTGTAGTACTTAAAATGGCCGTGTTTGGCATTATTGTCCCCCTATTACATAACGGCAAGGGAGAGAAAGTGGCTTGCTTTAGGGCGTCTAATGAGTTCATGACAGAGATGAGAACAGAAGACATACCAGATAACAGCTCATTCTGTACCCACTGTGCCACATCAGTACTTGGGTACAAGGATATTAATTTTGTTCAAGGTTTAGTTTGTCCTCTCAAACTGAAGAGAGTTATTTTATGTAGGGTTTTAAAATATATACAATGTTTGTGAATGGTTCCATATATATATAAATATATATATAAATCTATTAATTTATATTGCCCTCTTTTGTTCTCTTTCTCAACTGCAGAAGCAGTAACCAGGAACAGAGGTGACAACAGTTTTAAAAGGCGCTATTCAGGACTGGGGGGTGGATATGTAGGATTAAGCTTTTGACTATTCAAGTTTTTGTTTCTTTTTATCACTTATCACTTGGGGGAGGGGGAAATAGCTGAACTGTGTGAATATTCAGTTCACACACGTTATGAGCAACTCTATTTTACCTGTTTTTCCATTTCATGTTGATGTTCATTTGTTTAACATATACACTTCAATTTGTTCAATGATTACAAAGAGGAGATCCCAAGAAAATGATTTTTTTTCCCTGCAGTTCAGTGGCCATTTTATTTTAGCCATTTTACATTCCTTCTGAAAGGATCCTGCATTTCCTGATCGTTACCAGCACTGCTCTGTTATGCCTTCAAATTCAATTAAGCCTATCCCTACAATTACTTTAATTTCATAAAGATAACAAAGAAAGCAACATAATTTTATAACTAAGACATTTGAAAATCGATTTTTCTCTTGCTCATAATGCATGTTTTTCTTCATGTCAAGCATATCATGAGCGCTTTGATGATTTGTTCACAATTTAAAATGAGCAGTGGTTTTCTGTCTTCATGGCCATATTCAGCATTGTGACTGACTGGGGAGGACAGTGTTGCTGCATGTTCACAGTTTAATAGCTTTTGTAGGTTGTATGAGCCCTAGGGCCACCTGGACAGACCATATATAATTTAAAATAGAATAGCATTTGAATATATGTACTGCATTTGCATAGGCAGAGGCATTAATCACCCAACAAATTCATTATGTTGGCACATGCTCAAAAGTTATGGGATCAGTCTACCATTCCGTGTGTGAGAATGCTCAAATATTTCAATCCAAGTTAGAACATTTGATGCCTGCTAAACAAACAAGGCTAAAATGTTAGAAAATGAAGGCATGCAGCTTCCTCACCAGCTGCAACCTAGTAGGGTCAAAAGAACCAAGGTAAGCAATTTTGCAGTTTCTTTTAGGTTGGTTATGTGACTGGCAAATGAAAAAAGGGGATGGGGCCAGGTCTAGCACAGTGGTGAGAATGTACATGCTCAATGCAATTTAAAACATTTAAAGGCTGCGGTCACACATTAATTCCATCCCTAACTCGTCGCTCTTATACCCCACAGCTTTTTTACAACGAATTTCCTGATCAGACATCCCTCCATCCTTAGGTTCTAAGCAGCGTTGGTCCCGTCATTGGTTGATCAGAGGTCTCAACTGGACCTCATTTTTTGAGATGGCATTCTGCACTCACGCAAGCGCAGTACCCTGGGATATTGTGCTTGGCTTTTTTTTTTAAAAGGTGCCAGAAAAGGTGGGTGATCTGACACACACCCCCAATTTAAACACCTGACCAGGGAGGGGAAGCCCAGGAGTAAACAGGGTAAAAGGGACAGGGTAAAAGCCAGAATGGGCTGGAACAGGCCAGAATGGGCATCAAACAACATAGAATGGGCAACAATGTAGACTGTCACAAAAAATGAACACCCCGCCAGGGTGTTTAAATGGGAGGGAGCACGGGAACTCTCTTTGCCGTCTCTCCGCCTGGTGGGGAGAAGGCAAAGGTGGCCAATCTGACTTTTCCTCACATTTAAACACCCCACCTGGGTGTTTAAAGGGAGGGTGGGAAGCCCAGGAACTGCCTTTGCCATCTCCCTGCCTGGCAGGGAGACAGCAAAGGTGGGCGATCTGCCTCCCCCCCTGTCATGGGTGCTGGGGACCCTTCAGAGGAAGTTGAGTCTGATGCGGAAACTGTGCCCCTGCCACCTGCACCAGTGCCCCTGCCTCCTGCTGGAGAAGATCCCAGCCCCCCTGCCTCGCCCTCTCGGGTGGCTCGTGTGCGTGACCGCCTCCGGCAGGACCTCAGGGATCGGAGGAGGGCGGCACGCTCACAAGCAAGACGCTCCCTGAGTTCTGAGAGAATTCTGGCCCTTCTAAGAGCAAGGATGCTTGAGTGGTAACAGGATCCTGGCTGCCTCCCTGAGCCAGCAATTAGCCCAAACAGGCAACAGCCAGCAGAGGGCTATATAGCTGTGGGCTTTGGGAGGAGACTTTGTGGAAGCAACTAGTCATCGCCCTGACATTCTAGCATCCACTCCAGCTTGACTTTGGTTCCTGACTCCCTGACTTTGGCTTTGGACTTCTGGACTCCCTGACCTCGGCTTCTGGACCTCAGACCTGCGATACTTCTACAGTGATTCGGATTTGGCGCCTCGGACCCTCCTGCTTACTGGCTACAGACCTCGGACTGCCTCTGGACTTTGCCTGACCCGGCCCCAGCCGTGACACACACCCCCCCCCCCATTTAGGAAAGGTCCCCTGTGCAAGCATCAGTCATTTTCAACTCTGGCATGACGCTGCTTTCACAAAGTTTTTATGGCAGATATTTTACAGGGTGGTTTGCCATTGCCTTCCCCGGTCATTACACTCCCCCCCCCCCCCAGCAAGCTGGGTACATATCTTATTGACTTCGGAAGGTTGGAAGGCTGAGTCAACAATTGCTGATATCATTTGGCGTGGGCTCTTGCAGGGAAGCAAATGTGCACTTGCGACGAGTCGGCTACAATGGAGCGTTCAAACATAGAAAGTACGCGTGGGAGTCATTGGAAGCATTCTTATTCTGGATTTAATGTACTATCAAAAAAGTCCGCGTCTCAGTCGTGGCAGTTCGGGACACGAATGAGCCAACGACCATTGCCAGATGCTGATGTTTGGACAACCCCATAAAATCTAACACGCATCTGGCTTTCATTCATGCCCATCTCGTCAGTTTATGTGCGTCTGACCTCGGCCAAAGTGTTTGAAGTGTGCTTTTCACCATTTGTAGTCAAAGTGTGGTTTGATCAGAGGCGCTTTCATGTCTCACTCTTTTTACCTCCACTAAATAGTCAACCATACCCAATGAAAAGCACAATCCTAAGCAGAGTTACCTGAACTCCACCATGATTCAAGAGGACACCTGGGAAATGTGAACTGCGACTTTCATGAGGTGGTGTAAGAATGTTCCTAGAATTTTCAACATGGATTTTGCATGTCAAGAATATAGAACCCAACAAGCACAAAGGTGGAACTCTTTTAGTAGTGTATATGTTTTAAAATCAATGTTTAGGTGTGGACATAAAAAAGGGGAACTACAACTTCCATGATGCAGTGCAACCATGAGCTTTCCCTAACCAATATGCATCCAGTCAGCTTGTTGGTTTTTGTTACACACCATATTGCCACAAGACACACAGAGAACCTAAGCAGAGCTTCATCTTACATCGTCATGCTCTTTTTTTACTGCTGCCACAAAGCACTTGGCTCATTTGGGGAATTATGTCTTGTAAATTGAGTAAAACAGGCAGAGAGCACTAAGGTGATTTTAAAAATAAGACTAGGAAGTGCTTGTGTAGCTTATATACAAGGAACAGCAATTTTATATATTCTAGTCTGTTTCTGGAATGAAAGATTAATAGTGACATTGTTGGCTATTGGACAATTGTCCCCACAAAAGCTAACATTAAGTTTCTAAATTAACTTGCACAGAGGATAAATTTCACTTTTCCAGTTTCTCCAGGCTATTGGAGTAGTTTAATATGTCATTGAAACAGCCCTTTCTGAAACATTTATTTTCCTATTTCATAAAACTTAACTATTGGGCAAGATGTTTATATAGCAAATGGGAAAATACATCTTCTGAATGTCTCACATCATTCAGAAAAGAGTTTTCGTCTTTCCTGCCCACTGGTGCAGCCATCATTGTCCTGGTCACATTATTCAAGACAGTGCATGAGAAACATCAGGCAAATACTGGTGCAACAGGATAATGTATTGCTCAATGGGAAACAGATTTCAGTGAAGCCTACTAAAGACATATTGGCTGTGATCACACACACTAAATAATGCACATTCAATCTATTTTCAGTGCACTTTCTAACTGGATTTTACTGTGTGAACTGGCAAAATCCAGTAGGAAAGTGCATTGAAAGTGGATTGAAAGTGCATTATTTAGTGTGTGTGATCACAGACATTATCTGCATCAGAATAGTTCTGGTTCTGATCTGGCTGGGTGTTTTGTAGTGGCAGTACTCTTCTTTGTAGATTTTTTTCTCTCGTATGAATCCAGCTCCATACTTGCTAGAAAGGAGCTAGTAGGGTGTCAGGGAGTACTCCAGTTTGGAGTTTAAACCCATTAACTAGGATGCTCCTTTAGCTGTGGTTGCCAGTTTATTTTTTGCCTCAGCAATGTGGCTGATAAAACTAGCTGGTGGAAATCTGCTTATCTGATTGACAGGCATACCCTCTTATAATCATCTTTCAAGCTCTAAGCCAGCTATAGTTAAAATACAGAGCATTTTAATAAAAACCTAACTGTGGCCTTAATCAAGTATCTCAGAGCTCACCAACATATAGAATGGGCACTAGCCTTTACAGGAGGAAGGAAAGATGCAAAGCTCCCCTGTATTCGACACAAAGTGAACTTTAAGAAAGAAGCTATAAAGTTCTTTGAGCAGTAAGCTTTTAAACATGTATTAATGCTTGAGGGGAAAGTTGGGGGGGTTAGTGGGTAGCTCCACTGGGGGGTTATGTTATGGGAAAGCGCAGCTTATGTTCTTGTTTACGATGTTTTCTGCTGCATTTATCTATCACAGCTTTAGGCAGTATCCACATGGGGCTGGATCCATTTTAGGAAAATCAGCCTATGTGCCTGTTTTCCTGACATATGGGAAGGGATTGGGGTGAGGACTTTCATGGACATGCCCAGTATGGGAACTGCCAGGTTTTCAAGGGGCATGGACAGTATAGGGGCTTCCAGGCCTTCAAGGGGCATGCCCAGCTTGGGGGTTGCCAGTATATTACCCTCATGCTCATGTGGCAGAGGTGACACCTCAGTGGTGATCATTCTTGTGGAATCCAGCAACCTGCCATCCTATGGTTCTCTCCACAATAGTAGGTGGGCTAGGTGGGATGGGGATTGGGTACATTGACTGGCAGGCATATCAGTCAATACCAGGATCTGGTGGACCCATGCTGTGCCAAGACTTCTTACAGCTGTAAGTTGTGGCCATTTTATTCCACATTTAATTCCAAAATCCTCTGTGCTATTGTATTATTGGCAGATAGCTGTAAAGGGGTCTTTGCCTGAGCTGCTCTCTCACCTTCTCTGGGCACCGGGAGTGCAACACAGAGATATTAAATTCTGACAACCCTGTGCATGAAATCATTGGTGAAGTCATTAACCAAGAAAAGCTAAATATTGGTTTACAACAAGGGAAGAAAACTTCAGATTCTTTTATTAATTGCACTATTGAAAATATGATGGAAGAACTACAATCTGCCCCAAAGCTTAAATCATAGGCAACACAAACTGACTTTTCTGATGGTTACATGTTAATGTTTTTAGCAAGAAATTCTTCTTTGAGTTACAGTACTAAATCTCAAGGAATTTTTCCTAAATAACTCATCTAGGTGAAATGATTGTACTTTGTCAGCTTATTATAATGTATTACCTTCCTATACATTTTTGGCAGCAGAAACTCTTCAAAATATTTTAGTACATTAAAGATAATGAGTAGGAACCTAAATTTTTTACAATACGCATATTAAAAATAGCTACAGAACCTTATGTTTTATCTTAAAAAGCCCTATCCAATTTAGAAACTGGCAAATTTACTAATTCTCCCTCATCTACAATAGATCTCTCTTTGGAATCTAATAAAATCTTAGAACATATCTTCCCATACAATAATTGATATCTCTTCTGGAGGTCAAGGTGGAAGCCTAGGGAACACTTAAGCCAGGGTTTCCCAAACTTTTCTTTCCCGTGGCCCAGTTGTTTTTACACTTCTCCTTCGTGGCCCACTAAAATTTGAGATTGGAACTGGAGACAGGAATTATGTCATTTCCTGTGGTGTCAAGGACCAATCACTGTCGCTTCTGGGGCACACTGAACCAAAACTCCACCTTTTTCTGTGATGTCACTTCCAGGGCACTCCCCCAAACCTGCCTCTTCTTTGGAAGTAAATTCATTTTCAGAAAAATCTCTCTGAAACTGTATTGTCCGCATATAACAGTAAGGGAACATGTCTGGCACCAAGTTTTGGACTATGATGGTCAGTATCTGACAAAAAAGGGAGCAAGATCTTTTGATTATCTTTAGGTTCTTTTCTTAATGATCTTAATGATCTAATCAAAAGAGGCCTCTTGATTTAAATCATTCTTCTATTGCATCGGCATAAGAAATATACTCTCGGCAGGAAAGTTTAAACCAGTTCCACTAAAGACAATAGTTCCAATCATTCAAGGTTGTCCATAACCTCAGATTTAATTGATATAGAATGGAGATCCACTAGGATCTACCACTGTACACTAGAGTCACTCAAAACAAAATTATCACAGTTGGATAAAGCAAAAAAGCATAAGGAATTAGCATTCTAGTAATTTTTCAATGATAATTGAGGCTGAGATAAATGAACATGATGAAGAGAGACATTTGTCTTCAGAAAATCAAATTGGACCCTTCAGCGAGAATGCTTGGCCTGCCCCTCACCCAGCCCATTCTCCCCCTTCAGAGGGACTCAGCTGGCTGGGAAGCGGCCACCCGTGTGCTTCTTGCTCCATTCTAAATTGGAATGGAGGAAGGAACATGCGGGTGGCTGCTTCCCAGCCAGTTCCATCGGCACAAGCGGGGACGGGGAGGGGGTGCCTACCCCTGCCCTCCGCCCCCGCGGCCAGGTGGTGCCCCAGGTGGCCACCTATTTGGTCTACTCCCACACGCCAGCCCTGCCCATGAAGTGGGCCCTCATCTTGATCTGAGGCAACACATTTCTCCTCTGGTTCTCTGGGGTTTATGGACCGTTTGGAGTAAAGTTTGCATCTCTGCATTTCAAGACTCTCTTTTTAATGCAGCCTCTCTGGTTGCCTTTTTTTTTTAACACTCCAAGTGAATTTACTGGTGGCTCATTCCCAGGATGATGTCTCTGACCAGGATGTTTGGTTGGCTGGTGGAGTGGTTTACATTATGTCCAGTGCTCTAAAATTGACCAGCACCAGTGGGGAACTGTTATTAAGTTGAGCCTTAAACTCAGGGTGGTCTTACTGATTCTGTGGCCTTGAGCAACAGTCAAGCTATGCCCTGTTTCTGCCCTTTCACAGTACCTGATCCAAGCAGAAGTTTGTTGTTTCATCATGTGGATGGTAGTCCTTTAACAAAGTACCAATTTTGGTCAGTGACAGCCAAAGCACTTAGCAAGCTTGGGCTAGAAGGAGTGAAATTTGGCACTCACTCTTTCTGGATAGGTGTTGTATCCACCGCTGCTGCTCTGGGTTACACTGAACCTGAGTTTCAGCAGCTAAGGAGATAGCAGTCTGCTGAGTACAAGGGTTATGTGTGCCCTCTTTTGTTACACTAAAAATTGTTCTACTGGTTTGTTTGGTTGTACAGTTGTTCTTTAAATGCTGTGGTCCATGTTGAGAGGCAATGTGTCCTCATCTGTGGGCACAGCTACATATTTTAGGCAGCCCATCATGTGAGGAGGATGGCCATTGGTTCCCAGTTGGGTCTCAGCAAGTGAGCCACGTTGAAATAGCATGGGTATTAGGGCCTCTAGTGGCTGGGCCTGTTCCCTTTGCTATTTGAGGGGAGTGTTGGTCCTCCACCTCACATTCTTCTTATTCACTTAAGAGGTAACAACCTTGGTTTAGTTAAAGGTGTGATGTATGTATCTAAGTGGGAGGGTCTCCATTCCATTGTTATGTATTTAGCTTGTTTAGAGTGGGATGGTTATAGAACTTTCTGGCTACATGCTCTTTGTTGTTAGCTCTCCTTCCTGGTGTTTCATCTTTGCAAATAAAGCTGTTCTGTAAACAACAACTGAGTGTTGTTGTTTGTCGTTCCTGGGTGCCAAACACTACAAAAGGGAAGGCTCTCATTCTGCAGATCAAGGATGACCTTAAAGTCACACAAAGCTGGTGGCCACAAACTCTGTTGGCATGGTCTGCTATGATCCCATGCCTAGTTGGCATGGTGTCTCAGACCCATGAAGTATTGACACAACTTGGTGCAAAGCAAATAGGAAGCTTTGAAAAGCCCTGGAGGATGCATTGGGCCACTATTTACCTCACCCACAGATCCACTCAGAATGTACAGATTTGTACAGGGGAAATGACATTCATCTTTCTGACAAAAGAAATAACACTTTCTTGGAGATTTAAGGCAAGGGCTTAAGGAGGTGTTAGGCCTATAGATAGGCACAATTGCCTAAGCAGAGGATTGTCCTTCTTGTGGCACGACTCTATTTAACGAATGTTACATGGCTCTGTGAACACCATTCAGCATCCTGTTTGAGGTCTAGGGGCTTGTGGAATCACATCCTGGGCTGTGCTGCCAGGTGGGTGAGGAAGGGAGCCTTCAGCATTGCCTGAATCAATCCTCCCTTTCAGCTGTGTGGCTGGGGGCTGGAACTCCAGGGCAGAGCCAATGTGCTGTGGTGGTCAGTGCCAGGCCATTTGAGGATGGCTCTACCTCAGGGGTACACTGGCTCACCCATTACATGGCAAGGGAAGGGTTGTGTTTGACTCCTAGCCCTTCCTCTGCCGCTAGTTAAATTGTTGCCCTTGCCATTAAAATAGGTTTGTTAAATAAAGTGGCCCTTAGTTTACCCAACCCTTTGTGTCCAACTTTTTCTTCCATCTGTAGGGTAGGCTTCCCAATCCCCAGTCCCAGCGGGGGATCCCCCGGTTTTACAGGCTTCCCCCCTCCCCCAGCCAGCTGGCCGGCGGGGGAAGCCCCACCCCCACAGCCATTATGCACCTCCATGAACAATTCCCATAGGGAATGATGGGGAATTGATCTGCGGGTATCAGGGGCTCTGGGGGAGCTGTTTTTTGAGGTAGAGGTGCCAAATTTTCAGTATAGCATCTAGTGCCTCTCCCCAAAATACCCCCCAAGTTTCAAAAGGATTGGACCAGGGGGTCCAATTCTACGAGCCCCAAAAGAAGGTGCCCCTATCTTTCATTATTTTCTATGGAAGGAAGGCATTTTAAAAGGTGTGCTGTCCCTTTAAATGTGATGGCCAGAACTCCGTTGGAGTTCAATTTTGCTTATCACACCCTTGCTCCTGGCTCTGCCCCCAATGTCTCCTGGCTCCACCCCCAAAGTCTCCTGGCTCCACCCCCAAAGTCCCCAGATATTTCTTGAATTGGACTTGGCAACCCTACTGTAGGGGCAAACTGCAGTTTAAATATCTGAGTGTTATATTTAATTATGATTTATCTTGGAACTCCAATATAAATTCTGTTATAAGGAATGCCATTAATCATTCTTTAGAAATTATTGTGCATCAAAGATGGCTGATTCATTCTGCTTTTGTTAAAGCTATATAAGGCCATAATCATTCCTAAATTGCTTTATGCAGCCCCAAATAAATAAATAAATAAATAAATCTGTATCAATGGCCCACTGGATCGTCTTTATAAGCTCCAGCAAACTTTCCTCTGTTAGATCCTTCCTTTTCCTCCCTGTGTATCCTCACTGGTGGTGCAACTAGGACACCCTCATATTTCAACATTAGCATGCTATCATGTTAACAAGTTCAGATTATTACTCTGTGAATCTAATGCTTTACTCTCTCTGCTGCAGGTAGCAGCTGGTTCCTGGTTGGGAACTTGGCTTAGTCAAAGCTTTCTGCATTAAATCTGAGCCTAAATTCCAGGGATCCATTGGAAAAATTCTTGTTAACTGTACAAGGTCGATTATTCAAAAAAGATTGGGCTATTCTAAAAAAAAGCCAATTGGAAATTCTCCCCTATCTACTTCCATTTATCTTATCAGAAAATCTTTGAATTCTCTAACACTTCTTTTATTTAATAGTTCCAAAATGTCATCACTCTTTCCTCTTACAGAGATGCAATAGGTTTCGCTGCCTTTTGCTGAGATGAAGGGCTACTTCAGCAGAACCTCTCCTGAGAAATGCTTTCGTACTTACTGTAAGGATCAAGTTAACTCAGTTACCCATATCCGTTTTAGCTGCCCTTGTTATATTTAATTTTGTAAGCAATATATCACTCTGTGAATTGGCCATCTACAGAATCCTTCACAACAACTGAAAATAAATATATTCTTGTCAAGCAAAATTTTTAAAATGTATATGTGACTTAGCCATGTTTATCTATAGAGTCACAAAGCATTTATAAAATGTTTTGACATATGGCTTGTACACTGTTAAGTGACAGGGAAAGGGCTTAGACTGGAGTAACTCTCCTTAGGATTGCACTGTGAATTAGACATCCAAGTATGCTGCAAGCCTTATTGTCATTCTATGAGTGTGTTTCTGTCCAAATCTTACACTTTTTTATTCTCTACAAAATTTGTGTTTTCTAATTTCATTTTCAGATAGGAATATATTAAGATGTATGCAATAAATTAGTATTGGTTGCAGCAGTTTTGTATTGGGCATATTCTAGTGTTGGGTATATTTAGAATTTTACTTGTAGAAAAAGAAAGCCTTTTATATTATTAAATTTAATGAATATGTCAAAAAGTAAAAATGTATGTCCTAAGTTCCAAATTTTGCCAATGGGCCTCCCACCTGGCTGGGACACTGTCACCTAGCTGCCCCCCATGGTTTCATTCTTTCCCCAGAAAGAGGTAAGGGTACCCCCACCTACTAACAGTCTATTTTCCTTCATTGCTGTTTTCCACTAGTAAATGAAGATTTTGTTTGACATTCCCTCACTAATGCTTATTAGCCCTCTTCCCTGTGTATGTTTTATGGGTTTATATTATATTTTATTTAATTGTTTTAAATATTTTGTTTTTAAAATGCTTTTTTTAATGTGTGAAAAGTGTTTTAACATTCACCCCCTTGAGGACTCATATTTGGGTGGAAGGCTCCATAGTTTTAATAACTAAAAGCCTATGAGAGGTGAGAGGCCAGTAAGTGAGCTTCAGTAGAATTTGAAATAAGGGATTCCAACCCAATTTTCTAGCTCTGACTCCAAAATACTAACCATTATGATTATGTCACTTGTAGGGTATATGAGTCTGACCACTGAAACAATCCTAAATTAATGGATGACAGCCAGTCTTCTGCAGTTTCTATATACCAAAAGATTTCACTGATGATAGGAGGTACACTCCTGTATACAAATACCTGGGCAAGGACAGGGACAGAATCCAGAAGCCCAAGGAAAGGTTTAGGTTCATGGCCAATGAACAACAGTGTCATAGGGGACACCTATCCATAGAGGGCACAAGAAAATGGGGGGAAATCACCCATTTTTTCTTATGTCAGTAAATAGAGTATCCACAGTGTTTATCCATGGCTAGCAGCCATAGTCTCAGATAGTTAATTACTTCATACAATGAGGATTAATGCTTACAAAGAAAGCACTCCCCAAGTTTGAAACAGTTATTGGAAGAAGTAAAAATCACAGTAGACAGAAAGGGCAATTAGGATGATCCTGTTTTGCAGGCACAGCTGCTAATTGTTGTGGTTAGCTGACATGGAGCTGGCATGGATCTGCCAAGTCATTTTCTAGCCTTGATTATCCAGGGAACTGAAACCAAACAATGAACTGCCAAAATAACAGAAATATGAATATTTCCAATCAATACCTAATATCAGACATTACTACAAATTAGTTACATTAACTATATTAAAGAATAGGTGTGATTTGGGTCAGATCTTGACTGGTTATTATCCAACTGCAAAATCCTTTAATTTTCAACATGTAACAATAGCTTTTAAGAGTGGGAAAGTTCTTCTTAGGCTTTATAGAAAATAACGGGAAAGTGATAAAAACCACAGACACTGTAGTCCCAGATCTTGCTTGGGGTTGCTTGCTTGTTTTGCTTTCTTTTGCCTTCTTTTAAAGCACCATATAGCCCAGAGGTGGCCAAACTTGCTTAACATAAGAGCCACATAGAATAAATGTCAGATGTTTGAGAGCTGCAAGACATGAACAAATATTGCATGCATGTCTTTGTAAAAACTCTTAATACTTCTTTTGCAGAGAAAGATTTAAAAAAAATACGCACTTTAAACCACAACTTCAGCGAGGCAATGGATCAGCAGGTCATGATTTAATGTGTCAAACACTGCTGTTAAATCCAAGAGTAACAGCAGCACCAACCTGCTTTGATCCAGATGTCTCCAGAGGTCATTTATGAGAGCAAAACTCGAAAGCAGAACATGACACAGAGCAGCCCATTGGCAATGCTCTATCCATGTAAAATCTGCCCTCAAACGAAAACCCCAGAAGCTCAAAATCATCGGGATGCACTGGTAGAAGACGAAATGCAGATTTAATATCGCATTTTGCCAACTCTGCGCCCATCCCGCAGCGTCTCACCATAGCAATACCTAGCTGGTATACCTAACCGAGCATAAGTGCTCGGGAATCCCATCATTCACAGACTTCCCCCTAGGGAAGGAGAGATGGTAAATCAAACAAAATTCACCAGGTGCCTTTTTCGGCACCACACCCAATGGCGAAACCCTAAGATTACACACCGGAGTTTGTGAAAAAGGACCCAAGATCCTACCCTCCGCCAACTCCTTGGCAATTTTGTCTCTAACAACCTGCTCTAAGCCCTTAACTGACTTAAGGTTCCCAGACATAAATGGGACTCGAGGCCCCTGAAAAGTGATCCTAAAACCAACTTTAAAACCTTCCAACAAATAAAAACTATCTACCCTTCGAGGGTACCTCGACAGCCAATGCTCAAGAGGCCCCACCCTTATCGGGCTGGGCCCCTTTTCCAGCTTGATACGATCCTCCACCCCCACCAGGCTTCTTTAAATTCTTACACCCCTGCACTCTAGAGCACTTATTAAAGGAGTGGAACCCACCACACATGGGGCATTCGTGCTTGAACTGGCAAGCCTTCCTGCTACACAGTCCCTGAGACCCGAATTCCCAACAGAGCAGGTGGGATTGAACCGACTGCCCCGCTGAACCATGGGGAGAGCCTAAGGACACTGAGGAGTTAGCAAATGACTTGGTCACCAAATGACCACTATCAGAGCGATCACCCAAGTTTGGCCGCGCTGGGGACATAACTTGCAGCCAGAGCTGCTGATGAATACAGTCCTACTGAAGAGAAGGATACAAGGCGGCCCTCATCTGAAATTCCTCATCATACTGTATCCACACAAGGCCACTAAAAGTCGTGTACCCCTTGTAGATTATATCCAAGTATTGAAAAAGGGCGGCAGCCCTCCAAGGCTGCACCCGTGCAATCACCCCAGCGTAAATGAGAAACCCAGGAAGCCAGTTGGCCCAGGTCTGATCTACTTTATGCTTTTTCAACTTCTCCTTTTCCTTCTCATCCAATTCTTTTTTGTCCTTTTCCAACTCCTGAAAAAGGAGGGAAAAGAGGTCCACATATTTACCCTTCAAATTTTTTTCCCTAGTTGCCGGCAGTAAATGATCACCCAGGGGCAACACCACCTCCCCAAAAGAAAAGGCGGTGAACGGAACCACCCCATAAGGAGAATGGACACACCAACCTCCCAAAAAGGGGCCCGCCATACCTGCTGCCCAGCATCCGGCCACACTCCACACGGCTAACCTGCCCACTTGGCCAAGCCCAGTTGGACAAAGCACCAACACCTGTGGGTGGACCAAAACCTGAACTCCCCACCGTGATGCACTGCCCAGTAGGAGAAACCTGGCCCCAAGGTCCCCAAGGCCACACAGACCCAGCGCACCCCTGAGAGATGTTGCCAGCCTTACCAACCACTCCAGCCGGCACCATCGATGACTCTGCACCAGCCTCTCCAGCCAACGATCCAGTTCCACCATCTGTGCTGCCAAGACCCAGGGTACTGCCAATAAGGGGCGCATCAGACCTGCCCTCAAGAATAGACAGTCAGGTTAAAAGATTTGCCTGGACCGCCCTTTTGGTAACCCTTCCAGTGCCTACCCCCTCAGCGGGAGGCATGCCCGACGCTTCCTCCAACTCCCTGAGCCTCTGCACAATGTTAGCATTAACCAGCTCATCCGCTTCATCCTCTGACAAGCAAATCTGGGCTGGCGGCCTCTTAGCAGGGGATTTTGGAGCTGGCTGCTTCCCCTTGAATTTCCCAGTCCCTTTCCTAGCTGACATTTTGCAGAACACACCGGTTACAAAATGGCTACACACAACCAGCTACAAAATGGCCACCCACTAATCAAGAACAAGAAGAGTTGTAAAAAGGTCGCCCCACTCCTGTGCTACAAGCAGACTAAGCAAGGGGGGCAATTGTATGGCACACTAGACAAAAGCTACAGGGAGCCAAAAAGACCCCTCCCCAGAAGAAAATGAGGGGACCACTCCCCAGGAGAGAATGAGAGGACCACTCCTCCACACTGTGATTCCCTCCCCCACCAACCAAACAAGAAACCCCCACAGATACTAGGCCTTTAAATATTGACTCCACAGCCTCCAATCCGTCCTGACGCTGGCGAAAACGCACTCAGGCAGCAGCAAAACTCCCACTCTCCGTTCTGACGCCCACAATGTGCTGCCAGGGCCTGAAGCCCTGATTGCGAATATTTAAGCCAGCCCCAGGACCAGAGGCACGGGGCATGAAGCATGCTCTCAGCCTCCACTCTGACTCTTGTAAACGCTTTCCCAGGAGCCTGAGGCACGGAGCATTAAGCACGCTCTCAGCCTCCACTCTGACCCTTTCAAATGCTTTGTTGGGGCCTGAGGCATGGAGCGCAGAAACACCCCCCCGCCCAGGCTCCGATCGCTGAAGCAAAGCCACAAGGAGCGAAGGGATGTCCGATACGACGGCTTAGCCCCACCCCCAGAAAGCGCGCCCAAACGGGCAGTCCTCCTCTTCCTCTCAGGGCGGCAAACTGTGCCTCTGCAGCCTAGCAGCTACACTGCAGGTTGCAAGCACTCCAATGTGCAAAATTTTGGCATTGCCATAAACTGAAATACATAATCAGTTCTGTAGCTTTCTGCAGAGGTCCCAAACTACCCCAAAAAATGCTGATATAAGAGGGTACATTAGTCAAGACGTGCTGCAAACATGATTTTCAAACCACAACTGAGAAAAAGAAACTTTGTAAATAATCTAATTTTAATAATAATAATAATAATAATAATAATAATAATAATAATAATAATAATTTATTCTTATATCCCGCCCTCCCCCGCCAAGGCGGGCTCAGGGCGGCTCATAATTTTCCTATTGATGATGAGTTCTTTTTGCAATATAAATATAGCTTATTTCAAAAGTGTGCATACATACATAGAAGCCCATCGAGAATAGAAAAGATGGACTTCCAGCTCAGGGGCTGGGACAGATATATCCAGACTTGTCTCTTGGTCCTGTCTTTTTTAGAAATCAGCTGCAAAGTGTTTCAAGTGAAAAATCTGATAACCTAAGAGAGAAAACATGGATAGCTAAAGCAGGTTAATTCAGGGGCAATCTCATTCTCTTTATTCTTATCCAAAATAAAGCACTTCTGGGAGAGGGGGACATTCTTGACTGTTGCTCAAGGCCCCAGAATCAGTAAGACAACCCTGAGGTTAATTGGAGGATGACTAGTAGTACTTTTGAAGATACCACCAATTTTTAAGTAGCTCTGACAGCTTTACAGTTGTTTGAAATATGAAATCAGGGTTGTGTCGCTTTTCTTTCCCTTTTTGTGTCAAGATATGTTTCTCCTTCCTTCCCGTATTTAATGCAGGCTCTATGCCAAAGTTGTCTTTGAACGTCTGCTATGCCAGATGTCATCCTTTTTGCCCTTTTGCTCTATTGGCAGATTTTCTTTTAAACTCAGCTGAGGCTTCAGTTAGTAAAAAAGCTTTTTATTTAATAAAAGAGTTCTTACAAATAACATCTTTTGTATACTCAAATAACAACCAGAAATTCCAGAGTGCTGCATGCAACTACAAAGTATCTAAGAAAAGAGTACACTTCAGCCTTTTGCAGTACAATTCTCCTCCTTTACTGTAAGTGGTGTTGAGTTTGAGAGGATAGGATCACCACATCCACACTATCCCCTTACTCTGGCACAGAACAACTAGGCCATGATGCCTGGGACATGCATACAGGAGACTGAAATCAGAATGTGATGGGAAAACCCTTGGGGGAAAAAATGGTTCTCTGCAGAACTTTGCTTATGTACAGGTTCAGGCTTTATGCCTAAGACATTCTTTCCCAGAGAGATAATTGAAACAATAGATGCTGCGACCTTCAAGCTAAATTGCTTACATCTGGCTGAGGGATGCATACGAGTCTTGTCTTGGTTTCTTGATTAGCAAATGCCAAACTCTTGACATTTGGGAACAGAGGCAAACTGACCTGCAATAAAGTTTTGTTTCTCTTCTCCCCCACCTGCCACTCACATGTCTTAGCAACAGATAAAAAGTTTCAGTTTTCTGATTGGCTTACCCAGTCCTGGAGTCTATTGGAATCTATTATACATAATTCTCCTGGTGTGGTGGCAATTCTGACCATCCTGATTCTTTGGGGCTCAATGGGACTGTACAGCACAAGCCTTTGGCCCATCAAACTATCCATCAAGAGTACTTGTGTGCCATTGGTTGAGTCTGCTCCTATCTCCGCACCAGCAGCTGTTGTCAGCCAGCAAAGCTGATTCTGTCAGTAAAACACAACCAACCTTAGTTCTGGCAGTTACTGTGGGAACGCACTATTGGCCCATCACATGTTGGTCACCCATCTCTGGCCTACCATTGACTGACTCCCTTGTCCCCGCCTCCTGAAGGCCCAGAAATGTTGAACACCCTGCCAAAAGCAGTCTTATCTCACAGAGAGACACATCTCTTAGCTCTTCTCAGATAAAAGCTCAGATAAAATATATACCACAATTTAGGAAAGGCAGAAAAAGGTATAAGAAAAGGTCTGCATGGTTAACAAAGTAATGGAAGCTGTAAAAGGTAAGAAGGATTCCTTTAAGCAGTGGAAAGCTAGTCCAAGTGAGATTAATAAAAGGGAACACAGGCTGTGGCAAATAAAATGCAAGACTGATCAGGCAGGCAAAAAGGGACTATGGGGAGCATATTGCAAAAAACATAAAGACCAACAATAAAAATTTCTTCAAATATATTAGAAGCAGGAAACCAGCCAGAGAGGCAGTGGGGCCCTTGGATGACCAAGGGGTAAAAGGATTACTGAAGGAGGATAGGGAAATGGCTGAGAAGCTGAATGCATTTTTTGCCTCCGTCTTCACTGTGGAAGAAGAGAAGTGTTTGTCCGCTCCAAAACCGCTAATTTTGGAAGGGGTGTTGAAAGATCTGAGTCAGATTGAGGTGACAAGAGAGGCGGTCCTACAACTGATTGATGAATTAAAAATGAATAAGTCACCAGATCCGGATGGAATACATCCAAGAGTTCTGAAAGAACTCAAAGGTGAACTTCTGGATCTCCTGACAAAAATATGTAATCTTTAATTGAAATCTGCCTCCGTTCCTGAGGACTGGAAGGTAGCAAATGTCACCCCCATCTTTAGAAAGGGTTCAGAGGAGATCCGGGAAACTACAGGCCAGTCAGTCTGACTTCAATACCAGGAAAGATGGTAGAAACCTTCATCAAGGACAGAATGAGTAGGCACATTGATGAACACGGGTTATGGAGGAAGACTCAGCATGGGTTCTGTAAGGGAAGATCTTGCCTCACTAACCTGTTACATTTCTTTGAGGGGGTGAACAAACATGTGGACAAAGGGGACCCAATAGATGTTGTTTACCTTGACTTCCAGGAAGCTTTTGATAAAGTTCCTCATCAAAGGCTCCTTAGTAAGCTCGAGAGTCATGGAGTAAAAGGGCAGGTCCTCTTGTAGATCAAAACCTGGCTAATTAATAGGAAGCAGAGAGTGAGTATAAATGAGCAGTCTTCGCAGTGGAGGACGATAAGCAGTGGGGTGCCACAGGGCTCAGTACTGGGTCCCATGCTCTTTAACTTGTTCATTAATGATTTGGAGTTGGGAATAAGCAGTGAAGTGGCCAGGTTTGCAGATGTCACTAAATTGTTCAGGGTGGTGAGAACCAGAGAGGATTGTGAGGCACTGTTGAGGCTGGGTGAGTGGGCGTCAATGTGGCAGATGAGGTTCAATGTGGCCAAGTGCAATGTAATGCACACTGGGGCCAACAATCCCAGCTACAAATACAAGTTGATGGGTGTGAACTGGCAGAGACTGACCAAGAGAGAGATCTTGGGGTCGTGGTAGATAACTCACTGAAAATGTCAAAACAGTGTGCGGTTGCAACAAAAAAGGCCAACGCCATGCTGGGAATTATTAGGAAGGGAATTGAAAACAAATCAGAGGGGCAGATAAAGGGAAGGAGATAGGGTTGCCAACTCTAGGTTAGGAAATTCCTGGAGATTTAAGGGGTGGAGCCTGGAGAGGGTGGGGTTTGAGGAGGAATAGGACCTTAGACAGGTACAATGCTATTTCCTCTTGGGGAACCACTGGAGATCACTCAGATTTACAATTGCTCTCTAGATGGCAGACATCAGCTCCCCTTGAGGTGGTGGGGAGTCAATGCCTTCTCTTGGGTGGATGGCAAGACAGCAAGGGTGGTGGGCACTCACCCAGAGCCTCTTTCTAGAACCCATTGTATTTTTCTTCACAATGGTTCTTACTACTAGTCCGTTCTATAAAGCAGGTCTCAGTTGCCTGTTACTGTACAAGGCCATGATGAGCAACCAGAGTAGTGTCTGTTGGTATCCTGTCTACCCACCTGGAATCAGAGTAACCACTGACACATTCCTGTGTACAGAAAACAACTCAGGAATTAGTAAAAGCATACCACAGTTGACATTTTAACTAACTCCTTACACAGGAACAAAGAACACCTACTTTCACGTCAGTATTTGGGTCATATAAACCATAGCAGGGAAACACAGTTCTAGAACAAATTTTGTGTATTAGGACTCATTTCTCTGATCCACCTACAAAACTTCAAGAATGCAGCATAAAATGTGGAATTGATGGTGAAGACAAGAGCTGAAAGATCTTGGCTAATTAGTTATGCACAGGTTACTTACTGGTCACAAGCAGTTAGCTTATTTTAACATGGACAGTTCAAATGTTTGTGAGCAGCTCAAGCCAATGTGATAGTTTAGTGTCCATATATTTAAATACTGTAGTACAGTGGACCAGCAGCTTTTCATTTATGTCTATTCCCACAGAGTCTGATAGGAGCTCTATCTTCCCCCCAGGCCTATCATTACTATCCACTGCTCCTAAGCCAATTTTTTAAATGTTAAGTAGTTATAAATAAAAACTGGGCTTTTCTTAAGTCTGTTTTTTGTCAGTGTAAGTCTGTATTATTATTTATTTCATGCACACATTTTTGTATAGCATTATGGGAGTTATTGGCCACCCCTCCTCCACTGTCTCTTAGTCAATAAAACATGACCCAGAGGAAGAACTCATTAGCAGAAATATAGGGAAGGAATAATATTCCTCTCAACATTTTCCAAAATGCGTAATTTTTAAAAAATCTTTCTTGTCAAGAGTCTATTGAACCAGAACGGCCAGAATAATAGAATCACAGAGTTGGAAGGGGCCATACAGGCCATCTAGTCTAACCCCCTGCTCTGTGCATGATCAGCCTAGAGAGTAACCAAGAGGTGCTGCCTAACTTAATGGAAGCACCCCAATACTTAATGGGCCCCCATATCAGTACCTGAACCAGAGATCCTACAAAACAGGCCAAATGAGGACATTCTGCTTAGGCCTGGAAACTTGCCCAGGCTTGTCTAAAGAGTCTCTGCATAGGGTTGGAAAATAGTGTCCTCAAGGCTAATTCCAGTCTCCTGCCTCCCCCCCCCTCCCACCTCCACCCAGCAATAGGTTCTCCCAGGTAAGTATCTCCATTTCTAAAGGTGTCTGGCAACATCTAATCCTCTATTGTCTCCAATACCCCTTCCTGGGACCTTCTGTGTTACCCCATGCTAATGTGCAAGCCTCCTCTTCTTCCTGCCTCCTCCCTCAGCGTACCAAGGTAAAATTAATCTCAGACATTAAAACATGATGGCCCTTCCTGACAGCCATCAGGAACACATTTTCATATTTTATTTTAAACTTGAAATATATTAAGAATACCCAGGAAAGCCCATCAATGATAATTAACTATCATATTCCAGGAGTGTAACAACTGAGAGCAAACCACGCAGCCTCATTCAATATGTGGGTCCACAGACAGGTCTCACCCCTATTATTCTAAGTAACAGGTCTCTTAGATATGGCATGATGGCAGTGCGCGTCACCGTCTTCTCTTTTCCATGGACTTCAACACAAATGAATAGGTAAATATCACCTCTATAACAATCCCTGGAAGTCTCTGTTCCTCACCCCTATTTTTCCTAGCCTTTTGATTGTGTGTGTATTTTGATTGCTTATCTGTGATTGCAGTCCTACATATTTTTCTAAGTAAACATTTTAAACTATTTTAAATCTGGAGTCTTCTTTCTGATACCGGACCTCCGTATTATTGGTGAGAGAACCCTGCTCCAAAATAGCTCTACCTAAGTCAACCTCTTGCTAATTCCCCCATCAAAAAGAGGAGACCCCAGCAATTCTGGTAACAAGAGCATCCCCTACAAGCGGGTGTCCAGTTGCTGCTTAAAGACCACCAGTGAAGGGGAGTTCAACTCCCCGCCAGGGTTCACCTGATTCCACTGTTGAACAACTCTTGCCGTAAAAAAGTTTTCCTATTATCAGCTGGTACCTTCCCACCCTTAATTTAAACCTATTACTGTGTCCTCTCCTCTGCTGCCAACAGGAACAGCTCCCTGCCCACCTCTAAGTGACAGTCCTTCAAATACATAAGGAGAGCATTTGAACAGCTGTCACTTAGAGGAGGGCAGATGAACACATTAGGGTTATTGAGAACCTGTTGGGTTTATTTTTATTTAAAAAAATGTGCTTGATATATGGTATAGCTACTGCTGATTCTAAAACAGTGCCTAGATATAAATCTGTGAAAGCAACTGCCCAGTGGCAGCCATCTTAGTATGATCGTAGAATCAGCAGTAAGTTCCTTTAAAGTATCCATACTGCTGAAAGAAGCTAATAAATACAGTGAGTAAAAGAATACATATATTGATTTTTAAAGCATTAAACACTATGGTTTTAGATAGATATTTTATATACTCTTATAAAAATGTGTTTATATATATCAAAGAAGAGGTTAGGTCTAGCATGATGGAAAGGGGGACGCCTCATTGAATGCTACACCTTTTCATGATTGTTGAAAATGCTACATTAGGTAATTTATCACCAAACAGCAAATCTAGAGCTCATCAAAAGGTTTGGAAATTCATTATTTTGCCCATAGAAATTAAGTCAGTCCTTCAGCAGCACAAATTTAGAATGAATGAAACAATTGTACAATTTGATTTTGGCTTCTATTCGTTCAGTTTAAAGATCATTTTTATTTACATCAAATGGGTGTCATGAAAACTACAACATCCTCCCAAATATAGTAGAATTAGGTCCCTTTAGGTGTGCAAAACTTTTAATTCCAGCTGATGAAGATAAAACATATGATCACCTAATCCACTAGCCAAAGTCAATGAGTTATGTTGAATCATCTGTGAATGTATGAAGATGCTTTAAACTACAACTAGTCCATCAAGCACATTATTGTTTACCCAGTCTGATTCTGTGTTCAGACGTAGGGTTTGATCAGTTGTTATTGCTGTTCCCTGCCGGATTTAAAGTGCCCAATCAGACAGCAACATCTGCCTCCCATTAGTGAGTCAACATGTTCCTGCCACTCTATTCCTTCTTCAAGCTGGATTATTTTGTGACCTGATCCACTGTGGTATTTCCAAGTTGTCCAGTTTCACCCTACAGTTTTTGCTGTCTGAACCCTCTTGCCACAATGTCAAGCCACTTCCAGATGTCTGAATGCTTTCCCGGTGTGAACGCTGCTTTGGAAGCCTCAGGCTTCTGCTTAATGTTCACAATTTTTTTTCTAGTTAGCAATGCATGCATAACTGCATATTTGCACACTGATCTTTTTCTCTCTCACACACACACATAGGAGCTTATTTTCTTTAAAAAAAAAAAAACCTTCCCAAGAACGACACCTGTGTATTGCAGTTTTTTTTTCCTGCACTTTGCAGCACATGGGGTGGAAAAGGGATTACTTGAAAAGAGATAAAGAGAGGTTTTGTTGTATAAGAGTGCTATGAGTTCAGCCAATAAACCACACTGGACAGGTCAGTGGAGAAAAGATATTTAAGCTTTATTGCAATTAGCAGGAGGGGACATAGTAAAATGCAGAACCCCTCTGACACAGGGCAGCATCAAAACTGTACATATACACTTCTATACTTCCTCTTTTATTGCATACATAGAAATCACAACTTTAGCAAGCACTGATTGGCATAATTTAGCATAATTAACACAACTCATATATGAATACATCGGTATGCTTATAATGAATTGGTTACCTATACTCTTATGGATCCAGCCCCTTTAACATCTAATTATGTCTAACCATTGTCCTAGTATAGCTTTAAGACCCTCTTAGGTATTTCCCCAGCCCAGGATAACTTGATATTGCAAAACACCTTTTGTTTCCCCAGTGAAACTAACCACAAGCTAACTGGGATAAATCAGGTCTGTGTGTTCTGTTGATAGCTACTCAAAAAGAAGAACTGCTCTACAGCTGCAGTCCCTAGCCTTTCCTCTCAGACTTTAAAATTTTATTTAATTAGGGCTTACAAGTTTTATTAGTCCTAATAATTATTAAATTTAGGGTGTGGCTCACAGGTTTTTCCCAGAGAGGGAGGGAGGGAGAGGGCAGTCTGAGGATGATGCCTTTGAGTTTCAACATCTGTGGGACTGTTGTCATGCCCCCCTACAGCCCTCCACAATCATTTTTCCTTATCTCCATTCTGGGCCTCTTTCAGGGATTTGATCCACCACAGACATGGGGACACACACACACACACGTGCACTTTTTTTTGGGGGGGGGGGAGCCAGTATCTGTTTCAGCTGCAGGGTGGGTGAGAAGACATCAAGGGTGAGGGGTACTCACCCAGAGCCTCTTTCTAGATCCCGTTGTGTTTTTCTTCACAACCAGCCTTATTCCTAGTGACACAATAAAGACCAACAGTCAAGTGTCCATAAGATACATAATGTTTTTGTGTAGTGGGACAATTATCCTGAAGCCATTGGAAGTAGAGGTGATTCCCACAAAACTACTTCTACTAGACTTAAAAAATTATTTGAATACAAAGTCATGTCATGATTTTACTTACCATGTCCACTCCAATTTCATTTTAATATTATGCCTATACAAAAATATACAAGTTAGCCATGTCCTTGGGGCTCAAGTGTTTCTTCTTTGCTGTCACTCTGTTCATTATGAAAATTAATGTAACATTAAACCTTTTGAGGAGGGATGCAACATTGTCTCTTGCCATATAACTTCCACAGCTAATCTTCAAATTCATGTTGTCAAGCAAGCGGATCAGTTTAGGAAAGCACCAAGTTACCATGAGTGTTTTGCTAAAGGTCAGGCCATTTTTGACCGCGTCTTGTTCCTTCATAAGAGAAATTGTAAAAGAAGTTGAAAGACATCATACTATTTACCTTGCCACGAATAAATGGCAAAGATATATTTAAAAGACAGAACATTAAGCCTTTTTTAGTATTGGAGAACAACTTTAAAAATGCAAATTAACACCTGCAGAGAAATGTTGAGGCATTTCATTTATAGAAGCCATGTAAATGTGATTTCAAAACTGATGGCAATTAAAAAACCAATAGCTTATTTATTATTGCTCACATAGTTTCATAACATAAGAAGCAAATGTTATCTGTCTCTTTCCATTGAAAAATTGAAGCAACTTCACTAATCTGTACGAAAGTCTGTCTCACTATCTGTGTATCTGTCCTTGCTTCAACAGCTCAGGTCAGGATGCACCACACAGTTCTTCCTATCAAAAGTATGCCAAAGGTTATTGTCACATTCAGGGCAAAATCTGGTGCTTTTACTTGTGTTTCTAGGAAACACAAATACAACAATAACAAGTAAAAAAGGATACAAGAGCACAGTCTACAAACCAGAGTCAGAGAGTCAAAAATTCATCCAGGGACCAGGAAAGGGGGGCCAGGACTTGGGAACCGGTGCAGGATACAAGGTCGGGGTTTCTAGCTGTAAAAGTAAGCAAAGGTTAACAAGGACAGAGTACAAGGCAGCAGTCCGGGTAGCACTCTATTCATTCAGCGGGTCAATTCACAAAGGGGTATAACAAGCAACAATGCTTCCACACCAATCCTTGCTCAGCATGTTCCTTGTATCTACCTCCTTTTGCTGACTCATTCTCCAAGGCCCAGGTGTCACTTCTTTCTGGTGGGTTCATCTTCCTCCAGATGTAGATCTTTGCTGCCTTCTATCAGCCCTGATCCTCCATTCCAGGATATGCAAGAGAACCTGGCAGAGACTGAGGCCCTGGCCTTTGTGTCCTTCCTTCTCCTGCCAGAATGAGCGGCCTTACCACAACTGGGAAGCACTCCCTGTATGCTAGCAAAGAAGTTGTTCGAAGCAGCTTACAATCACATTCCTTTCTTTCCTCACAACAGACACTTTGTGAGGTTGGTGGGAATGAGGGAGTTCTGAAAGAACAATGGCTGGCCCAAGGTCACCCAGCAGCCATCATGCGAAGAAGGAGTGGGAAATCAAACCTGCTTCTCCAGATGAGAGTCCATCACTCTTAACCATTACATTACATTTTGTGTCTGTCTATCTGAATCCAAACTCTGTACTAACTGCACTCCTCCTCACAGCAGTATTTCCTTTCAGTGCTCCTCTCCAGTGTTATATATTCTGCCTCTGTCTATATCTAGGCTTTCCCACATGCTTTCCTATATCAGAGGTAGTTTGGAAAGCACTTGTGGAGACCTTCCATAAGATCAGCAGGACCCTTCTCTTGCAGAGGGTCATGTGTGTGTGTGAGAGAGAGAGAAGGGGGGGGGAGGGCAGATTTTCAATTGAAAGTATATTAACCTTTTCCTGGCAAACAGTTAATCTCATATCGCTTCCTTTGAAACTCTTGCAATTTTGCAGTGTGGATTTTAGTTTTAACCTCTATTTGGTTTACAGTCAATCTTGTTCATTCATTGCACAGGGTTAAACAGGGAAGACAAAATATAAATAAACAAACAAATTATGTCCTGACACTGACTTGAATCCTAAACTGCTCCTTCTCTCTCAGTTAGAACTTCTGCTTGTAGAAGAAAGGAGAGGGCATTTTTTATTACTCCCTCTCTCACAGAAACTTCTAACAAAGCTTCATCATGTTCCATAGGTAACCAAATGTGGCTGGATTGCACTGAGGAGAGGGAAGGAGACACCCAGACTCTGCCCGAGATCGTCTTACCAGGGCACTGGAAGCAGTGGCCGATTGGCTGCAACTGAGCTGGTTGAAGCTTAATCCAACTAAAATGGAGGTCATGTACTTGGATTTTTTTTGGGGGGGGGGCAAGATCGGGGATCCTGCTTCCCACTTAGGATGGCGCATCTCTTGTGCCAACCCAAAAGGTGAGGAGCTTGGGTGTGATACTGGATGCCACCCTCTCTATGGAGGCCCAGGTCACAGCTGTTGCACGATCTGCCTTTTATCATCTCCAGCAGGCCAAACAACTAGAACCCTATCTGGCCCCTCTGGACTTAGCTACAGTGATCCATGCAACATTCACTTCCAGGCTAAACTCCTGTAACTTGCTTTACGCAGGCTTACCCTTGAGGCTGATCTGGAAGCTCCAGCTGGTGCAGAATGCGGCAGCATGATTGCTGTCTGAATCGCCTGTACGGGCGAGTAGTCGGCCGCTGCTGAGCAGTTTGCACTGACTACCAATTGAGTACCGAATCCGCTTTAAGGTTTTAGTATTGACATTCAAAGCCTTGTGCGGCCTGGGACCGGCATACCTGCAGGACCGTCTCTCCCTATATGACCCCCGGAGGATGCTACGATCAGCCAGCCAACATCTTCTGACCATCCCTGGCCCAAAGGACGTCTGGCTTTCCTTGACCAGGGCCAGGGCTTTTTCGGCCCTGGCCCCAACCTGGTGGAATCAGCTCCCGGTGGAGGTTCAGGCCCTCCAGGATTTGTTACCATTCTGGAGGGCCTGTAAGATGGAGCTATTCCATTGGGCCTATGGCTGAAGCAGACGGGCGTCCTATCATTTAAACGGGGCCCCCCTGCACTGATTGCACTGTACTGATTCCTTGAAACCAATATAGCTGGGATTTGAACACCTAGGTTGGGACAAGTAAGACTTATCAATTTGTTTGTGCCATCTATGCCGCCTCACCTAATGTGAGCTGTGGCTTAATTGTCTTAATATTAAACTGTTTAACTGTTTTAATTGTTTTAAATTGGTTTGATTGTTTTATTGTGTTGGAAGCCGCCCTGAGCCCACTATGGGAAAGGGCAGCCTAGAAATCTACGGAAATAAATAAAATAAAATAAAATAAATATTCTCTCTTCCCTCTTCTATCAGCATAGCTTCACTAGATTGAGACATCCTAACTTTAATGACACAAACTCCCAGAACCCTCCAAATCAACTTTTCCAAGGCTGGAAAGGTCTGCTGGGTTGTGGGGAACAAGGGAAAGTTCTGCTTTTGTTGGCACCTTCTGTTGACAGATTGCTAGATCCAATCCAACCAAATCCTTGATTGCCAGTGCTGAAGTGAACAAAATACACCATGTAAAAAAACGGGATGTATTTTAATATATATTACCAACATGGACAATGTAACAAAGGGCAACAATTTTCGGCAGAAGATACGTACATTGCAAAATTCAATTAAACCCTTATATGCAACATTTCTGCTACTCTTGTTCTTCTTCTCTTGTCCTTTGGCAGCAAGAACTTGTCCTCTGTGCCACAGACAGGAACAATGAAACTACATTTACTACTATTTTTAGCACTTTTGCATCTCCTTCTGCTCATTCATTCAGCTTCTTTATATTTACGGTTGGGGATTATGTAAGAAAGGCAACACTGAATGTAACCTGCCCTTTGTATATCACAGTTGCACAGCCCTGTGCAAGCACCAGTCGTTTCCGACTCTGGGGTGACGTTGCTTTCACGGCAGATTTTTTACAGGGTGGTTTGCCATTGCCTTCCCCAGTCATCTACACTTTCCCCCCAGCAAGCTGGGTACTCATTTTACCAAACGCGGAAGGATGGAAGGCTTAGTCAACCTCGAGCTGGCTATCTGAACCCAGCTTCCTCCGGGATCGAACTCAGGTCATGAAGCAGAACTTAGGACTGTGGTACTGCAGCTTTACCACTCTGCACTATGGGGCTCTTCATATCACAGTTACTGTAATACATATGTGCTAAAAACTCCATGGACTCTCTTTTAGGCAGCTAGTTCAGGCAGATAGTTCATACTATAATCACAGCTGTGAACATGTCTTGGCCTTCTTTCTACACAACAGTAATTTTCAGATGTAGGGCATCTTTTTTCTTTTTTAAATAATTCTTCAGTACTTTGAAAGGCATGCCAATTTATCAGAGATACTATCATTCTAAAATGGGTCATGTCCTTAACATCATTTATGATAATTATCAGTGCCTGCAAATAATCCTGAATTATGTATGCAAAGCATATTGGGATATTGCCTACAACTGTCTGATGCAGAAGGTTAACATTTGTAACATTCTCATACAGTTAGGCTATATTTCTTTATTACTATAATTAGTAAGCAGAAATTACTTTTGGCGGCTCATAATATTCATTAATGCTCAGTCCTCCAAAATCTTTCCTAAAATGCAAGCCAATAAAGTCCAGTTCAGATCTTCATCTGAAGACGTATTATTTTAATAACCACCAAAAAATGTATTTTACAATATTCTCATTTCCTATTATATTATCACCTTTGTTTATAACATTCACCGTTTAATCATCAAACTTATGCTCTAGCTTTGCTAAAAGTGTAGTTGATGCTTAATTAAGCTTTATGCTGGTCTGAAATGGGGAGGGAAGAACTCATTATCTTTATAGAGAAGAAGAAATAGATCCCAAGGGAGATTTAAGAGAAATTAAACTTATGAAGCAATTTGACTACTCGTTTAATAAGTTGTTCCAACACATTATTAAATATATACTGGTAAAGTTTCACAATGTAATACATGCTGCTGTTAATAGAGAAATAGAAGAAGTGTCGAAGAAGAGTTGTTTTTTTACCCCACTTTTCACTACTGGAAGGAGTGGCTTACAATTGCTTTCCCTTCCTCTCTCCACAACAGAAACCCTGTGAGGTAGGTGGGACAGAGAGAGCTCTGAGAGAACTGTGACTGACCCAAGATCACCCAGCTGGCTTCATGCGGAAGAGTGGGGAATCAAAGCCGGTTTTCCAGTTTAGAGTCTGCCACTCTTTATTAATTATTATTTATTAAGTTTATTGGCTGCCCTTCCATAAAAAAGAGTTGTGGAATGACAATTGAAGAAATACAGGGTAGGAAATGTATCAGTTGCAAGTATAGTGTACTGGTTAGAGATGAAGATAATAGAGTTATGAAGTCAAGGGAGTTAGTTACAGAGTTTTATTTATCATTACCACATACCACTCACCAAGCTGGGCACATGCTGGATATGATCTTTGCAGTGGGAGTTTTAGTGAACCAAATCACTGTGCGAGCAGTGCCATGGGTCGGATCACTATGTTCTGAAGGCCTGTATGGATGTCCCACCTCGAACCTGTTTAGGTGACGAGTGTATTTTAGCTTGCCTGCAGAGTCAAATGGACCCAATGCTGTTCCAGATGGCTCTATGGGATTCCTGGCCTCCTGGCAACTCATTAGATGAACTAGTGGAGTCCTGGCATGACCGGCTCTCTATGACCATTGATGAGATTGCACCCCGGTTCCCTCTGCGCCCTTGTTCTAAGCTGGCACCATGTCATAATTTGGTATTGCAGCTGATGAAACAAAGGTTCAGACAGCTAGAGAGGCAGTGGCTGTGTACTCAGGATGAAGTGACTAGAACATCCTAGAGAATTTATGAGGTCCTATGAGATGGCAGTCAAAGCTACCAAAAAAGCTTACTTTGCCACTAAAATTGAGTCCACGAATTCACGCCCGGCACAATTGTTTAGTCTGATTCGGTCTCTACAACCCTGCCACAAGGCAGGCCAAATGTTAGGAAATTGGATATTGGCTGCGAGGCTTTTGCAACTTTTTTTCACAGATAAGATCTCATTGCTCTGTCATGACCTCCCCGCAACATTTGAAACAGTGTGTGAACTCAAGACTTTGTGCCTGTCTTTTGGTTCAGTTTTGGATCATTTTACAACACTCAGATTGGAGGAAGTTGACAGAATTCTCTCCACTGTATGCCTGATAAAGTGATCTGGACCCTTGCCCATCCTGGCTGATTAAAGCTTACCAGATGGAGCTATCCTTTATGGGATATCGTAAATAGATCCCTCTCTGAAGGGCTTTTTTCATTGTCTGTTAAAGAGGCAGTGATCCACCTTCTTTTGAAAAAACCAACATTGGAGCCGGCCGAATTGGCAAACTACTGATCATTGTCAAACTTATCCTTTCTGGGTAAGATGATCGAGAAGGCAGTGGCGCAACAGTTGCAGAGCTTTCAGGAGGATGCTTCCATCCTAGATCCCTATCAGTCTGGCTTCTGCCCAGGCCATGGGACAGAGACAAGAGACTGGTTGCTGATCTCCAGCGGCATCTGGATTGGAGCGGTTCGGCAGTGCTAATGTTGCTAGACCTGCATTTGATACAGTCAATCATCAGCTACTGACCCACCACCTCACCAACTCAGGTATTCAGGGGTTAGCTTTACAGTGGCTTTCCTCGTTCCTTCATGATTGGGGACAAAGGATGGTGATTGGGGGACAGTCATCCCAGAGACACCCGCTTAATTGTGCTGTGCCTCAGGGAGCAGTGCTTTCCCCAAATGTTGTTTAACATTCACATGTGCCCCCCTGCTTAGATTGCCCAGAGTTATGGACTGGGCTGCCATCATTATGCGGATAACAGCCAGCTCTACCTACTGATGGCTGGCTGGTCTGGCTGTGTCCCAGAAAATCTGGTGTTGCAAGCCGAGGCAGGTTGGCTTAGACTGAGTTGACTAAGGATGAATCCGATGAAGACAGAGATCCTTTGTCTGAGTCGCAACAGTCCTGGCAGGGAAATTCCTTTACCGGCTTTTGACGGAGTGCCACTTACAACGGTGCCCAGGGTTAGAAGCCTGGGAGTGCTACTGGAGCCTTCCCTAACAATGGAGGCCCAGATAGCAGCTGCTGCCAAATCCGCCTTTTACCATCTTAGGCAGGTAAGGCAGTTGGTTCCCTTCCTCGAGTGCAGTGAGTTGGCAACTATAATCCATGCTACGGTCACCTCGAGATTGGACTACTGCAATGCCCTCTACATGGGGCTGCCCTTGTCCTGAATCTGGAAACTGCAACTGTTGCAGAATGCGGCAGCCAGGCTGCTATTGGGGCTCTCCATGCAGGAGCACATACAGCCTGGGCTGCAGATGCCGCACTGGCTGCCAGTGCTATACTGGATCAGCTACAAAGTGCTGGTTATTATCTTTAAAGCCCTATATGGCCAAGGATCTGCTTACCTTAGGAACCAACTATCCCACATGTTTCCCAGAGGGTACTTAGATCAGGAACACAGAACTTGTTATTGATCCCTGGGCCAAGGGAGGCAAGACTGAAAACAACATGAGAAAGAGCCTTCCCAATTGCCACCCCTCACTGGTGGAACCAACTGCCTGAGGAGGTCAGAGCCTTGCTGGACCTTGCCCAGTTCCACAAGGCCCATAAGATGATACTGTTTCAGTTAGCATTTAACTGAGATGCTGACCTCCATTACCGAGATATTAGATCTAGTGGATGCTTAAGATCATTGAACACCATCTTAATCTGTACTGAAACTAGCACCAAATTATTCTTAAACCATTTTTAATGCTTTTTAATGTATATGTTTTATTATATGCTGTGTATTGTGAGCCTCCCTGAGCCTGCTTCTGCAGGGAGCACGGGATATAAATCCAATTAAATAAATAAATAAATAAGGTATAGTGGTGGACAGAAACACAGTCAACAGTTTAAGATACATTAAACTATCTGTGTCTGTAATTTAGTAATCTAAATAAATGAGAATTATGTACAAAGAAGCATGATTGCTATTGAGAGCTAGCCAGAGCATGCATATTACACCTATTTTTTAGTCACTCAATTGGTTACGGATTAATTCTGGTCAAAGTACCAGTAATTAGCTACAAAGTCCTTTGTAGTCAAGGCCCAACATATCTAAAAGATTGCCTCTCACAATATGCTCCATCACATGGTAACATGAAGCTGCTTTATACTGCATCAGACCATCAATATATCAAATTGTCTACTCAAACTGATATTGGTTAACTAAGGTCTCAAGAAGAGGTCTTTCACACCACCTGATCCTTTTAACTGGAGACACTGGGGATTAAATCTGGGACTCTTTGAGGCCAAGTAGATCTACCACAGACCCATGGCCCCTTCCAACAGCTGCAATGACTTATAAAGGTGCCACTGTGCAAAAAAGTAAAAACTACAGCTGCCCACACTCTGCACTATCTGTAAAAGCCCACCTGATGAGATCAGGAAGGCTCCCACAGTTCTATTGTTTCACACTTGTGAAATTCAGTCTGTATAACAAAATTATTCAGGAGAGTATTTTTATGAAGGGAACAGAAAAATGGTAGAACCTGATTGTTCAATAGGGCACTTTTATGTTGGGAATAGTTTTTAATTGTTATGTAAATGTTTTGGGGCCAGTTTTCTTTTTGTTCCCTGGATATATTATACTATCTTTATTCCAGTCTTCTCAAATGGAATAATCTAATTTTATTGCATTTTTATTGCTTAACGGTGTGATCCAGTTTTATTTCATTGTTTATTGTATGTATTCTACAGATCATAAGAACATAAGAGAAGCCATGTTGGATCAAACCAACGGCCCATCCAGTCCAACACTCTGTGTCACACAGTGGCAAATTTTATATATACACACACACTGTGGCTAATAGCCACTGATGAACCTGTGCTCCATATTTTTATCTAAACCCCTCTTGAAGGTGGCTATCATTATTGCATAGTTTTTATAATTCGGTAATTTGCCTTGAGTCTCAACAAGAAATTTGAAAAGTGGTAGCCATTTTGTGTATTGTATTTAAATAAATGATATTAGTTATTAAGGTGCCACTGGACATTTATTTCTCAGCAATAAAGACAGCTGATAAATAAGGTAGGTAGGTAGAAAACTAGATGGAAGATGTTAGATAGATAGATAGATAGATAGATAGATAGATAGATAGATAGATAGATAGATAGATAGATAGATAGATGATAGATAGATAGATAGATAGATAGATAGATAGATAGATAGATAGATAGATAGATAGATAGATAGATAGATAGATAGATAGATAGATAGCCTATGTACCAAGGAATTGTACAGAAAAAAGGATTCATCCCTAACTTTGGACTTCACAATAACATTAAGTAAAATGGATTCTGCAGACTCAGAGGCATAGTTTAAAAGAAAGTTTTGAGTGATTTGTTTATTTATTTATTTATTTGTGTTAATTTCTAGTCCACTCTATCCTGTGAGCTCAGGGCGGATCGCAACAAACTTAAGCAATAACAATAAGCAATAAAATTAGCATTAAATAAACAATTAAACAAAACAATAAAATTACTCCATTTCAGGTTGAAGACAACTAATCAGGTCATAGTGCAATCAGAACTGGAACCAATGATGTTCCAATAGGCCTGATAGATGATGGAATGCTGCGACAGGGAGGCCAGACTCGATGTACTATGGGTGTCTGCTGCCTCACTTGAAGGCCTGGTGGAACAGCTCCATTTTACAGGCCCTACAAAAAGGTTCCCTGGAAGGTCAGATGCTGAAGCTGAAGCTCAAATACTTTGGCCACCAAATGAGAAGGGAGCACTCACTGGAGAAGATCCTGATGCTGGGAAAGACAGAAGGCAAAAGAAGAATGGGATGGCAAAAGATGAGATGGCTGGACAGTGTTACTGATGTAACTGACATGAATTTGAGCAGACTTCGGAGGATGGTGGAAGACAGGAGGGCCTGGCGTGACTTGGTCCATGGGGTCGCAAAGAGTTGAACTTGACTGTGTGACTGAACAACAACAAACAAAAAGGTAGTAAATCAAGTAGATCAGGTAGCGGAAAAAGAAATCAAGATAGATGGTAAGCGAAGAGTTAGTCAAGCACCCTAACTGTCATTCATACTTTCCTGATGTAATATTGGATTGTACCCCAGGATTTTACTAATGACATCAAAATATCACCATGAATTGATTTTGAACCACTTGAGCCCAATGGAAAGAAACAGTAAAAAGTAGTTGAATCTAGCATGTGGGAAAAGTTAGTCTATATGCTATTTTCTGGCGTATTCACATGATCTATCAAAGTGTTTATAAATGTCAGTTTCTGATAATTTCATTGCCTCTATTAATTTACCTTTGGGGCATTTTTACAATGGATGTTTTCTTTATTAGAAAAAAAATAAACTTAAAGGGCTTATTGTATTCCCTATGATGGTAGAAAGATTTGTCAAGTTATAGCCAATTTATGGCAACCCCATAGAGATTTCAAGGCAAGAGATATTGACTGAGTTCTTCATCATTGCCTGCTTCTATGTAGCGACTGTGGACTTCCTTGCTGATCTCCCATCCAAGTACTAACTAGGGCTGATGGTGTTTAGTTTCTGAAGTCTGACAAGATTGGGCTAGCCTGGGCCTATGTAAGTACAAAGAAGTACCACTCTGCATTATGCTTGTTTCACTACAAAACATATGACATTCAAATGCGATTGGAAACTTCAGCTATTTACAGTAAAAGGAAAAATTCACCAACACTAAATCGTCTAAATTAAAAGTAGTATTTATTCTATTTTATTTAGATCATTATACCTTGCTTTTCTCCCCATTTGGAAATGGAAGTGGCTTACAACATCATTCTACCTTCTTTGTTTTATCCTTACAACAGTCTGAGAGATAGATTAGGATGAGGGAGAGTAACTGGTCCAAGATCTCCCAGTGAGAGTGGGAGAGATAAGATTCCAACCCAGCTCTCTCCATCCCAATCTAGTCTCTAACTGCTACATGATGCCAAAGCCCTATAATTCAAGTGAAGAATGGCTGTTTCCAATGATATGCAGGCCTTATTTTGGGTAGAAGCTCACAGGAGCGGAGTTCCAGAACCTCTAAATTTTATTGTTATTATTTATTTCTTTATTTTATTCTTTCTTAAACTCCCCCCCCCCATACTTGCTTCTAGACTCCATTGTTCAAACACCCTGTGAAAAGGTTGCAGAATTCTAAGATTTGACAAACTTTCTAATATTTTTCCCACCAAAAAATGGGAAAATAACCAAAACATATAAAGCCATCTAAGATGGAAATCTTCATCATGCCACTGTGGTCGCATAGGAGAAAGTAATTTAAAAAGTATTATGGGAGTAAGGTTTTATTATGACAATTATAATTCAAGAAGTGTTTTAAGATAGATGCGGAGCTGATATGATTTAGTACACCTTCTGGTGATGTCAGGGGTGTGTGGCATATGCAAATGAGTTGTGCTAATGAGCTCCAGCACCTCTTTTTCTAAGAAATGACCCCTGATAATATGTTTTACATCTTCCTCATTGAGAAGTTTAAAAATGGGAGCAAATGCATTCTTGGTACTGTCTGAAAAGCACCTTCAGTTCAGAAACATAAGAAGATTGTGCAATGAGATGCAAAATAGCAGTGGTAGCTGTTAAAAAAAAATTAAGGAAGCACTGCAAGGAGGGATATGTTCCATCTCCTATGTGGTTGCCAAAGCACAGATATTGTACTTGGCAGAATTGTACTTGTAGATTATTTTTGTAAACCTAATTCATCAGAAATGTCATGCAGCAAGGCAAAAATAATTAAATTAGAGCATGAGTTATCCAAACATAGATTGACTGGTTGTCTAAAGCCATAATAAAGTTTTCCCTGCATGAAATGCTATCAAACTTCAAAGTCCAGAGTGGAAAATTAGAACTTTGGTACAAACCATTTGTTTGCTTTCAAAGAAACAAGCAGTTATATTTTTGTGCTTTCCCCCCTCCTACTGTATTCTTTCCTTCCTTCCTTCTATCATGTTTGGTACTTTTGTATTTTCTTCTTTTTACGTGGGGGAAGAGCAGGATTTAATCATATAGTAGTGAAATGCCAAGTTGCAAACTGAAAAACATTCCTTAATAGTAAGAAACGATCAATTATACAGTGCATTTTAGCTGTGGTGCCAAACTTAGTTGTAAGCATATTTCCTAGTATTATCCCAGTTGGAATGACTTTTAAAATACAAAAGTGAGATGAATAATTTAACACCACACTGGGAGATCTTTATTAATTAAGAATGTCTTCTAGAGGTGTTATTTGCAGCCCACACCCCCACAATGCTTATGACTGTTCTTCCTAAACTGCCGAAAGAAAAGAATGCATCTCCTGAATCATAAGTCTTTCCACTGCGGCAACCAGCTAAGCATTCCAAAAGAACAAATGTTTACAACTGATTTAAGGAGTCCATTTTCAGAGGCAACTTATTCATCTTGGGGAATGTAGTTTTTTATAGAAAAAACAAAAGGTAACTGGTACCAAAAAGCCATTTTTATCTCGGAAATCGGAAAAAAGCACAAAGGAAAAAATCCCAAAGGAAAAAAGCTCAAAGAAAAAAACCCACAGACATAATTGCTCACAGGAAAAAAGCCCCCATGGAAACATATCCACATGGAAAAATGCCCGCATGGAAATAAACCCACATGGAAAGAAGCCCATGTGGGGAAAAGCCGAAATTGAAAGAAGCCCACATAGAAAAAAGCCCCCATGGAAAAATATGTAAAGCACCACAGATATTTATAATTGTGAATAACCATTAATGATATTTTTGTTGTTATTTTAAAATTAAATGTCATATTCACATGCAACAAGAAGTGACCATTTTGTTATCAGTGAACTTTATTAAGAAGGAAAAACAATAACAACAGAAATTAAACTCTACGTAGAAATCTATTTAAATAAAATTAAATACTTTAACTTTATTAATTTACAATTTGTCAAACCTTTTAATGTTAACACATTGTGGTACACCCAGTGACCACGACAAAAGACTATCTCATCCTAATAGTAAAAGCAACAATTATATAACAACAACAATAACTCAGATATAATTCTTCATTGCAAATTAGCCAATCTCTTTAAGCAACTACGTTTGTCTTCCACCTTCTCATATTGCTGCACAGAAGTGGCAACCATGTCATGTAGTGCCTCATATTTCCTCTTTTTCACCTCTAGGCGACCTGCCTACGCATTAGCCAACATTAGTTTGTGACAAGCCAGCTCCCTCTGCAGTCCATCAGATAGAGATCACACATTGGGATGACTGAAATGGAACAAGGAATTATGAGAATTGTGATATCCCTCACAACAGTGTATAGTCTTTGGTGAACGTTCCAGGGTTGCATCATGATGATTCCATATTGTTATAGGAAACTGAGGATCTCTACATGCTGCACCCCCAATATATGTCAAAAAGAAGTACGTGAGCACTGCATTGTAGCTGTCTTCATCTGGAAATGTGGCAGCAAGCTCATCAAAAACAGTTCTCACATCGTTGATGGGACAAAGGCTAATGCAGCAAGAGATTTCAGTGTAATTTTTATGTTCATATTAGTTTCATATTCAGTCTTCAAGCCAACTCTGTTGATTTTCCCAATGAGACTCTGACACAGGTGAAAATAACACCCTTTGACCTCAGCATGTGGAAAGGCAATCCTTACTGCATTCATACAAGCCTTCTCAAAATCCACTAAAACCTTTTGAGGTGACAGATCTGGAATCAATAGCTTCATTATTTCAAACATTCTATTATAGGAGTCCATGTTCTTTTTTTGAAGGAAAATGTAAATACATGGTGAATATGAAATACCCACCTTGGCATACCATGTATACAGTTGGTAAAACATATTTGGCACTTTATCAAAGGTGCCATCTCCATAGATGGTATCTTTATTTAATTCTTTCAGTATATTTAACTTGGCAAGAGGTGGATGTATGAAGTTTTTTGATCAGAAATAGAAGTCGAGGGTCTATCTTCATTTATTCCAGCTTTTTCCAGAGTAGGGTCTTGAAATCCAATCAAATGCCCCTTTCAGATCAATGAAGGCTGTGTAAAGGTTTTTATGAACCGGTTCTCATGTATTTTTCGGCTAAGAGGAAAAGGAAAGGTAAGGTCTCCTGTGCAAGCACCAGTCATTTCCAACACTGGGATGATGTTGGTTTCACAACGTTTTCACGGCAGACTTTTTACGGGGTGGTTTGCCATTGCCTTCCCCAGTCATCTACACTTTCCCCCCAGAAAGCTGGGTACTCATTTTACTGACCTCAGAAGGATGGAAGGCCGAGTCAACCTCGAGCCGGTTATCTGAAAACCCAGCTTCTGCCGGGGATCAAACTCAGGTCGTGAGCAGAGTTTAGGACTGCAGTATCTTGGTAGGCTGCTCTTAAAACTCTCTTAGTCTGCCTGCACTCATGATCAAACCAAGATTGGCTTTTATGAAATTTTGGTGAAATCGGCTTAGCTAGAGTGCCTATTACATCGATTATTAGGTCATAGAGGTGAATAAAATCATTTGGAAAAATTGCAGACTCTATTGACATTTCCAAATCAATTGCAGTAATGGAGTCGAGAAGAGCAGCTACGTTCTCCTCTTCTGTAGGAAGCCATTTGATTTTCCTCAACATAAGATTGGGATTAGTCTGTGGAATAATAGAGCTATTCAGGCCTGGATTTGATTTGCATATTAAGGAGAGTTCCAAGGGTAAATGGTCACTTTGAGTTCTTGAACCAATTGAGAAGCTGTCAACAATGGGGAAAGTAAGCGGAGAGCAAATGCAATAGTCAACTAAACTGCAACCGCGAGATGAAATGTAGGTGAATTCTTTTGAAGTCAGGAAATAGGATATGCCATTCAAAGTTATTAAGTTATGAGTAGCGCAGAATTCTGCCAGCCTAATGCCTGTATTGTTAAATATTAGGTCTTTTGAGTTACGAGTGAAAGAGAAAAAAAAGGGGAGTGGGCTCTGAGAGTCCTCATAGTTTAACTGTCAACATAAGCAATGATTATCTGGACCTGTGTGAGCATTGAAATCGCCCATTAAGATAAAATGGGCTGAAGGATATTTTTTATTGAGAGAAGTGAGAAAGAAGGAGAGTTTTCCCCATCTTATTAATGAGAGTGAATTGGGGGAGGGAGGCATGTAAATATTTAATATAACAACCTCCATGGTTGATCCTTTAAGAAGAAAGGCTTGGACAAAAGGGGGGAGTGAGCCTATTAGGTTTACTGTCAAATTGGCTTTAAATAGTGCAGTCCAAATGGAAGAAAGATTAATTTTGCAATCTATCAGACAAAGACTTTTTGATTTAGAATTACACAACTTCTGTTCATCTCAGCCTCATATTTATTCACAAGCTCATCTTAACCTCTCAATTCAGTTCTGCCAAATGGCCCAATGCCTTCGTAATCTCAGCCACCTCGACCATCATAGAGCCTTTACATTAGCGCGGCTGAATGTCTTCCCTTCTAATATGTTGTTGGGTTGATTTCATAACATTCCCTTACAGGAAAAACTCTGCAGTTGCCCCACTACTGATATTGACTCAATTTTCCATATTATGTTCAATTGCCAATTACACACAGAGTCTCGCAATAAACTTCTACCCTTATATTCTGACCTATTTAGAAACCAATATAACACACTTCGATATTTGCTTAATGATATTTCCACAGAAACCACTAATACGGTAGCTAAATTTTTTGCAGAAGCAGTTGTTTTCAGACATAGGCTTTTTATATGAATTGTACTTTATTGGGAGGAATTTTAATCACTGGAAGTGTATGTTGCAATGTATCTCCTAATACTATTATGCCATTACATTTTTTTGATTTGATTTGATTCAAGCATAAGATTTCTATCACCTAAAACCAGGATTCTGTCTGTATTTTTCCACAGTGGAATCATGAAGTATCAGTTGCCTATACTTTTCATGGGAAATTACTGTGATAACTTCTCTTTCTTAATAGCAGAAGTAGTTAAGGCCTCATAGATCTAAGAAGCTAAGCAGGACTGACTCTGACAAGTATCTGGAAGGAAGAAATCAATAAACATAGTTGGAATTAATTAAAAAATGGTATAATGGAGAATTGATCCACGGATATCTGGGGTCCTGGGGGGGCTGTCTTTTGAGGTTGATGCACCCAATTTGCAACATAGCATTCAGTGCCTCTCTCCAAAATACCCATCATGTTTCAAAAGGATTGGACTTTTGGTCCAATTCTATGAGCCTCAAAAGAAGGTGCCCCTATCCTTCATTATTTCCTATAGAGGGAAGGCATTTAAAAGGAGCATGGTCCCTTAAGGTGTGATGGCCAGAACTCTCTTTGGAGTTCAATTGCGCTTGTCACAACCTTGCTCCTGGCTCCACCTCCCAAGTCTCCTGGCTCCACCTTCGAAGTTGCCAGATATTTCTTGAATTGGACTTGGCAACCCTATTCCCTGTGGGCTTCTTTCAGTATGGGCTTTTTTCTGTGTGAGATCCTTTCCATGTGGGCATGTTTCCATGGGGTCTTTTTTTCTGTGATCATTTATGCCCATGGGTTTTTTTCTTTGGGCTTTTTTTCTTTGAGATTTTTTTCTAGAACCTTTTATTTTTTTTAGCATTGCAACACTAACAGAAGCACAAATGATCTCACCTTCTACATTTGTTGTGACAAAATAAGTGTATATTTGGGATGTGAAAACCAGCTATATTAGGGGTGGCCAAACTTGCTTAACATAAGAGCCACATAGAATAAATATCAGATATTTGAGAGTTGCCGAATAGTACACATCTTTACTAAAACTCTTAATACTTCCTTTGCACAGAAAGATAAAATACATATGTATGCACTTTACAACACAACCATGCTAAAAGGAGATTTTTTAAAAAAGAAAAGCTGGGAATAACAGTCCCCGTAAAACCAGCATAGAGAAAGGTTTATTTTTTTGGCACCAGTGGGAGAAGGAAACAGACACGTACCATATAAATCACTGACCAATGTTTGCATCATTATGCATCTCTGCCTTGACATGAAAGTTAGTAAGTACAGCTCCTACAAGAGCTATGAAACTAAGGGGGAATCCTGCACTGCCCTGTTTAATTCCAACCCTACTAGTGGTTCCTTCAGCTCTTGTTCTCTCTTTCCCCACTCTAGGTCTCTGGGTGACCTCTGTGGTGAAGGAGAAGAGCTTGCAAGCTTGCCTATTTTCTTCTCCTTCCCCACTTCACACATGGCAGAAATAGTTACCTATCTATGGGTCAGTGCTCAGAGGCTAATTGAGGTCCCAAGCTAAGCATGCTTACTTGAGAATAAACCTGCATTAAGTTCCTCCTCGACCTCTGGGAGCCACACAATATGTGTGAAAGAGCCTCATGTGGCTCCTGAGCCACAGTTTGGCCACCCTGGACTATATCATCACAAGTGTAATAGCTGCACCAACAACATAATGTTGATGTAGTGCAATAATACATATTATTATGAATCTGAAAGCAGGTGGAACTGAGAGATGCTACCCAATGACTCAGTTCCTGTATTATTTTAAGAACCAGTATGTTGTAGTGGTTAAGAGCAGTGGACTCTAACCTGGAGAACCGGATTTCCTCATTCCTCCACATGAAGCTTGCTGGGTGACTTTGAGCCAGTCACAATTCTCTCAGAACTCTCTCAGCCCCACCTACTTCACAGGGTGACCATTGTGGGAAAAGGAAGGGATGGCTATTGTAAGCCACTTTGAAACTCCTAAAGGTAGAGGACAGTGGGGTATAAAAATCTCCTCCTCCTTTTGGAAGATATAGCAAGGCTCCTCTTTCCCTTTATGCTTTATAACATGAGAAACCAAGGACCAGGTAGGAAAAACCCATGCTGCAGTGCTTCCCTATACCAGGAAAAATCAAGAGATTTTCCTGGTATAACACTAGCATTGGGAAGAGACACAATATAGAGCCCCTCTTCGTTGTCTTGAGCTTCTCTGGAAGGCCATAGCACAATGGTAGAGCTCTTGTTTTCCATTAATGTTTCAGGAACAGTCTATTGCATTTTTAGTTAAAAGATCTCAGGCAGTTGGGGAAAGTCTTTTCTCTACTGGAAAGCTGATGTCAAACAAAGCTGATGATGATGTATCTCCTTGGATTATCATAACCCAAAATCCAGCAAAAGAAATGCTTGAAGATAGCATGTGGCTCTCTTAAGAGCCAGAAAACAACCAGTTATGCCTCTGCAATGCTACATACTAGATGTGCTTCCTTAACTGGTTACAGATTTATTCCTCTTGCCCTTCGGCATCATTAGTGGAAAGCACAGGTGTACTTCATATCCTTAGGCTTCCTGGCAAGCCTCTTAACATCAGGGTGGACACACCTATTCACATAACAGGGTTGAAGTGGGTGTATTATGCTAAACTCCAATGTGAACAATTCTTCCATCTCAAAAAAGAACACTCACCTCACATGTTACCTTATGTACATAAGGGGAAATATAAATCCATTCCTCCACCACATGAAGAGGTCCATCAGTTCAGTACAAGAAAGAAACAGGCATCTAAAACTTTACCTATCAGAGAATATATGTGTCAAAGAATGTTAATATTAGGTTGGGGAAAGGAAGGAAAGGTCTCCTGTGCAAGCACCAGTCGTTTCCGACACTGGGGTGACGTTGCTTTCACATTTTCACGGCAGATTTTTTACGGGGTGGTTTGCCATTGCCTTCCCCAGTCATCTACACTTTCCCCCGAGCAAGCTGAGTACTCATTTTACTGACCTCAGAAGGATGGAAGGCTGAATCAACCTCGAGCCAGCTTCCTGAAAACCCAGCTTCCATCGGGGATTGAACTCAGGTGGTGAGCAGAGCTTAGGACTGCAGTACTGCAGCTTTAACACTCTGGGACTTCTGGGCTATGTCGCCTTGCTCTTAGTCGGATCTGCGAGCTCTCCTGCTTGTGGCTCCCCTGGCAGGGATCCCTTTTCAGCATGGGGCTTTTACAGCAAGACAGGGGCGCAATGGCAGTTGCTCCTGTTCTTTCTGTATGCCCTGAAGCTCTCCCTGTTGTGATCACTATTACAGCAGCAAGAGGTGAACGCCCGATCACTTGCTTTCTTCTCTTCAATAAGCTTTTGATCTATCACCCCTCTATCTCAAGCATGACAACTCTACAATGCAAGTAAGTCGGCTTTCGATTACCAATGACTAATGGGTCGTTTTTACATTTCAATGAATTGGCAGTTCAAAGGAAGGAAAAGAGGTCGATACCTCTAATTTCCCTGTGAATGAGGCTGTGAAAAGCTAAAGAACATCTCTAAGTACTGGAAACAATTTGAATTAATCTGAATATGGATACTTAAATCGACCCAGATCATAATTGGATATTTGTTAAAGACACTATTATTCGGTTGCAATACGGTCTGAACAAAATGAGATACTTGTTAGAGGGACTTTTCCTTGTTGTCTGATTTGAAATTCATACACTAACATCTAAAACTTCAGTTGGAGGAGACTGGGAAGGACGGGCTATCTGGGACTCTGAGCTACTTTTCAACCTGGATTAATGAATTGAGTTTGCTGAGAGAGAAAAATGGCTTTGCTAAGCGAAATTTTTAATAAAAAAAAGATATTTTAAGCAGTTTGAATTCTCTGAGGCAAGATCTTGGTTTATTGACAGACTTGGTTAAGAAGCAAATGGGAGCTTTTGTGCTGAAAGCTAGCGAAATCTCAAATCTACATGAACAGAGTGCTAAAAAGAACCCGGTGATGTCTGTGGAATTGAAATGGGAGAGCGACCTGTTGGGAAACAAACAAAAGAAAATTAAAATGGAACCCTATGGCGCAGTTGAAAAAGAAGACCAGAAATGGAGACTGAGTCAAGTTAGGTTGAGAGGAACAAAGGCTGTGGAATTTTTATCACTTTCTTCGAAAAGGATGACTGCATTTTAAGATGCATTTTAACCAGAATATCATGATGTGGAAATCTTTCAGAAAGAAGAGCTTCCTGAATTAGATTTTTCTCAGTGGATAGCTGGACATGGACTTTGTAAGAAAATCTTATATGTGATATTAGAAGGCTAAGTGAGATTTCGTTTTCCTTTTTTTTTTGAGGGGGGGCTATAATAAGTTGTTTAAAACAATATGGATATAAAAGTTAAAGGACTAAAACGTCTTTGAAAATAATTTTATGTAAAAATAGTTAACTTAGATTAACTTTTAAGAAGGCAGACAGCATAAGTACTTGATAAATTGGTGAATTTGTCTTTAACAGATAATGACATTAGTTTTTTATGTTTGTTATTGATATGGGTTATCCTACAAGTTAAACTATAACTGTTAAGAAGGTAGATATTGTAATTATTCTGTTAATTAGTATATCTCCTTCTAATATGTTTGTTTGAAGAAATTGTCTATAATAAGATAGATAAATTATTGTGCTCTATTTCTAATCTGTCAAGGATAAAGATATTGGTCACAGACCGTGTTAAGGAGAGAGAAAGTGCATATTAGTTACAAATCAGGAGATAAATTTCTTTTTAGTAAGAAGGGCTTCTTGAAATGTTCTTATCTTGGTGGGTAGTTGGGTATGGAACTCTCAATAAGAACAGGCATGTGATTTTTATTTTTGGGTCATAATAAGTTGGTTTTCCTAGCCCAACAGGGATATAAGAGGTGGACTAATGGTTAAAAAGGCAGACAGCACAGTTGTTATGTAAACTGGCAGATTTGTCTTTTATATGTCTCACAGGAGAAACTGTTTATATTGAGGTAGACAAAATACTATGTTGTATTTTTCTTTTAGCTTCTTAAGGACAAAGATATGAATTTTTTGTATCTATGTTAATGAGAATAGGGTTAAACTAACAAACTAGTCTGTGTTTTTAACATGGTTAACCCAAAGTAGCCAGTTTCGTATTGAGACTACTCTGACTTGTTTATACTTATATGTGTTGAACAAGAACTGTTTAGACTTGTATTGCAAATAATAGCTTAGTAAAAATGTTTTATAATGAAAGATAAAGATGGTAAAATATATGGAGAACTCTATACTTGCAGGTAGAACGAATTGGATATTTTATTTGGAGGTAGATTTAAAACTGATATATTTGTATTTTTCTTCCCCCCCCCCTGCTTTTTTGTATCTATGCTTATGCTTCTTTCTTTTGTAGTTAAAATCAATAAAAATTATAAAATCTCAACACTCTGTGCCACAGGGCTCTTAATATTTGGTTGAGGAATAATTAATTGCATGAATGAAATAAATAGCACCATATAATACAGCATGAAAAGCTCTTGCTGATAATGGTTGCTCATGAAAAAAATATCTGTTGACTTAAAAATATGTTCTGTGGGACACCTGAATAAAAAACTTATTGAGGCCAATGATAAAACTGCCTTCATTTTTAAAGTGAAGAGTGCAGTAAAACATAAACATTACACATTGTAAAATTCAGATGGTTTGTAACCACCAGCTTTCACCAAGGTTACAAAAATCATGCACGGAGTGTGAGTCATGACTGCTACTTATCCACCCACTGCATCTCCAAAAGCGAACAAGAATAGCAAGCGAAAATTATCTTCCACTGTTATTTTGTTTACTCGCCTACAGACTCTTTCAAAAACATGTGTGTTTACCTTCTAATATAAACCATAGTGCACTGCTCTTGTAGCATCTAGGGTTTCCAAGAACAGCTGCCCATGTTAATTCAAAATTGTTAACCATCTGCTGAAGCTGGCAATAACAAAGGTTATATCTCACTTTGTCCATATTACGTGCTGGACAAAATTAAAAAGAGAAGAGTTACCATTATTTCAGTCATGCTCTTATTATTATTTCTGTCATGCTTGAATTCAGCAGGGTCTGCCCGCTGCAGACAGATCCCATGGCATATGCAAATGAGATATGCTACTTAGCTCCTGCAACTTTTTCCCTACAAAATGACCCCTGCTCTTGACTATGATGTAGTAATCTATTCCCCATCCCTCACCATGACCATTTCCACACATGTGAAAACCAACCCATCGATGTTCTTAATTCAGGGGTGTCAAACTCATTTGTTATGAGGGTCAGATCTGACATAAATGAGATCTTGTTGGGCTGGCTATGTGTGTCATAAAATGTAATGCCAGATAGCAAAGACAGAAACTTTAAGAAAGACACAGACCAACACAAAGATTTTTTTTAACTTTTTTTAACTTAAAACATGCCTAAAGGATTAGCACTCTTGCATCTCTGATAACTGAGATAACTCTGATTATCTCTGATAACTGACACCTCTTGCTCTGGATTGGAGACGTCTGTGCTGTAGCAATCTTGAGTATGCTGTTCAGGTGTTGTTCAGGTATGTATCTGTAAGTTGCAAACCTACTTTTGATCTACTGACATGCATTACAGAAATCTCATGGTCAATGCTTAGAGCCTGAGACCTATGAAGAAAACATGAAATGGCTGCGTATTGTGAGCTCTTGTAACATATGTTGCTTCATGTGCTGGTCAGCCAATTGAGAAAATAGAGGCTTTGCTCTGTAGCTTGATTGAGCCAGTCTGGCAAAGCAAGCTGTGATGCAGAAGGAAGCAAAAGAGGGAGAAGGAAGCGGGCAACAGTGAGTTGCTCATGGGCCTGATAGGAGCTGTCTAGGGGCCTGATCTGGACCATGGGCCACATGTTTGACACCCCTGTATTAAATCATCCATTTTTGTAAAACAATTTTTGGCTGCTCGAGGAGTAGTTCTGAATTTACTGACCCATTACTCAGCATTTTCCAGATCTGCTTTCCTGTGATTCCCCCTCCCTTCGGGTATTAACTTAGTTTTCAAGCGTGAAATTCCCCAAATCAAATTCTTCTCACCACTCTTTTGCAATATGAGCTCCACATGTACATCCTGCCCATCCCATGAACAACAGACTATTTAAGTGTAGTTCTGATTGTGTTATGATGCTGGATTTTTCTTTAATTGGACATGGCAACCCTAGGCTAGAACACTGTTCTTGCTTGACTCATATAGCCAGTAATCTGCAACACCTCATCTCCATTTAGATCTAAGAAGTAGTTTACCAGGATAAACCATACAATTATAACATAATGTGAACTCAGATGACAACAATCCCAGGATAAATGTGATGAAAAAATGCAACTTGTGCAACAGACTGCTTTATAAAGGTATATTTATAAGTACATTTGTACTTAGCTTCATTGTGTACACATGGTTTTGTATTTTATTGTCACCATAATACGGTACGTGGGAAATAACACTGTGCTCTTTCTATTGCAGACTGCAAAAATGATTTACCCAAAGTAGAAGCCCAAGGTGTTCAAACACAAAAGGCAATGAGTGTAGTCCATCTTCAATCCACTGAGATTTTTAGTAAACATTCATCAGGCTCTTCACAGAAGAGTTACCACTCATAAGGGATCATGAGAAATCCAGGACCTCACCATGTTTTTCCCCCCTTACTTTTTAACAATCTGTACAATGTACTACTCTGTTGCTCTGCAAGAATGCTTTCCTTTCCTTTGGAACTCAGTGGTAGTTTACAGTGCCATCTTAAGCAGAATTACATCATTCTAAGCCCATTGACCCAACTAATATAATTGAGAATGGATATTGAGTAGACTCACATAAAGTTTAGCAGTAATAGAAAAAGCTGTGTGTTTTTTTGTGGGGGGGGGGGGAGAGAATCATATGCATTGTCTGCAGCTCAGCACACTTGAACCATGCTCAGCAGATTTGCAAGGTAAAGGTGGCTTAAATTACAAACTGCAATTTGATATTGCAATTCTTAATGTCCAATGTGTGGCCATTGATTATTTTGTACAGGGACTACCCTGTTTATTCAAAATAGAAAGCAAAAGGGCTTTGTTTACACAAGAAGGCATTCATTATACTGTGAAGAATAAAACAGCAGGGGGGGGGCAGGATAGTAGAGCTAATGTTCTCTTGTCCTGAAATAGTAATGCCTGAGTATATGTGGGGACTATGTTAGGATTTAGGTTTTCTGCAGTGATTTTGTGTCTTTGTTTGGTGGTCCACTGTTGGTGAGAAGCTGTTTTAGGCTGAGGGTTTACAGTCTGTAAGTGAGCCAAGGCCTGCCACCCAACACCTGCGAAAGAGAACTATCATTTCCCAGAATGGGCTGAAGATCATGGATAATGCATTAGAGTGGTTTGAGCTGCTTGTGAGACTCAGAGGCTAACCTTTCCCTTAAGAGCCAAATACAACGAAGGCACCAAGTAACATGTAAACAGCTTTGAAGACATTCACATTTTCTTTGAAGACATTCAGATTTTCTCTGATCCTCAGTTTCTCAATCTTTCATTGGCCAGAACTTGAAGAGCTGACATCCACAAAGCCCTGTGGATTGCTGTCCCCCCTCCCTAATCCTGCAAAGCAGACCTTTCTAAACTCATCAACACATTTATCTTTTCTTCCTCCAGCATCAAAGCAGTTTAATCTTTAGCAAAGTAGCATTCAGTAGTTATATTAGAAATCTTATCTTACTAAGACCAGAAACATCAGGAATCAATAGATGAGAGCCTGCCCATGTTATATCCAAAGATTTCTGTCATTTTGTGGTAAGATGACAGAGGAAATTTTAAATCTGAAGATACCTCTAAGTGGTAAAATGGGTGATATTAGGTCAGAACACATGAACATTGCAGGCTGAAAACATTTTCAAAGATCTTTCTGAGCTGAAGAATGAGCCATTCACTGTATAACCATTGTCAGCAATAACAAAGTTTCACTTTGTCAAAGTAGTTTTCAAACTGTAGCCATAGCCAGACAAGCAATATGGTTAAAGGAAATACTAGAAATGTGCTAGGCGCTACTATCCTTGGAGGATTGAGACAGTCAAAAAAAATATCTCATTTGTCAGGTAATATTTTTTTTTCTGTCAGGGGTTGGTCACTTAGGGAAAGGAAGAGTTCTGGGAAAGCAGTGTGAGAATGCATATGCATAAAGTACCTTTTCCCTCTCCTCATTTGGCTTCTTCTATAGAAATACACATGAAACTGCCTTATACTGTCACACCATTGGTTGGGGCCAGCACGTGGAAGTCAGTGAGGTAGGCGGCCACCTGGGACGCTCCCTTACCACGGGGGTGGATCCCCTCCCCGTCCACACTCAATGTTGACCCCGGGGGTGCCTGTCCTGCTCCCTCTGAAGCAGGAGAGAGCTGGGCAAGGCCAGGGTGGGCCAAGCCACATGTTCTTTCTTTGAGAACATGCGGCTCGGCTCGGCCCGCCGCAGTCTTGCCTGGCCCTCTCAAGCTTCAGAGGAAGCTGGGAAAGAGGCTGCCTCCTTCTTTCTTGCGAAGAAAGAAGGAGGTGGCCTCTTCTCAGCTCCCTCTGAAGCCAGAGAGGGCCAGTCAAGGCTGGGGTGGGGCGGGCCGAGCCGCATGTTCTTGAAGAAAGAAGGTGTGGCTCGGCCTGCCGCGCCCCTTGCCCAGCCCTCTCCCACTTCAAAGGGAGCCGGGAAAGAGGCTGCCTCATTCTTTCTTCGCAAGAAAAGAGGGGATCTCTTTTTGGCTCCCTTTGAAGTGGGAGAGGGGTGGGCTGAGCATTTGCGTGAAGCACGTGCAGCCCAATGATGTCACTTCTGGTGACATCATTAGGCCGCACACACTTTGCACGCAAGAGTAGAGTCCTTGGGAGCTGGGTGTGGGGTTTTGCCTGGGGCACCAGAACTGCTAGTGCCAAGCCTGCCATTGGTTCATCAATCTGCAAACAACCACTAACACAACTTGTGATCAGAAATTTAACAAACAATTAACAATAGTGAACAAAATACCCTGCCCCTTACTCAGCAACAAAATAATAACAGTAATAATACAGTAATACCTTGAATGAAAGTATTGAAATATTTCTACAACAAACTTTTAAACCCTGCACAAAAATTTAACTTCTAAAGACTTGACCAACCCCCCACCCCACCCCAAAAGAAAACCCTAATCCACCCCTAAACAGGGACACTTTATAAAAAGAGAGCAGTTGCTCTTTAAAACCAACAGAATCTGAATTCTGAGGGAAATTAAGAGCTGAGCAAGTTATTATATCCACTGAGATAGGAAGCCGATATCTCTATGAAGTCCTGGGGTTTCCTGGATCGTGAGTATTTTTGCAGTGACTGATCTCTCAGCTGTGTTATCATAGATAGAAATGCTTCTTTCTTCAGGTGTGTGTCATGCCAGAACCAAGAACTAGAACAGTATAGTACAGTGACAGGTTCCCAAGTTACTTGCTTTTAAAAGAAGAATATGCATGCAACTTATAGCCACATAAGCTAAGGTTTTCCTTGAGCAGCCTTGACTTCTCAAAAGCTTCTTGTAAAACCAAAGTGTCCTGTCCTAGTTTCCAAAATTTTCTTTCTTACAGTGCTGTGTTACAGGATTCTCCACTGGATGTATGCACGTGGATGTTTTCATGTGGAAAGTCCATGTCCCATCTCTGCTGCTTGGCACTTGTGCATTCAATGCACTGGTTCTGTGCTGCAATCCCTACAGAAAGCTCCCATCCCAATTTTTAAATCTGAGAGATTCTCCAATTTGAACTAAGGTCCTGTGCATTGCACTACCATTGCCACAGTAGCACTTGTTCTGCTGGGCAACTATATTCCTTGCAAGCTAGCACCCTCAGCACAGTTGACTTGACTGCAGAGATTATCTAGGAGAATCTGACTGCTGCCTGGGGTAGGTTTTCCCATCATAGATGGTGCCCCTGGAGTTGAACCCCCTGGTCCAATCCTTTTGGAAGTTGGGGGTTCTGTAAGAGAGAGGCACCAGAAGCAGCCCTGCAAATTTGATGCCTCTCACTCAACACCACCCCCCAAGTCACTTTTCCCCAGTCCCCAATTACAGTGCGGAAAGTGACTGATTGCTTTTTCCTCATCATAGGGGCAAAGGGTCCTATTTGGGTGCCCCTAGAATTGGACACCTGATCCAGTCTATTTGAAACTTGGGGGTTTCTGTGGCGAACTGAATGCACACCCCTAGTGCCTACCACTGGTTCATTGGACAAAGAGCAGCCCCAAACTCTTCCTTCCTGGCCTGCCATCTCAGCCATCTCAAGATGTTGCCTAGACACAGCCATTTTGTAGCTCAGACTCCTCACAAGAATTCCCACTCTCCTGTTACAGTTTAGAAGCAGAAACAGCCATTCTGCTACCCCCAACAAACCCTATCCCCGTCTCAAACCTGTAGGTCTTGTTGCCTTTAAAACTGCTTTGCAGGCGCTTCATCCAGCTCTACTCACTCTGGCCTTGCCCATTGCCTCAGTTCATGGTAGATAGGGTTGGGACAGAAAGAAGTCTAGATGGATGGCCTGGTTGGAGGTAAGACCAGGTCCAGACACAAAACATACTTAAAATTATCATTGGCACTTAGACCATGGGGAGACCTGAATGGGCATGTGAGTGAGCTTTTACTCATTTCCTGGAAACTTCATGCAGTTAGGAGTCCTTTTTTAAAAAAAAACAAAACAAAATGAAATGAAAATATACTGCAAAGAGGAGCTAAACTCTGTTCTCCTGTGTTGCCTCACTGCTGTCCAGTGCTTTCAGCATTTATCTCCATATCTCCAGTAATGGAAATCAGCTGAACTAGGGCAAAATGTGAAAAGCACTGGAAAAAGATAGGGCAGGGCTTATTTCCCTTAACATGCTGTCTCAATATCTTTTTTTTTTTTTTAAATAGACACACTTTTCTCACACATGAACAGGTGACTTGACTGTTAAAGCCTGGACAGACCTATGCTTGTATTTTCTCACAATTCTTGCCTGGTATGGAGAAAAAGGCAAACCTTTCTCTGCCCTCTACAAAACAGGCAGGCAGACTGAACCTATCTACCTATTGTGAGGTTATATATAATGTTGAGTGAATATACTGTTTTGGTAGGACATTATTGCTTTGCTGAGAAAGCAGTGAATTGCCAGACTTTTGGGGGGTGGGATATTATTCAAAGGGTTTCATCTGATACACTTATATGGTCTTCCCAATTTATACTGGTGCCTGGGTTACCAACACAGCTGTGGAATTTGGTAAACTAGACAAAGAGATCGTCTCTATTTTACAATTACAGTATATTTGTTGAGCAGGCTACAGCCTGCTAATTTACACATTATTAAGACTGCAAGTCACTGCCAGCCATAATGCTATTTCTGCAGCAGGGTTCAAGCAAAGGGACCAGAGGATCAATTTGCTTGATTCAATTATTTGCTATACAGATTCCACCCATATTTATAGTTGTCACAGCATCTAGTAGCAGAAGGATGGTGGGGGACAATTCTACCCAATGAATGTAAATGATCATGTTCTAGTTCAGTAAAAATAAAACTACAAAAAGGGACTGAAATAAACTAATTCTTAGCTTTGCTAGTGCCAGACAAATGAAATTGAGGCAATCTTTGCTTTACAAGTGCTGCAACATTGCCAACCAATAAATACTGATTTTTAAAAAATTTCTCTTCTTGCTTTAAGTTAATTTCTGTGTAAGTGATAATGTGCTCCAAGGTAAATAGACTGAAAATATGGAAAAGGTAAAATACCCATGTAGACTAATTGCAAGGGGATAGTAAAAAATAATAATAAACACAATCATGTACACAGAGAAATTGCTTTAAACAATTGTTTATGGCAGCATGTAACCTGGATGTCTTGCTGACCTTGGTTCCTCATAGGTTTTGAGGTGAAAAATTATTTTTGGCATTGCAGCATATAGAGGTGAAGACACTGCCCAAGGCTTCATCAGTTTTAAGAGCATTTGTGGCATCAACAGGTTGTAGGAACCAAATTTTCCATATCCTATAAGAACAAAATTCAGAATGGCAGCTGGAGCTAACAACTTCACCTACACAGCTACTGTTCACCATGAAAATACACACACTTCTTCTCTTTGATGGATGAGGATTTTCTCAATGCTGTATGACAAAATATAGTTCATCTGTGTAGGATTAAGATTTTGCTTGTGGAATGGGCAGTCTGAGGGTGATCATATTGTTTCTAGGGATGCTGCAAATGTTGAGGCAAATACCTATGAAAGCAAACATACTGTGTTTGTTAGCTGCAATCACTCATAAACTGATCATCTGATCTCTTTGCAGCCCCAGTGGCAAGGGGAGAGTTTAGAGGAGGTCACCGAGGGGCAAACTCTTATTTCCATTGCCCCAGGTTTTATAACTCAGGATTGAATAAAACATGCACAACCTGGCTTGGAATAAATAAATAAACTGGCCACAACATTATGGTTACAGCAGTAAGAAGCCTTAGCACAGCATAGAGAGGAATAAATTAAGCTGAAAACACAACCTGCTGTGTTTTTTTACCAGAACGTTTAAGTAGTCTGTTCCCTTTTGATAGGATAATTCATATATCATTAACATTATATGAATTATATAGATATATACTCATTAATCATAATATGTTTAATATCATCTGCCTGCTCATCAGTTACTGGGGCTCAATTTAAGGTACTGGCCTTGGACATTCATATATGTGAGACCACCCTTCCCCGCTGTATACCATCACGACAGCTTTGCTTACTTGAGCAAGGTCCTTTGAACATTCCAACCTGCAAATGGACAAAATCAACAATTGCCCTTACACATACCTTCTTTGTTGTGGCCCCCACCTTGTAGAATGGCCTGCTTGAGGAGGTCTGGGAGGCTTCCACACTCCTGGCTTCCCACAAACTATGCAAAACTGAATTATCCAAGAGGGGTTTTCTATGAAGGCAATAGAGTGACACTGCTGTAAATGATTCATGAAGTTACTTGGACAAATTATAAAGGGCTATGGTTTACACTGCTATGTTTAGCTTGCTGAAACTAGGATCCTACTGTGCAATTTCAGCATCAAGTAATGTGTCATGTTAATACTTAAGCTTTGCTTACTTTTGTTTTTTAAAAATTTCTGATTGGTTCTAAAACCCTAATCCTATTTTATTGTTCTTGAATGTCTGTATATCTGCCTTAAGTCCAAGTCATAAAGGTGGACTACAAATAAAATAAATAAATAAATTAGTAATGATCAGGTAACTTAATCCAGAGCATTTAAAAAAATAAAAGGTTACTTGATCTGGAAATTTAATATAAGGAAGGAATGCAATGTTATCATTAACACTGATTCCTATACCTAATTATTTTATAATTAGTACATTTCATATCTAATAGTTTTTATAGACATAATAATAACTTCCTGTATAGACATAAGACAGTCAAGGTGAATCTGTATTGGAGCCATTTATGTCTGCAGTCTGCTCAGTCCACAGCCATTTTTTTTTCTGTTTTTTCAGTTATGGTCACTGTCTACAGCTTATCTGTACTACTACCATTGTGATAGAACAAAGTTGGAGTCCAGTCACATCTTTAAGATCAATAAAGTTTTATTCACAATGTAAGCTTTCATGTGCTAAGAACACACTTCATCAGAAAACAGTATGGGATGGAATTTTCAGTACTACATATATAGAGAGTGGGTAGTGAACTAGTATGCAAAATATTGAAAATTGTTTTAGCAAATTAAAAGCGGGGTGGAATTCTAGCAGGAGTTCCTTTGCATATTAGGCCTCACCCCTCTGATCTAGCCAATCCTCCAAGAGTTTACAAGGCTATTTTTTGTAAACTGTTGGAGGATTGGCTACATCAGGGGTGTGTGGCCTAACATACAAAGGAGCTCCTGCTAGAATTCCACTCCTGATTAAAAGAATAAAAAGTCGGAGTCTGGCAGTCATCTCTCTGGGTTGACTGGGTGATGGTTGCCAGAATCTAACTTGATGCAAATTCCATCCCATTGTTATCTGATGAAGTGTACTTTTAGCATAAGCTTACATTGTGAATAAAACTTTGTTGGTCTTAAAGGTGCTACTGGACTCCATTCTGTTGCTTCAGACTAATATGGCTGCTCACCTGATGCTTTCATTGAGGTTTGTGTTTCTGTATCTCTTTACCACTCACCAGCATGGAGAAAAGCTGCATTTAGATTTTTATTTCTACTGATTTCCACCATATTTCATCGACTTCTGTTTTCCTATTACAAACACTGACTATTCTTTTTGCTGCTGAAATATGAAAGTATCTTAGCTAGTCAGGATGTTTAGTTTTCCAATGAACCTTCTTGCAAAGGGTACCTGAAAATGTCACTTCGCATTCTATCCATTTTGGCTGGCATTTTATTTCCTTGTCACATCTTGGTCTGATCAAAGTTGCTTCTTCTGTCAGCCTGAAAGGGAGGGGGTGTGTTGTTACATGGTCCTTTCCACATGCTGTGTGGAGTCATAAGGCACTAGACATCTATAGGAGTCCTAGGCTAACAAGTAAACCAGTCAAAAATGTTTTGTTCCCACAGATTTGGCTGCAATTGTAATTTTTAAAAATCTTTTCTTGCATTAATATTATTTTGAATTATTATAAATTGCATTTGATTATTCTTCAGCATTGGCAAATAAGCTATTTCTATTTGTTTAAGCAGGCCTTGATTTCAGCAGGAGTTCACAGGAGCACAGCTCCTGAACCTTTCTGATGGCTCCCCTCCTCCTTCCCACCTACCTTTTCTAATGAATAGTAGGTGCAACTGCATAACAATCCCTGGATTAGGAGAGTAGGCAGCCAGCCAGCCACCAGGAGCTTTGCCACACCCCCAGACAGGGCTGTCTTAACTCATGGGCCTGATGGGCACTTGCCTGTGGGCCCCACAAGCATAGGGGCCCCATACTAATCTATGTATGATGCAGTACTAATACATTTTTATTCCTGTGAGTAGTTGTCGTAGGGGCCCAGTACACTGCTTTGCCCAGGGCCCATAATGTTGTTAAGATGGTCCTGCCCCCAGCAGCCCTCATTAACCCCCAGAGAAGCCCACACCACCCTTTTGCCCCCTCTTATGTGATTTTGGGCAGTGGGTGGCTTGCTGGCCTTTTGACTGGGGGGGAGGTGTCCAAGGAGAGCCCCAGGTGAGCAAGGCCTGCTTGGGCTGACTGGATCTCTAGCCAGCCCAAGCAGGCCTCGCTTGCCCGGAATTCTCCTTTCTTGCTTCAGGTTGCTTTCGGTTGGGATGAGGGGCAGGATGGTATATGCTAATGAGCTCCACCACCTATTTTTCTACAAAACGACCCCTGTGTTTAAGGCAGTTGTAGACAGTCTGTCCAGTTTTTCAGTATTATATATGTTTCTCAAAGCTTTTTTCTACTAGGAAATGCTAAATCTAAGAATTTCCACATTCTTATGTTGTTTTCACCCCGCTAACTTTTTTGGAAATATTAATTCAGCACCCGTCTGCATTATTCAAATTAATCCATGAATTATGCATGCACATACGTTTAGCAATGTTGCATCTTATGTGGATTGATCTTTTAAATCTTTCACAAGTTTTGAAGATTTTTAAATAACTACAGTATGTGTTACCATTAGTCTGTCAAGTGTATTAGAATTTTTTACAATATCAAACAATTGGAATTCCACACACTTTTGAAGTATACTGTGAATTTCCCAGTTCATTTTTGATAACAGCAGCAATAATACAATACTGTAGCAGAAAAGTAAATTATAGACAGAAAAAATCCATTTCCATGCTAATGGAGTGTGCTGCATGACACTGTTAGCATCCTCTCAAAAAGCAAATAGATGTTGTTTAAGAAACTCACTGCTCAGAAAAAGTGTATATTAAAATTACTCCTAGTAATGCATCTAGCAAGCTAAAAATATCTATTTGCTTTTTTAATAAAATAGCTTTTTTTGACCAAAACCCTGATACAAGAGTCCAGTGATCAACCAAATGAAAGTGACTGAACACTGAAATGGATAGGAAAAAATTCAACTCGAAACCACATAATTTTTCTATAGGAATATTCCTGAAATAGATCAATTTCTGTGCATGGAAAATTACAGCAGTTTTCTTTACTGACACAAAATGACATCTTATTCAAGATATATGTGGTTTTTTTAAAAAATCAGCAAAAATTGTGGAATTAATGGTATAGCTACTTGCATATATGGCTCAAAAAGGGGGCAGGGTTGACATTTTCATGGGGAATAGATACCTCAATAGTTACTAGCCATGACTCCATATTTAGAGACAGTACATGTCTGAATAGCATTGCTAGGAACATCAGAAGAGTCATTGGCCTCTATAACCTGTTTGCTAACCCTCAAAGGCAGCTAGTTAGCCCCTGTGTGAAACAAGATCCTGGATAAGATGGTCCACTCATCTGTTTTATGAAGGCCTTTCCAAGTTCTTACAATGCTCGTATTCTTCTAACTTTTTTTCTGTTTGATATTTTCACTTTTAAAATATTCAAGGATATTTAATATTGCTTTTAAGGGAAATTTATTATGTTCTAACTCATGCCAGGGGATGTGAAATGTTATAGTATAGCCCACGGTTTCCCAAACTTTTCTTTCCTGTGGTCAGGTTATTTTTACACTTCTCCTTCGTGGTGTTGAAGACAGGAATTATGTCATTATGTCAGGAATTATGTCATTATGTCAGGAATTATGTGGTGTCAAGGACCAAATGATGTCACTTCTGGGGCACACTGAACCAAAACTTCACCTTTTTCTGTGATGTCACTTCCAGGGCACTCCCCCAAACCTGCCTCTTCTTCGGAAGTAAATTCATTTTCAGAAAAATCTCTCTGAAACTCATGCTGAGCCAAAATAGGGGTGGAAAGTGGGCGGTTCTCTTTTCACCCCCACACCTACATGCACCTATCTGTTTGTGTATTCTTCTCCAGCTTGCAAGCACTCCTAATGCCCATGTTCAATTGCCTGCACTACCTACACATCCCTTCCTCAACAGCACTGGCCAGTGTATGCAGTTGGAAGTGCTGTTGCCATTGCCATCAGGAATGCCAGCACTATGTACCACCCACACTGGGCTCTGGCAGTTGCTCCCCCTCAAAATATGCTGACACATTTAGGAGCCATTCCTTCAGCTGCTACTACTGGAACTCTGCCTCAAGCTACAACCAAGCTTGCTTGGTTTCAAGAAAATCTTTTGACAGCTGTTTTTCATACTTTTCTTTGGTTGAAACACTGAGAAATTGCTGTGAAAGGTAGCAGAGAATTGCACTGCAATTAATGAATTAATTTCAAGTTATATGAAGTTCATACAAGCTTTTCTGCAGTTATCCCAAAAAAGATATTTATGAGGGGCTTGCAGCTTTTTACTGGTTGTGTTTCCCATGCCTTTAAAAAGCAACCTGTTGTGCAGATACTTAGCCAGTGAACTACTTTCATCCTTTTTAATATCTACAGGAGGAGTTTAATTTTGGTGTCAGACAGCTGTTAAAAGCAGGACCAGTAAAATGGTGCCATATTCATAGTACCATCTCTTCCAGTGCTGTTGAGATATACAGCAGTAATCTCCAATAATCTCTTTCTGCCTCACACTTCTTACTCTCACTCATGCAGAAATCTCATAGAAAGGCCACCTGACTACAACTAGGGATGCCAACTTTTCATTGGCAGAGCTCCTATGTCTGCAACAACAGTATGGTGAACAGAAAAGTTTCATCCAGCAAAAATGGAAGGAAAGAAAGAAAGAGAAAGGGAAAGAAAGAAAGAAAGAAAGAAAGAAAGAAAGAAAGAAAGAAAGAAAGAAAGAAAGAAAGAAAGAAAGAAAGAAAGAAAGAAAGAAAGAAAGAAAGAAAGAAAGAAAGAAAGAAAGACATGGAAGGAAAAGAAAAGAAAAGACATGGAAAGAAAGAACATAAACATAAGAGGAGACATGTTGGATCAGGTCAGTGGACTATCCAGTCCAAAATTCCCTCATACAATGCCCAAAAAGCACCATAATGTCCACCAGTGGGGCCAGGGCACTAGAAGCCCTCCCATTATTGCTTTCCTCCCCTAGCACCAAGAATACAGACAGAGCATCACTTGCAGGGAAAGAAAGAAAGAAAGAAAGAAAGAAAGAAAGAAAGAAAGAAAGAAAGAAAGAAAGAAAGAAAGAAAGAAAGAAAGAAAGAAAGAAAGAAAGAAAGAAAGAAAGAAAGAAAGAAAGAAAGAAAGAAAGAAAGAAGGGGGGGGGAAGACAAAAAAAACCCTTCCTCACCATCAGATGACCCCAGCCAGCAAAAATTCTGCCCAGGGGTCGTTTGGTTAAAAAAAACCAGCTACTGGAATGTCCACTACCTACCCTTCCCAGCTGAAAAAAAACACACATCCTTCTTTGCCGCCCAGGCCTCCTGGGGAAATCTCCCCAAAAGAACATACTGCAAGGCACATGAAAGTTCATGCCTTGAAAAACACTTCATGGGTCTAAATGGATGCCAGCTTTTGTCTCAAACACTGGGAGCGGGGGAGAAGGAAGGAGAGGCAGCCCAGCTCTTCTCTGCACAACAGAGATGGGGCGGGGCTAGCTTTGGCTTTTCTTGTGACCTGGTAGTGAGACTTCCGTGGTCGGGTACCGGGTCACGACCCTGCCAATGGGAAACACTGGTATAGCCCAAACCCATCAGATCTCAGAAGTTAAGTAGAGTCAGTTATTGGATGGGAGACCACTAAGGAAAAATGACAAGCCACTTTTGCTTAATTAAAAAGGCAAGCACTGGCTCGTTACTGACATATGGGGTAATATCACATCAGGACATTTTTTGGGCAGACTTTTACAAGGTGGTTTGCCATTGCCTTCCCCAGTCATCTACACTTTCCCCCTAAGCTGGGTACTCATTTTACTGACTTTGGAAGGATGGAAGGCTGAGTCAATCTTGAGCTCGCTACCTGAACCCAGCTTCTGCCAGAATCAAATTTACCAAAAGGTGGTCTACTTCATCTGCAATGTTTGTGGAAGGATAACAAAAAACAAGAATCATGCACTGGGTTGATCTGCAATATATGTAATTCTTGAATTTACTGTTACTGAGATATATGCTCATAAAGAAGCCATCCTTTTACCTCAGACTCAGTTTGGACTTTTCATCAATAGAATGGTTTAGAATCACTATTGTGAAAGTTATTGATTTTGCATGTACTATTGTTTATTTTCTTTCCCCCTTTTGCCAAGTTGTTGACTACAATTTATAGTGCTTGAAGTTTTAGAAAAGGCAAAAAAAAAATCAAATAAGAATGCACCAAATGTGTTCAACTGTCACAGTTACGATGTTCAACTATGGCAATCAAAAGTGTATGGTTTGATTTGGCACAGACTAACATGAATGCCTGTTGAACAAGTCTGCATCAGGTTTTTTAGGGGAAAAACTACATATGTACAAAATGCTGTCCATCCAAACAGAATGGTAGCCATTAACACCACTAAGAAATTACTATTTAGATGAATATTGAATATCAGGATTTTTAAAAAGCCACAGCATTTATTTATTACTGGTTTATATTTATTTGTGACTAGTTTATCTGTCCATTTAAATAACTGCCTGCCAAGAAGAGCAGCAACACAGCAAGGGAGAAAGTTGGGTTGTTTGCAGTTGTACATGCTAAAAAAATGTATTGCACTATTAGGAAGAAGTATGTTGAAGCAAATGGCAGAACAGCCACAAGTGGGTCAATGAACAGTTGATAAAAAAATTAGCAGCTTGTTGAATTGAATTGAATTGGTGGATATTAGATCATCCCTAACGGCAAAATCAAACAGTTGTACTTAGGGTGGCCATAATTTCTGCAGGCCAGCCAGGGACACCTTGAGGGGGGAAGGAATGTGTGTGTGTGCGCGCGGAGCGTGTGCGCCACCGGAAACAGGAAGTGACGTCACTTCCGGTGATGTCATGCCACCGCCGGAAGCAGGAAGTGACATCACTTCCTGTGACATCATTTCCCCTGCGCAACCTGCCAGAAACAGGAAGTGACATCACTTCTGGCGATGTCACTTCCGGCGATGTCATGCCACCGCCGGAAGCAGGAAGTGACATCACTTCTGATGACATCATTTCCCCCGCGCCACCTGCCGGAAGCAGGAAGTGACATCACTTCCTGTGACATCATTTCCCCCGCGCCACCTGCCGGAAGCAGGAAGTGACATCACTTCCTGTGACATCATTTCCCCCAAATACCACTGCCGGAAACAGGAAGTGACTTCACAGCACTTCCTGTGACGTCCCCAAAAATCCCCCTGGGCCCCACAACGATGGGACCAATGCCACAGGGACGGGCTCGAAACACTCTATAACCCCTCAAAAGAACAGCAGTCTAGCTTGCTTCCCCCGAGCCCTGCCGCCATAAGCCTCAAGGGGGCTCATTTTGCGGCATCTCCTGGCGGGAGGGTGGCACCCGCACGGGGCACATATCAAATGAAAGAGGGGGCGCAGGGCTATCAGAAACAGCTGGCGGAGGGAGTCGGGAGACCACCCCACTGGGGGATCCACACCCCGAAAGTGATGAAGGTGGCGCAGATAGAGCCAACAGAGCAAACAGGACAAAATAAATAGGCTGCATTATGCAGCACTGTTGAGAAAGTGCCTTATCCCATATACTGATGAAGTAAATACAGGATTTGAGAACAAAATTGCACCAGAAGACACAAACACAAAGCTCCCTTACACTGAATCAGTGCTTGGGTCCACCAAAGTCAGTATTGTCTACTCCAGGGGTGGCCAGAGTTGCTTAACAAAAGAGAAACACAGAATAAAGGTCAGATGTTTGAGAGCCGCAAGACATGAACATCGGATATTTGAGAGCCACGGAAGGAAGGAAGGAAGGAAGGAAGGAAGGAAGGAAGGAAGGAAGGAAGGAAGGAAGGAAGGAAGGAAGGAAGGAAGGAAGGAAGGAAGGAAGGGAAAGGGAGGGAGGGAAGGAAGGGAGGAGGGAGGGAGGGAAGGAGGGAAGGAAGGAAGAAAGGAAGGAAGGAGGGAGAGAGGAGGGAGGGAAGGAAGGAAGGGAGGAGGGAGGGAAGGAGGGAAGGAAGAAAGGAAGGAAGGAAGGAGGGAGGGAAGGAGGGAGGGAGAGAAGGAAGGAGGGAGGGAAGGAGGGAAGGAAGGGAGGAGGGAGGGAGGGAAGGAGGGAAGGAAGGAAGGAAGAAAGGAAGGAAGGAAGGAAGGAAGGAAGGAAGGAAGGAAGGAAGGAAGGCCCCCCTCCCGCCAGCCACCCCCCCCCCCGCTTTTGGCCCCCTCCCTCCCTGCCTGCCCTGCTTACCTTCTTCCAGGGCGGGTGGCGGAGGAGGCCCGCGCGCGGGGCCCGGCGGCGGTGGCGGAGGCCGGGGAGGCGGCGGAGAGGCCGGCGCTGGTCGCTGGAGGCCCTCCAGTGACCAGCACCGGCCTATCTGCCGCCTCCCCGGCCTCCGCCTACAGTGGAGGGCCTCCAGCGACCAGCGCCGGCCTCTCCGCCGCCTCCCCGGCCTCCGCCACTGCCGCAGGGCCCCGCGCGTGGGCAGGGAGGGCGGGGAGGGAGGGAGGGAGCGTCCCCGCGCATGCGCAGAGCCCGCCATACCGCCACCAATCGCCCTGTGCACGCACGGGGACACTCCCTCCCTCACTCGCCGCCTTCCCCGCCCGCGCGCGCGGCCCACCGGTTCTCTGGCTGGCTAAACCAGGACCTCTAATGGTCCCGGTGTAGCCAGCCCAGGAGGCGGGAATTGGGGGCCAGAACCGGGACTTTCCCGGGTGACCGGGACGGTCTGGCCACCCTAACATACATCCTTTATAATAATAAAACCTTAGTGGTATTGGCCAAATGGAGCTCTCCCATTGGTTTACATCTGCACTCCATAAATCATTGGCCCATCATGCATCAGTCACCACCTCTGTGTTCCCATTGACTGGCTCCCCTGTCCCCTGCCTACTGCAGGCTCAGGAACACTAAACAAACCACCAAAATTGTCTTATCTCAGAGATAGACACATCTCCAGTGCTTTTTTGTGCCCTCTCCATCAACCAGCCTCAGAAAAGGCTAAGGCTGCCACTCTACTGCAGCCTCATGAAGCATTTCCTCGGAGACCATGGTGGCTGCATATTTCCTGTCACTTCCTCTCTCCCTCCCTCCACCTCTCAGCCTTGCCCCAGGAAAGATGAGGATTGGGCCACTGGAGAAGCTGCTAGCCAGAGGCTGTTGCTAGGCAGTAAAGGGAGAGGCTTCAGATGAATATAATAACATAGAGTCCACCCTCCAAAGCAGTTATTTTCCCCAGGGGGCGAGAGATCTGTTGCTCGGAGTTCATTTGTGATTTCAGATCTTCAGGCTCCACCTGGATGTTGGCTACCCAAGGCCAGGCAGCACCCTCTGAGTGACTTGATGCCACCTGATTTAACTAGGCTTGTCTGCTTGCTCCTGTTCAGCAGCAGCCCGCCTAGTGTAACCAGTGTGACTTAGCAGTTGCCAACTTTAGGTTGGCAAATTCCCGGAGAGTGTGGGTTTGAGGAGGGGCAGAACCTCACACAGGTACAATGCCATAGATTCCAGTCATCCCCTCCTGGGGAACAATTGTTGCCTATCCCAAGTGAGGTCTGGAGATCATTCAGAATTACAACTACTCTCCAGATGGCAAAAATCAGCTCCCCTGGAGAAAATGGCTACTTTTCAGGGTGGACTCTGTCATTATGCCCTGCTGAGGATATTTCCTTTTCCTAGGTAGAGGCTGCAAAGGGAGGGGGAGGGGATGGAAAGCTGAAGTCAGATCAGTCCCCCTACAAAAAATGGCCACCTTGAGGCACATTCTCTGTGGTATACCATAACACGGCCAGGACAGGCCAACATAAAACAGATTACACCACAAGCTCATGCTGATTCTAAACACCACAAGGTTAAACATGACAGGAAAAGGTGGCAACAATGCACTGTACTCAAAAGTAATGCTGAGCTTCAGAATCTGTGTGGCCATCACCATGTCCCTGCACCCTCCCATAATTATTCTTCTGACTGGTATGGCTTAACTAGGCCTGGCTGTTTTCTCTTATTCAGCATCAACCATCCTATGACAGCCAGAGTGACTTAGCACTGACCAACTCCATGTTGGGAAATTCCTAGAGATTTGAGGAGTAGAGCATTGAGAGGGTGGGGTTAAGGAGGGGTGGAACCTCAGATAGGTGCAATGCCATAGTCTCCACCCTTCAAATCAGCATTTCCTCCTGGGGAACAACTGTTGCCAATCTCTAGGTGAGGGCTGGAGATCATTCAGAATTACAACCGCTCTCCAGATGGCAGATATCATCTCCCCTTGAGGTGGGGGAGAGTGAATGCCTTCACTTGGGTGGGTGGGAAGACATCAAGGTGGGGGGCCCTCACCCAGAGCCTCTTTGTAGACCCCATTGTATTTTTCCTCACAACAGGCCTTATTCCTAATAACTCATATTTCTGCATAACAGCCCAGATATCACACAACTCCAGTGATTCTTTGAAAAATACATCCATGGAACTCTCCAACCTATAAAGGCTTCTCCATTACAAGAGACCCATAGATGGATCTGACCTGTCTTTCACTGAAATCAGAGCAAAGGCCAAATGCACAGGAGCTCTGTATCTTCTTTGTATTGTGCAAGGAGCCTAAAACTAGAGAACATATCTATATTAACTTTTTTTTTGTTTGAACTACTGTTATTTCTAACTATACCACAAAACTCCAAGATTATGATTGATTGAATATTCAAATAAACCTCTTTAAGTACTTTACTGCTCTTTCTCCATGGGCTTTTCCACATCTTATTTTCATTGCCTGTGTAATTTTTTTTCTGTACATGTTTTTGCTCCCTCTAGTGGTTGCTTCAATATCTCATAGCTGCTTCTCCAGCTTTTTAAAAAAGGTAAAGGTAGTCCCCTGCGCAAGCACCAGTCATTTCCGACTTTAATTGTGTGGGAAAGTGAGGGGAAGATACAATACGGGCACATCAGCGAGAAAATATCGTGCAGGAAAAAAAAAATCTACCCACTCTAGTGGTTTTGTATGTGGTTCATATTTTACGGCACAACCTGTAATTTGATATTTAACACAATACTTTATTTATTTATATAATTTTAACTTATTAACCATTATTTATCAGAACTTAGTGATATAATTGCATATTATATATTACAGATTCCCCTGAAGAAGGCAGTTGGCCCCTGAAGAAGGCAGTTGGCCCCCTTCCTGGAGCGCGACGACCTAGCAACAGTGATCCATGCTACGGTCACCTCGAGGTTGGACTACTGTAATGCCCTCTACATGGGGCTGCCCCTGTCCCGAACTCGGAAATTACAGCTGGTGCAGAATGCCGCGGCCCGGCTGTTACTGGGTCTCCCAAAGTGGGGACACATTCAGCCGGGCCTTCGGACCCTGCACTGGCTTCCAGTGATATACCGGGTCCGGTACAAGGTGCTGGTTATCACCTTTAAAGCCCTATATGGCTTGGGACCTGTCTACCTGAAGGACCGTCTTTCCCCGCATGTTCCCCAGAGAGTACTGAGGTCGGGAACACAAAATCTCCTTACTGTCCCTGGGCCGAAAGAAGCCCGCTTGAAATCCACCAGAGAAAGGGCTTTCTCTGTTATGGCCCCTACATGGTGGAATCAGCTGCCGGAAGAGGTGAGGGCCCTGCGGGACCTTGTCCAGTTCCGCAGGGCCTGTAAGACGACCCTCTTCCGGCTAGCCTATACCTAACTTGAGAACCTAACATACTTGCCAGATCTCTTTTATATACATATGGATTATTTATTAATTTTAAGGTTTTATCTGTTTTAAATGTTTAACCCTTTACATGCCTAAATATTGTTTAATTTTTATGTTGGATTCATTATTGGAAGCCGCCCTGAGCCATTCGTGGGAAGGGCGGGATATAAATTCTAAATAAATAAATAAATAAATAAATAAAAGAAGCCTGTTGATGAAACCAGTGGATATTTTTTTGGAATTTTAACAGTAATTATATATATATATATATATATAAAACACTTTATTTTGTTCCATCAGTCTTCTCTTGACAAAGGTTGGGAAAACATCATAAACTTGAACTCACAAGTTCCATTTATGACATCTTGAACAACATAATCCAGAACTGATGTCTTTTAATATTTTATCTACAAAAGTAATCTTAGAATCATAACTACTTTTCTTCTACTCTCTAGGTGACAAGAGGCTGACGCATTCTCACTGCCCTTTCCCCTGTCCTCAGAGTGTTCTGAATATCACCATCCCCCCGTCTTGGTTAAACTAAGACATCAATAATACATTTATTTTATCTATTACTTCCTGGAATCTGCCGGCTAATATATCCCATGACAATATTTTCAGTATACTAAGTTCTACATACTGTTTTCATCAGCATTAATATCTGCTCATTTGTAATTTATCTGATGACTTCATACCTTTTAATTCAGCTCCTTTTTTGCATGAATTACCTTATGCGAAAGGTCATTTTCTGTCAGCACTGGCAAAACTAAGAGCTGGGTTTCTGAAGCCATGTTAGTGATGATGCTTTGTAACTATATGGACTCTGTAATCTGAGGTTAAAATGCCATCCAGTAAAACACGCAGCTGCAGTCACGGCATGGCACACTGCAACAGCAAGCACTATCTGGCAGAGATGTCCATTCCATAATGGCCAGGTTCAAACTGAAGCTATTTATAGGGGCTAGTGCCTGCCAGGTAGCAGTGGCCTCAAGTCTGCAGCTACTTAAAGCAAGACACCTTCCAGCATCCTGTACATACATTTTCAACTCTTTTGGACAGTTCTAACTTCACCAGGTTGTACCATGTTTCAGTAGATCCCAAGCTCCATTAGTCTAAGGTACTCTATACCTTATATATCATTTTGGAAACTTAAGCAGCTACACTTAAGTTGCTAACTGACACTGGATTCTACTCTCATATCTAATTGCTCTTTCAGCAGCAGCACAAATTATGAATTCACTTCCAGATCCTGTTCAAATTGTTTATTTTAACCTTTAAGGTATTTTGTTTGCCTGGATATCAAATAACTGAAGGGTTACCTCTGCACCCACATCAGTTAATACTGAGTTAGCTCTTATTCCAGGTCATTCCCTTTTTTGGACTGTTATAATCAATGAGGGCCAAAACCACTGAAGGTTTGTTTGTAATGTAATCTCACCCAGTTCTTTGGAACCAGGTCCCAGAAGAAGTAAGAAATGTGGAGTGAGTTGTTTCACTGAGGCTTTTCACATTGGGACTTTGATACTAGCTTTTGATGTCATATTTCTGGTTTTTTACATTTATGTGACTGTATACTTTTGGTACTGTATTGTTTTGTAATTATCTTTTATTGTCTTGTTTGAATGCTGAGAAAGTATTCCTGGAAATAAATAAATAATCTTAATAACTTTCAGCCACATCTCCCTTTCTGAAATATCTTCCCTTCACAATTGCAAAAAATAAAAATTAAAAATACATTCTAAAGTACTTATTTATCTATTGCACCAAGAGAGAATACATTACCCTCTGTGAAGCCAGGAAAGAGCTGAATTTGTGAAACCTTTATTATCTTGCTCATTTCTCCTGTTTAATTGACCAAATCTATCTGGAGGGAGTACATTAAAAACTACAGTACATTTGCTTTATGTAGGACAGAAGTATATCCTTTTACTTCTATCACTTGGGGTACAGCTGACAGGTTTAATTATTCCTACTCTCAGTGCTTCTCATTAGCTTACATTCAGTTCAGGGTGCATTATGACAGGTAAATTGCTCACCACTGTGCTTTATTTCCAGAATGGTTCCTTCCAACCTCACAGCTTCAAAAAAAATGAAGTATAACACTCTATGTCATCCCATTGTTGTAACCTTCCCATGGTGAATTCTGGTATCAAATTGCAAACTATAGATACTTTAAAATACAAAGATAAACCAGTTCTTGGTTCAACTTTAAGCAATTCTACTCAAAATCCTACTCAAATATATTCAGTGGGGCTTACTCCCAGGAAGGTTGGTCTTAGAATGGCACAGTAAGCCTTCCATACAAGAATGCCCAGTCACATCAGAAAGTTTTCTGCTCTGTTTGAGATAATACAGGTTTCTTTATAAATGTAATCAGATGTCAAACTGAAGAGAATCATGGAGACTCAGACCAAGATGATTTAAAGTCTCACCGGAGAAAAAGATCATTTTTATGTAGTTCTTACGTTAACCAAAATTACTGCAACACTTATGGTTTTTTTTTCCAAATATTATTTTATGCAAATCTTGCATTGACCATTCATTAGCAGTGAGGCTGAACTACTGGCCACAACTTTGTAGCTCCGCTGTACAGCTGGAGCTCCATAAACACAGGAACTTTCCAATTCACATACACCTCCGAGAATGTAAAACTATGGGAACATAGGAATTTGACTAATGTCTATAAAAGTCAGTCGTCTGCGTTTCAAGCTGACAATGGAGCAACCATAGGTATTCCTTCCTTTTGAAATATGCTGGAAACCCCCTGCCTGGCTGCTACATCAGAGATTTAAAAGGTGTGAGCATGAGTACCCATTACAGGATATAAATTATGAGGACACTGTGATCAATTATGACTGAATCAAAAAGAATACAAACTTTCAGTGAATAATACCATAATTTTCTGCTTCAAAATAAAGTTAAGTATTACAATGGTGTATCTTAGATGGGGAACGAAGAACAACTCCATTTCTTTCTTCTCCTCCATACATACCAAATTTAATTGAATATTGGTGACTGTGGCAGGACAGCTGGATATGTGATGACTGGATGTATAGGAAGAGAAGATCTCCCTGTTTCTGCCTGCATGCTCTCTTCTCTCAGCTGCCTAAGATAGTATCTGTCTTCCCACCTAGTTCCCTATTGCCTTTATGGACATTTTGCCATTACTGTTATTTCCAGTGCCATGTACTACTACTACTGTCACCAACAAAGCATTAAAGGGGAGGGAAGATAAACTGTGTTTGAGAGGTTAGTTTTGTTCTTTTAATTTATAGGGATGGGGCAGAACAATCCTCTGTTGTGCCTTTGCTGCTGTTGGTTGACCACGGAGCAATGGTGATGCTAACAGTAACCTCCCTAAGGGGAAAATTATGTGGCAGTCAAATGGGGGGGGGGGATTGCTCCATCAGTGTTGGTGGGTGCTGCTGTGGTGATATCTGTGTCATTTCCTCCATAGTGTTCCATCCCAGCATTGTTGCTAGGCTGGGGGCAGCAGGATAAACAGGGCAGGCAGGACCAATGGGAGCCATGAGTCAAGGAGGCCCAGCCAAGCATCTATCACTGACAAGGGGCAGGAGCCTCACTCCTCCCCTGCAGCACACACCCCCTTAAAGAAACCAGCTCCTGTCAGAAGTCCTGACCACCTGTCATCAGGAAGAGGGTATCAACTGCTGAATTACTCACCTCCGTCATCGGTGTTATACAATGCCAGGTCCATAAATAATAAGACCTCAGTCCTTCGGGACTTCCTGCTTGAGCAGGATATGGACCTGGCTGGCGTGACTGAGACCTGGGTGCAAGATGGAGAGACTGTAGCTCTCTTCCAAGTAGCTCCCCCAGGATACTCAGACCTTCGCCAATCACAGACAAGCAGGCGGGGGTGGCCTTATTCATATGGGAGGCTTACTCCTTCTGGGCTCCCCCATCTCCAGAGATCGATGGCATTGAATGTACTGGTCTGGCATGGAATGTTGGGGAGGGTTTGGCAATATGGCTGGTGTACCATTCACCTAATGCACCAGCCAGCGCCTTACCATCCCTGATAGAGGTTGTAATAGGCTAGGCATTGGATCACCCAAGGCTTTTGATCCTAGGTAACATCAATGTTCATGCTGATGACACAACCTCCAACCAGGCAGTAGACCTAGTGCCATCCATGGTGACACTGGGACTCTCCCAATTTGTAACAACACCCACTCACCGGGCGGGACACATGCTGGATCTGATCTTTGCAATGGGAATTTTAGTGGTCCGGATTACTGCGGAAGCAATGCCATGATTGGACCACTATGTCCACTATGTCTAAGCTAGAGCCATGATATAGCCTGGAATTACAGCAGATGAAACGAAGGCTCAGATGGCTAGAGAGGCAGTGGTGGCAGACTCGAGACGAAGCAACTGGAACATCTTATAGAGAGTTTATGACATTCTATGAGATGGCAATCAAGGTCACAAAGAAAGTTTACTTTGCGGCCAAGATTGCTTCTGGCACTAGCATAATTCAGACTCTTATGACTCTGCCACAAGGCAGACCAAATCTTAGAGAATTGGATATTGGCTGCGAGGCTTTTGCGACTTTTTTCTCAGATAAGATCTCATCGCTCCGTCACGACCTCCCTGCCACATTTGAAACAGTGTGTGAACTCAAGGCTCCATGCCTGTCTTCTGGACCGGTTTTGGATAGTTTTACAACACTCATCCTGGAGGAAGTTGACAGAATCCTCTCCACTGTGTGCCCAACAACGAGTGATCTGGACCCCTGCCCATCCTGGCTGATTAAAGCTTGCCAGATGGAGCTACGATATTCTATACAGGATATTGTAACTAGATTCCTCTCTGAAGGCTTTTTCCAATGCCTCTGAAAGAGGCAGTGGTCTATCCTCTCTTGAAAAAATCCACACTGGACTCGATCGAATTGGCACACTACTGGCCGGTCTCAAACCTACCCTTTTTGGGAAAACTTATTGAGAGGGCAGTAGCACTACAGTTATAGTGTTTTCTGGAGGATGCTTCCATCCTAGATTCCCATAAGTCCGGCTTCCGCCCAGATCATGGGATGGAGACAGTACTGGTCACCCAGGTGGGTGACCTCCAGTGACATCTGGACTAAGGCAGTTCAGTGGTCGGGGACAAAGGGTGGGGATTGGGGGACAATTGTCCTGAAGACACTCACTTAATTGTGATGTGCCTCAGGGGATGGTGCTCTCCCCAAAGTTGTTTAACATCTATATGTGTCCCCTTGCTCAGATTGCCCAGAGGTATGGGCTGGGTTGCCATCAGTATGCTGATGACACCCAGCTCTATCTACTGATGGATGGCCGGTCTGGCTGTGTCCCAGAAAATTTGGACCTGGTGCTGCAAGCTGTGGCAGGATGGCTTAGGCTGAGTCGACTGAAGCTGGATCCGACAAAGACAGAGGTCCTTTTCCTGGTGGTCCAGGCAGGGAAATTTCCTTACCAGCTTTTGATGGGGTGCCACTGACAATAGTGTCCAGGGTCAGGGGCTTGTGGGTGCTGCTGGAGCCTTCCTTGACAAGGGAGGCTCAGATAGCAGCCACTGCCAAATCCGCCTTTTTCCATCTCAGGCGGGTGAGGCAATTGGTTCTCTTCCTTGAGCACAGCAACCTGGCAACTGTGATCCATGCAATAGTCACCTCGATATTGGAGTACTGTAATGCCCTCTACATGGGGCTGCTCCTGCCTCAAACCTGGAAACTGCAGCTAGTGCAGAATGTGGTGGCCAGGCTGCTATTGGGGCTCCCCAAATGGGAGCACATACAGCCTGGGCTGCGGGAACTGCACTGGCTGCCAATAGTATACCGGATTTGCTACAAAGTGCTGGTTATCACCTTTAAAGCCTATATGGCTGAGGACTTGTTTAGCTTAGGGACCGTTTCTCCCCACATGTTCCCCAGAGGGTGCTTAGATCTGAGACACAAAATCTATTAGTGATCCCTGGGCTGAGGGAGGCAAGATTGAAGTCAACTAGAGAGAGAGAGCCTTCTTGATTGCTGCCCCCTCTTGGTGGAATCAGCTGCCAGAAGAAGTTAGGGCCTTGCGGGACCTCGCCCAGTTCCGCAAGGCCTGTAAAACAACACTATTCCAGCTGGCCTTTAATTGATCTGGAATGACTGATATGGTAATATGGAATGACACTATAATATACTAATGCCATCTGAAATTAAACAAAACCAAGTGATATTAGCACCAGATTGCCTTAACTGTTTTAATTGTTTAATTGTAATTTAGGATGTAAATAATATGAGTGAATTGTTTGATTTTACTGTTATGAGCTGCCCTGAGCCTGTTTTGGCAGGGAGGGCGGTATATAAATCCAATAAACCTTAAACCTTCCCCATGGGGACACCATGGTGTTGCTCTGCAGACAGAGCCACAGGGCCCCTGGGGGACACAAAGGACAAGAATGTAGATGTGCCTGTACTTCCCACTCTCTGGTGGCCATGCTATCCTGTAGGTCACCCATGCTGTCAAGGGCATCCCCGTGGCAATCTTCCCTACCACCAATGTTAGAGTGGCCATACCATTCACTCACTCAGAGGGTATCGTGTTTAGGGCCAAGAGCGCCACTGTTGTTTCTGGGATACCCAAATACAGTAACAATTAGCACAACCATGGGTACAGAGGCAAGATCTACAAACCAATCTGGAGTTTGTAGGTCCAATCCAAGGATCAGGGTAAGGCAGTTCAAGGCTTCAAGGGTCCATTTCCAGGACTGGGGAACAAGTGCAGGATCTAGGCCCCTTTGCCACCTGTGCTAGTTTGTCACATCCATTTGCTACCAGTGCTCTATGTTTGGGTGGCACAGTGATGGTGGAAGAAGAGCTGTGCTTGCTGTGACAGACAGCAGGCATATATGTACATGCTTAGAGGCAGTGCTGCTTGGAAGAGAATGACATGATTGACAGCTGGTGGAACTCACTTTGATTGGGGGGCTGCAACTAACTATCAAGAAGAGAATGACAGGCAGTTGGAGTTGGAAGGAGTTGGAGAGTAGATTGAGAAGACAGTGGTTGCTTGAGAAACTCTCTAGTGTGAAAAGAATCTAATAAAGCAAAATCTGTTTCAGAGCCAGTGTGGAATGGCTTGGAATATAGAAAAGGCTCTGTAGAAGACTGTTCCCAAAAGGTTAAGGAGTCTGTGTGTGAAATACAAAGAAACACATATTGAGAGGGAAACAGTTCTCTAGTTTTAAGCTTACTGTCCAGTGTGAACAGACTGTCAGATTGGAAGATAAGGATTTGGTACATGGTTTAGAGGTGGCATTGAAAGACTAGTTATAGTTATAAGTTATTTATTTTACAAAGGAGATGATAATGATCTTGCCAAAGAAAAGGGTCTAGTGGGAAGCCCTTAGTCTTAAACAAAGGGACAAAGCTAAGTACATTCTCAAGACTGTGTTTTTGCCTACATAAAGCCGCCATCCAGGACCTATGTGAGAAGCTGGGCCCTGCCCGTTATGGCCTACATCCTGTTCCCCATGCCATTCCCATCTTGCAGAAGGTCCTACTCTCCCAAATGTTCCTGGCCACTGGATCCTTACGGGGGGCAGGGCAGAAATTCCCACTCCTTGGCTAGCCACTGCCTGCACAGCTTTCTGGATGCCATGTTCACCCGCCTTTGGGAGCATGTACATTTCCTCATTGAGAGGGGAGTTGGCACCCACTAGAATAGAGTTTGCAGCATTTGGTGGCTTCCCCTAGCATCGTGGAGGCCATGGCCTGCACCCACAGCCTTCATCATAGGGTTGCCAAGTCCAATTCAAGAAATATCTGGGGACTTTGGGGGTGGAGCCAGGAGACATTAGGGGTAGAGCCAAGATCAAGGCTGTGGCAAGCATAATTGAACTCCAATAACAAACTAAGAGGAACGGATCCTCCATGACAATGCACAGACCAGCTTATGCAGGACCCTAAAACAATCAATTACCACCATGCTTGACATTGGGAGGTATGCCAAGTTTGCCAAAGTGGTCACCATCACCTTCCCCCACCTAAATATGGCCAGCTGTTTCTTGGGAGGGAGGGAGCCCCCTTCACTGCGCGAGGAGTCGCCAGGCCCACAGGCTCGAAGGCTCGGCAAAGCAGCCCCGCACAAGGCGCCTCTTCCAAGCCTCTGCCGCCTCCTGGCCCAGCCACCACCTGCTGCTCCTCCCCACCCCCCCAGGGCTCAGCGGAGCATCCCAGCAGTGATAGTGTAGATCACCAAATGTTCGTCTTCTTTTGGTATCTCCTTTCCTATCATAGATAGTAACATTGTCTCTGGTTCAAAATGAAAATTCATACCTAACGTTTCTTTTAAAAATATATAAACTTTCACCCAAAATTTTTTAACAATAACACAAGTCCACCATTCGTGATAAAATGTACCTGGCTTAATTCCACACTTCCAATACTTAGGTGAAAGACTATTGTTCATTTTGGACACTAGTACTGGTGTAATGTACCACCTATGGAACATTTTATAAAAGTTTTCCCTGTAACTAACTGGTTTGATAACTTTATAATTATTTTTCCATGCTTGCGACCATTGTTCCAACTGTATGGTCTTTCCCAAATTCTGCGACCATTTAATCATTGTTTCTTTAACCACTTCCTCTTCTAATTTTATTTGCATCAAATAGTTATATACTTTTTTGATTGTTTTATCTTCTTTTGCCAATAATATTCCATCTAAATCAAAATTCTTTTTTGTAAAGCCAATTGTTTTATCTTTATTAAACTTAGCCATAATCTGCATATTCAGCCACCAGTCCATTTTTATTCCCATTTGTTCCAATTCCTCCTTTTTCCTTAATTTATCTTTGCCATCCAACAGTTCCTGATATGTTAAAATTTTAGAAGGTTCCCACAGTTGAGGTTTTATAGATGCTTCTATTGGTGAAATCCACCTGGGTGTCTTAGTATATATCATCTTTTTTTATTTTTGTCCAGACATTAATTATGGCTTTTCGAAGCGGACATTAATTATGGCTTTTCGAATTCTCTGATTTTAACATCAGGCTGAGCCCATCTCGGAGGAGCAGCTATGGAGAAGAGGCAGCAGTGCAGCGGCGTCGTCTGCTCCGAGAAGGGGGGGCTCACCACGCTCCTTGGCATCGTTTCCCCCTCCCCCCGCTTCCGTTTTTTTCGGGAATGGGGGAAGAGGCTGGAAAACCTGGGGTCCCCCGCCAGGGCGGGAGGGTTGGGAAACCTACTTCATCATCCTCTGGAAGGAGCCACAGGTCTACCATAATCATCACTGCTTCTATAGCCTGAATATAAAGGCCTCTTGTGATCAGCAGGGCATCTTCACAGAATTCATGGCCAAATTCTCCAGCAGTGTCCACAATGCCCAGATCTTCACTCAGAGCATCTGACCTCAACCACCTGTTGGATGCCTGGCCGAAGAGCAAAGGATGACTTGTCACTCAAATCTATCTGTTCTACTGCAGACCAACACAGTTACCCCTTGAAACAATATGAATGGCAGATGATCACTACAGCACAGATTGCAGATGATCACTCCTCAGGATTTTTTTTTTAGTGATCACAATCCTGCTGGCTGTAGATAGATAATCTTTCTTTTACATATTTTAATTTCATATTGATAAGCTTCTATCAGTGCTAAAATTTGTGTCTTAACATATCCTTTACAAGCCAGAGAGAAAAACAAGTTCTGGCTCAAGGTGCCCAGAATGAGATCAAGTGATCTCATAGCACATCAGGATAATGAAGGGTGATATCTGAACAGAGCTTTTGTTCCTTAACAGTTCTGGATGCTCTTTCAAGCCCTTCCGCACACAGTCATGAGGTATTAATAAATCATTAGTCACCCACTTTTTCATGGCAGTCTGAACCACAAAGATATTTGCCCGGTGTCAACTATTGACCATGTAGCTGGTATGAATGGATTTGTGATAGCAAAGTATTCAATAGGTAGTTTAACAAAAGACTCTTTCCATGTATGCTTCATTTCCATGTAATGCTTCTGGATCTAAGAGAGAAATAAAAATCCAATTAATATGGAAGTACATATAAGTTACTGAACCATTAAACAGAAATATTGTATGTGATGTCACTACATCAGTAGTATAAGTTAACCTGAATGTATTTAATTCTACTTAACTTTCACATGAGTAGATTTAACAAATGCAATATTTTCAATTATCAGTTATGTCTCACAATAGGCTTCTTGCTGACAGTAGAGAAACTATTATGACCCCTGCAAGATGTTAGGCAATTTTCTTCCCACCAGGATATATTGAACAATTTATTCCCATCTGTAACATGATTATGTCTCTGAATTTCTATGGCCTTCAACTGGAATCAAAAAGGGTGGTTTTAATAAATCAAACCACAATTATTATTTCTCTAATGTACCAAAAGATATAGAATTCACCTTTCAAGGATTCCCAAGACTTTTTAAGCATTCTAGGGAACACGTCAAAGTGTAATTATTTTGGAGGGCACTCAAACTTTTTGGTTGCTCGAGAAAGATTTTCTTTAACCCATTTCTCAATATTAATTACAGAGGATCACTACAGCTTGCCTCAATTAAAGGCAGGTGTAGTTATGATTTTATAATTAGTCCCATTATAGTAATTGTTTAAAAGTCCAATTTTAGTTCCATCCCCAACTTTCTATGGCACACCATTGCATTCTGTTTTGATCATTTGCTCACAAAATGTGACACTGACCTTCTCAAATAAAAAAAAGAAATAGAAATAGATGTCAGGGGAGACAGGAGTTCCATACTTCCACCTAATCTGCCAGGAGAATTTTGGTGTCTGTGTGGCTGTGGAAGCAGCTGTTAAGCGGAACTTTCCACAGAGTTGTACCTTATGGAAACAGTGTATATAAAGCAGTGCAGTCTAAAAATCTAATTTATAAATAAATAACTGTTGCCAAATGGGACATTCCCCCCCCCCTTTTTACAGGCTTCTGTTGTTCTTGGATAAGGAAATATAAGAGGGTGCCAATTGTATGTTACATTCTCATTCTATCTAATCCATACTGAAGGCAGATCATTCTGGTAACTATCAAGATACATTATTGAAAAGAGATTCAAACTTACTGATTTGTTTGACCAATATGTTATTTTCATTTATGATCATCCTTGGGAAGGCAGGGCCATCAAAAGGTACCATGAACTCACAAACAAAGGTCTTATGGCAGATAATTCACTGAAAATGTCAAGACAGTGTGCATTTGCAATAAAAAAGGCCAACGCCATGCTGGGAATTATTAGGAAGGGAATTGAAAACAAATCAGCCAGTATCATAATGCCCCTGTATAAATCAATGGTGCGGTCTCATTTAGAGTACTGTGTGCAGTTCTGGTCGCCGCACCTCAAAAAGGATATTATAGCATTGGAAAAAGTGCAGAAAAGGGCAACTAGAATGATTAAAGGGCTGGAACACTTTCCCTATGAAGAAAGGTTGAAACGCTTAGGGCTCTTTAGCTTGGAGGAAACGTCGACTGCGGGGTGACATGATAGAGGTTTACAAGATTATGCATGGGAAGGAGAAAGTAGAGAAAGAAATACTTTTCTCCCTTTCTCACAATACAAGAACTCATGGGCATTCGATGAATTTGCTGAGCAGACAGGTTAAAACGGATAAAAGGAAGTACTTCTTCACCCAAAGAGTGATTAACATGTGGAATTCACTGCCACAGGAGGTGGTGGCGACCACAAGCATAGCCACCTTCAAGAGGAGGTTAGATAAAAATATGGAGCAGAGGTCCATCAGTGGCTATTAGCCACAGTGTGTGTGTGTGTGTGTGTGTGTGTGTGTGTATATATATATATATATATATATATATATATATATATATTTGGCCGCTGTGTGACACAGAATGTTGGACTGGATGGGCCATTGGCCTGATCTAACATGGCTTCTCTTATGTTCTTATCTTCAAAGAGGACATTCCTTCATCTGTTAGTAAAAGCAAAAGCAGAAAGGTGGGGGCTGCTACTTTGATGTGCCCATTTTTAATTCTGGGTTAGTAACAACTCTAAAATCTGGATTCTATAATATAAAAGTAACAATTCTGAAATCCAGCTTCTAGAATATGAAATGAGTATACAATGCTTGACACACTAGTCCCTCTCCCTCAACAGCCCTGGCAAAGGCACACACACACACACACACACAAAAAAAAAACCCTGAGAAAAATAGCAACAAGAAGTATAAAAGATTCCTATGTACTTTTCAAGGGAGAGGAAAAAGAAGAAGGAAGGATGGATAGTGTTATGAGGAGCCTGAAGAGCTAACAGTGAGATTAAAATATAAACTCATACTGAAAAAAAAAAAATCAGTCCTGGCCTTCCAGTGCCCAGATGCAATTCTAACTCCTTAGTCAAGCATTCAAAGACATAAAATCGATGGCAATTACAACTTCATGGTACTTAAACTCACTTCTCAACTGAGAACTGTCTTCTTTTTGAAAATGCCATGTGTAATTTAATATCAATTTATTTACACTTCTGTGCGCTTTTCCCTAGAAAATAGTTTACAAGGTTCAAATCTGTTTCTTATGCTTGGGACTCTGTTCCTTGCAGAACTTGGCTTTTTCCTTTAGTTTATCTGTTCCATTTAGGATTCAACTCAGTGCTACAAACCAAAACACCAATATTTATAGTGTCTAAATTATACTTGGGGGTGTTACTTGAACTTGAGACTTTAGAAGGGGGAAAGAATCACATCAACTACATTTATTTACTTATTTGAAAGAGTTCTATCCCAGTCCTCTACAAATGTGTAACCAAGGAGCCTTACAGCATATGGACTAAGAATGGCTAATCTCTGAAGTGAACCCCTTAAAGCTAACTGAATGACATAGCGATATAGGTGAATTTTTTTTAAAAAGAAAAAGAGTTGTCATAGTAAAAACATGTCTTACAGACCCAGTGGCTCTAGCTTTGCTATACTTTAACCAACAGTGCAACCTGTCTTTACTTATATTGTTCTTAACTGTTTTAACTATTGAATTATTTAATTACTATTCTATTTTTAATTTAATTTAATTTTTGGGTTTACATCCCGCCCTATTCCACAAGTGGGCTCAAGGTGGCTTACAATAAATCAACATCTTAGAATTAAAATGACATCTTAAAAACAGGTACTACACAATAATTCAAACATAGGTAGCAAAACCATGCAACAGCATGTAGGCAGATAACTGTCCTCACAACACAAACACCATGGTGGTAAGGTGCTGGGGGAAGTGATGGCTTTCAAAGAACACCTACTGGATCAGTTAAAAGTCTGGTGGAAGCACTCCGTCTTAAAAGCCCTGCAAAACCTGGACAAGTCCCAACAGGAGCTCATTTCACCAGGTAGGGGCTCAGACCAAGAAGGCCCTGGTCCTCATTGAAGCCAGTTGGGCATCCCTAGGACCAGCAGTTGCAAGAAGATGTTGTGTAGACCTCAGAACCCGGGGGGGGGGACTCCTATGGGGAAAGGCAATCCCAGAGATATGCAGGCCCCTGGCTGTAAAGGGCCTGATAGGCCTTGATGCAACCAAGCTGCTGCATTCTGCACTCACTGGAGTTTCAATCTAAACTGGAGGTAACCTCCAGTCTAATCAGGAGGTGACCATTGTATGAATCATTGTGGCTAAATTGTGGGAGGTAAGGTAGGGGACCAACTGCATCTCAGATGGAAAAAGGTGGCCTTTGCAGTGGCGGCAACCTGGGCCTCCATAGATAAAAAGACATCCAGGAATACACTCAAGCTTTTCACCTCTGTCAACAGCACCAGTTGAGTACCATTGAAGGGTGGGGAGCCTGATCCTACTCCCCGTTCCTCTCCTCCCCCGACCTAGACACAGAACTTCCGTCTTTGATGGATTTGGCTTCAGTCAACTCTAACGCAACCAGCCAGCCACAGTTTGCACCCAGTTCTTCAGGGGCAGAGACCAGGTGGCCATCCATAAGTAGATAGAGCTGGGTGTCATCAGCATATTGTTGACAACCCAGTCCATAAATTCAGGCCATCTGGGTGAGGGGATTGCATATAGATATTAAATAGCATCAGGGAAAGGATTGCCCCCTGTGGCACTCCACATTCCAATGAGTGCTGCTGTGATAATTCTCCCCTGAGAGCCACCCTCTTTCCCCGACCATGGAGAAAAGAGGTCAGCCAATCCATGAATCCCTGAGTCGGTGAGGTGGTGGGCCAACAGAGTCATGGTCAACTGTATTGAATGCTGCTACTAGATCTAAGAGTATCAGCAGCACCAAACTACCACGATTCAGATGCCTCCGAAGATCATCTACTTAGGCAACCAGCACCATCTCCATCACATGGGCAGGGCAAAAGTCAGACTGGAAGGGTTCCAAGATATCAGTTTCCTCCAAGAAAATCTGGAGCTGTTTTGCCACCGTCTTCTCCACTACCTTGCCCAGGAATGGTAAATTCAATACTGGGCAGTAGTTAGTAAGGACCATAGGGTCCAAATATGATTTCTTCAGGAGAGGGCAAACCACTGCCTCCTTCAAAGTCCCTGGGAACATCCCTGATAACAGGGATGCATTGATGATCTCCTGCAGGGGAATCCCAACCTCATTGCCACTGGCTTTAATCAGCCACGATGGGCAGGGGTCAAGGGGGGAAGTGGTTGGTTTCACAGCCACCAGAGTTTTGTCAACCTCCTCCTGTGAGAGCAGGCTGAAGTGGTCCAAAACTGGATCCAAAGATGGGCAAGGGGCCTGTCATATAGTCTTGCTGTGATCTGCCCTGAATCCACTTGAAGGAAGGCTGGAATAAAAATTGAAACAAACAAACAAGTGAAGAGATGCAAAGGGTCCTAATGATGCCATTAGAAGCCTAAAACCACTACAAAAGGTATCCATAACTCACTATTGAGAAATGCTTTAAATTACACAAAGGTTCACCTTGAGTTCCTTTTAGATAGGGTAATATCCCTTTCCCATGTATTCTTCAAGCCTGGACTTACAGTTTTATGAGCAAGAAGTGGATATATAAACTGTGCTAGTAAGCTTCTTCAACTAATTGACCAGTAATTTCATGGTGAGCATGTAGAGTTAGAAATTAAAATACAGGAGTCTTAAAATTGAACCCTAAAAAGACTGCTTGCCAGAAAATCAAGAACTGCTTAATACATCCCTAAAGATCCATATCAACCCCCTCATAAATCCAATGGGGCTCATCTTAGACTTTCATCCCATTTTTTGAGTCTTCCATTTTTATTGCCTTGAGAGTTGAGAGCTGCTGTTGACAGCTGCTTTGAGTATAGTGAGGTATAGGATATAAATATCTCAATAAAATAAATTCATACAATTTCTCCTACAAACTAGTCTAGTACTAGAAACTCCACATCACCACACACATACAACATGACAAAAATGTATACCTGTGTCAAAATATTATGATCAGTGGTCAAGGGCTAATTCATACCTGCATGCATATTGCTGGGTGATTCCACAGAAATGGCTATACTGACCATGGAGAGAATATTTACCACACCAAAAGGATTCATTCATCTAGATTTTAATGGAAGAAGCTCCTGAGCCTCCATGGTAGCATACAAACTGAACTTCATGACCCACAAAGGAAAGTGATGTGTTTGAGTTGACTTGATACAAATGAGTTTGATTTTTGAGCAACTATGGCTAAATTCAAACTCAGAGATTAGTTTACTCTCTCCCTACAAAAATAATCCATAATTGGGTTTAGCAAACCAAAATCTATTAAAACATGTATACATTAAATAAGAAAATGGTTTTGTATTTCTGCAAGCTCACACTGTGAATAACATCTGTAACAGGTCCATGTGCCCTCTGCCTGTACCTTTAACCTTCTCAAGACATTGATTACTTATGTGACGATTGTTGAGGTTGTTGCTTTCTGTTTTACTTTATTTTAATATAAATTGTAATCTAAATACTTCATATAGAACCATTCTTAATCCCATAGCCTTGGTCAACTCTGAAGTTACAACTCCTCCAAGACTTTCTTCTTAGCTGTTGAAAATTCACTTGTCGAGTCATATTTCATATTCCAGCAGTGTACATGAAACACATAGCTCAGTGTCATCTTTAACTTCAGTTGGTGACCTTTTAAAATTTTGCTTCCATCAGTGCCTGAAATACATGAGCTGTAAGTCCATTCTTTTCTTATTGTTGGAATTTATGGCATCAAACTTCATGACACTTAAATTAGTAGAGGGGGCAGTTCTGGAAATGAAATGAAAAATATGGCCTGCCTTATATTATAATTTTGAGCGAATTCACTGATTTATTGCTAGCCTCTCTTTCCACTGCTTGGCTCGTCTCTGTGTATCAGACAGGGACCAAAGCTAATGCCTTAATTAATGACACAAAATATTGAAACAAGAAGGGTACCAAAAATCCTCTTAAACAGAGCATCCTTTCATTTCATGCCAGGCTGCTTACCAGCCAAGTCAGAAGTGGCATAGCACCACGTCTACCCTTTGGCAAGGCAGCGTGGCTCCTGGAGTGATATGACAGGATAAAGTTCTGTGAGAATTTCACCTTGGGGGAGTTGCGTGCCAGGTTATTTAGAGTAGGTGTATATATGTGTGTGTGTGTATCCCTTAATTCCTCCAAGGAGCTCAGGTTAGCATACATGGTTCTGCCCCCCCCCCCCCCTGGTATCTTCACAACATTCTGTGAGGCAAGTTAAGCTAACAGAGTACCAGTCAAAGGATACTAAAAATGTTTCATGGCTGAATGAATAAGGATTTAAATCAGGACTTCTAGGTCCTAGTCTGATGCTCTAACCAGTGTCTCTCACTTGCTTTCTGTCTGGGTCTCTATTATCTTTGTCCTAACTGATTGAGGTTGTCCAGCTAGGTAGAGAAAGTTTGAGCTTTTCATTGCATAATACAGATGTCAACTATGTTCAAAGATTTTATCTCCAAAGGTTACCACAGTTTTTATAATCAGTCAGGAAAGAATTACAACACAAACCTGATTACCAAGCAAACTTGCCTTGATCAGACTCATTTAATTACATAGGAAGTGAACCCTGGATCAGATCACTTCAATATTTTCTGTTGAGATTCAAGTCAGGCACCTTGCTTGGGCAGCTCTGTGTCTTTGCAGTAGCCACTTGTGCTACAGGATCAGGCAAATCTTGCCTTGCAAAATAACTTCATACTGCAGTTTGCACTTGCACATTTCACAAACTAAAGCCCTTTTCAGACAGCCTATCTATTTTGTTCTAGTAACTGTTTGTTCAGATCATCTCAGGGGCAGGATACAAAATGATGGCAAATGTTACCTGTGTTCTTAACATGTTCATATAAAGTGGAGTTGCACCCAAACCATACATTCCAACTGACCCTGTTTCCTAGGAACAATCCCACACTGTGGGAAATCCCTGTTGCTATTTTTGCCTCTTTATGATGTCCTGTTAAATTGTTACTCATGTGAGTTGCTAGCATTGTCAATTGTCAGAAATCACCACAAGCTGCAGGCTGTCTAGAGAATTCATTTCTCAGTGGAGTCATAGCAGATAATCTTTCCTGTGTATTCCATAAACCTGCATATAAGACCCCATGCTCTGTGCAATGCAAAGAGTACATTTTACAAATTTCTAATAATCCAAAGAATAAATGCTATCCTGACTTTTAAATCCACTTAGGCAATGAACTGAGATAATAAACATGGCATGCAGCAGAAAGTTCAGCCTTCTGTAAAGCATAAGGGTGTGTGTAAATTATTATAATAGTAAACTTATGTTCATCTGTGAAATGGTGGACAATAAGACAATCATAGCTTGCTTGGAGGCCTGCACTCTTTAAAAACAACACAGCTATTTTTTCATCTAGCAGATGTACTCCTACATTCCCTATGGTTTCCAATAGGAGCTGAAGCATTCCTAGATTAGATCCACAACACACTGCTTCTTGTCAGCTTCCACTGCTCACTGAGGAAATAAATAGAGATCTCCAGTTAAAGAATGTGAAAGTGGACATAGAGCATTATAGTGAAACACTGGCAAAAACAACATTCTCTTCTTTGATGAAAGATGTCTGTTTGTAAGAAGTGAGGCCAGCCATATTACTTATTTATTTAATTAAACTTCTATACTGTCCTCCCCACAGTAGCTTTCTTTGCTCATACCTGCAGTGAACTGTTGAAGCAATTTAGGTTTATCTTTACACAACATCTTTTTGTTGGCCTCTAATTTAGAAAGCTATGTGCACAGATTGCACTGATGGATCAGAATAAATGTCTGTGGCCAAAGGCACAAATATATGTGAGACTCCCATTGCAAAATATGGCAGATGGACCTTCATGACCACATTGGACATTCTCCCTTGCTGTTTATAAACACAGGAGACTCCTGTTTGTGAACAAATGATTACAGATCATAGCCAATATTTTCAGATTGTCAAAAACATCAAACAGTTCTGCAAGACACATGAATATTTGGTTGCCTTATACTGAGACAGATGGTTGATCTATTAAGGTTGGTACTGTCTGCTCAGACTAGCAGCAGCTGTCCAGGGTCTCAAGCAGAGGTCTTTCATATCACCTTCTACTAGATCCTTTCAATAAAGATGCTGGGAATTGATTTAGGACATTTTGTATACAAAGTGGATGCTCTGCCATTGAGCCACAGCCATTCACTCTCCATCAAGCTTTTTCAATAAAAAAATTACACCACAACAAGGTAATCCTGTATATTAAATAATATGTTTCAAGATTCCTCACATTCCAAGAGATGCTATGATAGCTGTAGTTGTTTTTTCGATTTAGCAAATGTGAAACTTTCTTCAAACTGGAGAAAATTCTATCATTATATAACTCTCTAGAGGACAGAAGCTCCTCTAAGTGGAACTTGAAAGGAACGTAAGTATAAGTACATCAGAAGCATTCTTTTTTTTATTTATTATACATTTTCTGAGAGTGGAAAATTGACTTGCTAAGCATGTATAATAGAATTACTTACTAAGTGATGCTATTTCTCTGGTAAGATATAAACGGGAATTTCTGTGTATTGAAAATAAACATCTTCCTTCTTGCCAAAAGCCAGGTCTTTTCCTATTTTCATTGCAGCCTGGAACTTTCTACACAGAATATCAACAATCTACATCAATTAAAGGAGTTACATAATTCCTCTTTGAGGATTGGCAAGCCTTGTAACATGTGATGCTTTTGATGAGGCCCATCAACTTTGATTGGAGTGTAACGGTGCACATTTCCCCATGCTAGCTAATTATCTTCATTCATATAGCCGCCTTTCATCTGTGCAGGTAGAAATGAGTAAAAGGTGCATTTTTGAACCCTTGTGAATGCTTAGGAGACATATTATGGTAAACATACACTGCTCATCAGTTGTCCAGTATATAGTTAATTTAGTTAATGTGTTGTTCTTCAAAGAGCTGAGCCAGAAGTAATGTCAAATATGGATTTCTTCATTACCTGTAATTTTAAACCTTTCAACCTGTAACTAAAGTTACTGACGCCATAAGCTGCTTCCTCCATGCATATTTCCCTTTACTTGTCTCTTGCTTGCAATAAGCTTGCCAATTGAGCAAAGAACCCCTCAGAATACCAGAACAAAAGAGATTCAAAGGGAAAATGCCAATTAACTTGAAGAAACAGCACATAAATAAGGTACACCAGCTGCCTCCTCAGTGTTTCAAGTGTGAAAGGACCTGCAATATGGAGATGAAAATGTATTTACACAGGAAGCTGACCTGCAAGCAGCCACAGAGTGTGAGATGAGATAGGAATGGACAGAACAACCTAATGAGGATGAGGTGCCCTAGAGCACCACTGTGGAAGCAACCTCAAATAAATTGCCTATTGCCGTTTTATATAAACAACCTAGAGGATCATTCTGGATCAAAGCACACAACACAGGAAGGTTCCCCAGCTGGAACTTTACGCCATGATCAATGTTCCCTCTAAGCTGTGAAGTCTCATGAGCAAAAATTCTACTTTGTAAGCTACTGGCATTAAGGTTGTGAGTGAGTGATTTGCTCTGGGGCCGTCCTTCCTGAGCTAAGACAAAAATGTTTGAGCCAGAGGCTAAAAAACTGTGAACTAGCTCACATTAACTTAGCTTAGAGGGAACACTGACCATGATACTAATCCATTTAGCAGTCTAGTAAAATGGAGTACAACTGTCACTTGGATGGATGGCTACTTCATGGTCCTCCTTTAAATTTCTCTATTTTTCTTCTGCAAAGCTTTCCCTGAGCCACTCTTCTCTAAGATTCACTTCCCAGTCTATATTTTTGATCAGCGGAAGGGGATTTCAAGCACCTTCTCTTAGGTTGCTTATATATGGAGATTTCTCCCAGCATGGATGGCAGAACGCTTCCAGATGAAAGGACAACATCCATATGACATCACATTCGGTCTGAATATGAATTGTGCCATTCCCCTGGGCTTTCAGCCAAAAACCCTGCAAACAAGTCTGCTTTTCTCTGGTTTAAAGGGGATGAGGATTTGCAGAAGGCTGCGAAGACTGGGTCTGTGTGGATACTCTTTCTGTCTCCACTCTTCACTAAGGGGAGGGCTTGGGATTGCTCATTGTTATGTGCTGTCCCTCCCTTTAGCCCTTTGAAGGGCTTATTTCTTTTTCTCTGCTAAGCCATGCATTGCAGTGCATCATGGCAGGAGAAGGAAAAGTGAGGTGAAAGGGAAGGTTTCATGGCAGTACAATTGCTGTTATGCCACTGTTTTTATACAATGACTGGAATGGGAGGAATGGGGAGAGGGACAGTGGCATCAGAAAGCAAGGGATATCTGGACACCATTCATATCCACTGTCATGCAGCTTGTAGCTGCTGCCATAGCAGAGACATGTTTTTGCACTCCCTTCTGGAAGCAGCATTTATTGACACTGCAGTGAAAAACCTGAATTTATAAATCATCTAATTTGTTTTTTTTAACCAACATGCATATTGATGCTATTTAATTAGGATATTGGCGGGGGTTGGGGGTGAGCATTAAAAAAGTTGTGTTGTTAGTGATCATTGAGAGAGCCAGTTTGGTGTAGTGGATATGTGGACTGTTATCTGGGAGAACTTGGTTTGATTCCCTACTTCTCCACATGCACCTGCTGATGTGACTTGGTCAGCTACAAGTTCTCTCAAAGCTGTTCTGATCAAGAGCAGTTCTGGGAGAGCTCTCTCAGCCCCACCTACCTCACAGGGTGTCTGGTGGGGAAAGGAAGGGAAAGGAGATTTTAAGTCACTCTGAGACTCCAATCTCTTCTTCTTATTGTTCTACTGTAGACCAACACAGGTACCCAGCTGAAACTGCATTCATTACTGCTCATTTTAAATTAGATCCTGGAAAATGCAATTTTCACCCAGCACCAGATGGGTTCTGACTAGTGTGAGGAGAAGACTATTAATTCCCATAAGTTGGATAATATGCTTATATTAGTTAGCCTAAAATTACTTTAGCTTTATATTTGCAGCTGTATAACACTGTTGACCCATGATCACCTTATGATCAACAGTAATATTAAGATCTTTTCACAAGCATTTGCTGCCAAGCCAGGTATTCCCCATATCCTACTTCTGCATTTCATTATTTCTGCCAATCTGCAGAACTTTGCATTTATCCCTGCTGAATTTCATAACAGACCTGAATCACGTCAGCAAGGGAGTAAGTCACTCAGTATGGTGGGTCTTCAAGCAATCCTCTTTCTCCTACACATAACATTATCCTTCTGAAGGTCACCATTAGAAACAATTAATGGTAACCAGCTAGACAATAACAAGGCATAAACATGAAACAACTTATCGCATGGAACAGTAGCTGCTTGCCATAGAGAACCAATTTTGTGTAGACTTTATGCGGCAATCCTATATTAAGAAACCCTTACAGTAATGCACATTATCTTGCAGATCATAACAGAGACCAGGGTTCTTTTTGTAGCAGGAACTCTTTTGCATATTAGGTCACACCCCACTGATATAGCCAATCCTCTTGGAGTTTACAGTAGGTCCTGTACCAAGAACCATGTAAGCTCTTGGAGGATTGGCTAAATCAGGGGTGTGTGGCCTAATATTCAATGGAGTTCCTGCTAAAAAAAAAAGCTCTGACAGAGACATAGGGTGTTTTCGCACTCACCTTCAGCCGGCGCCGCGACCCTCTTGACGACGGAGGATCTGTGCTGATTTCCCACACGAAGCGCTGGAGCAACCAGAAGAGCCGCCAATTTCCGGCGCGAAGCCCGCTCAAGCGTTTTCCTGCTTCTTGGCGATTTACGTTTGAGCGGGCTTCGCGCCGGAAATTGGCGGCTCTTCTGGTTGCTCCAGCGCTTCGTGTGGGAAATCAGCACAGATCCTCCGTCGTCAAGAGGGTCGCGGCGCCGGCTGAAGGTGAGTGCGAAAACACCCATACAGTTCTTCATCACAGTGAAGTCCAATCAGCATTACAAAGCAAATCTTATACAGAGAGGTTTCTAATAGCTGTGCCTCTGCCCCTCACACTATGACATCACTGCCCTCATACATAAGACAACCGGCGAACATTAACCTCTGATCTGATTTCTCATCAAGCAACCAATAGCACAGAGAGCAAAATAAACAGCCCAAATTCTCTCGCAACTGAAAGAGCGGATGCAATGCAGTCATACTGGGGGAACATCACTCAAACAAAGGAAATTATTATTACTTTTCTTCAAATTTTACTACTTAGTACTTCGTAAGTTGCTTATAACATCAATAGCCACTTCCCAAAAGTTGTTGAATAAAACAGTAAATATTATTAACCAATCGGGACTGGTAAATGCACCTTGAGAGATGTAGAGAAAAGGAGGCTCAAGAGAAAATTTAAAACGTGGGCTAGGAATAAGTAGAATCTATAGAACTTTGCATTTATCCCTGCTGAATTTCATAACCTGATTCATGACAGTGAGGAAGTCCCTCAACATGGTGGGTCTTCAAGCAGCCCTCTTTCTCCTACACACAACATTACCTTTCTGAAGGTCACCATTAGAAACAATTAATGGTAACCAGCCCCATGGCACAGAGAGGTAAAGCTGCAGTGTTGCAGTCTGAACTCTCTAATCATGACCTGAGTTCAATCCCAGTGGAAGCTGGGTTCATGTAGCCGGCTCAAGGTTGACTCAGCCTTCCATTCTTCCAAGGTCAGTAAAATGAGTACCCGGCTTACTGGGGGTAAGGTGTAGATGACTGGGGAAGGCAACGGCAAACCACCCTGTAAAAAGTCTGCTGTGAAAACGTCATGATGTGACCTCACCCCAGAGTCGGAAATGACTAATGCTTGCACAGGGGACTACCTTTACCTTTTTTTTAGGAATAAGTAGCATCATTGCAAGTATCTTTATTTTTCCACTGAATTACTTATATAAGAGAATAGCAGCCCAAAGTATGGCAAATTAGTTTAAATGTGCAATTGTAACCCAACACCACCACCCATTTGTTACCATCCCCAACTATCACCTTTTAATGATTTCACCCTTCTCCCAGGTAATCCATAGTGGAATGCATTGGTCTCTACCCCATTTCACCTCACCTCACAATATACCTGAGAGACTGTTTAAAGTGTGACTGACCCAAAGTTGTTGAATAAGTTTCATAGCAATGTGAGGATTTAAACTTGGGTTTCCTTGAACCAAGTCCCACAGTCTAGCAATACACCACACTGGATTTCCTTTTATCTTGCCTTCAAAGGTTGCTGCCCAGTTATTTTCTTTCAATAGTGCTGTAATGTACTGGGTCCGGAGACGTTCAACCACAAACATACTATATTAGAGAGCACATTAAAAAGACAACATGGTGGGGCCAGATCCTCACCTATATACTATCACCTGGAACAACCCACTTCCTTGGCAGGTCCAATCCTGCCCAGTTAAAGTTCCGGCCACAGATCATCATAGGCGGTCACCCTCAGTCCCTTATAGTCAGGTGACCTGCAGTTTCCCAGGGCTCACCTCAGCACACGTAGTCACGCTGTGTTGGAAATTCAGGGACCAAAATGCAAGACACAAGAAGTGCCCTTGCCCATGGTCTCTAATACTATTGTAGTGGAGTAGTGCTTAAGTTCTTAAGAAGAAAATGCTGGGACAGAAGCCTACTTAGAAGCCAGACTAGGTCACCAGCAGGCTTTCTGGTTACCCACACAGCTTCTTGGAAACCTTATTTATGCCAAGCAAACAGAGTGAGCCTATGTTTCACTGAAGAAGAATGTGCCATCAAGTTGCAACCAACTCATGGTGACTCCATTCATGGGGTGTTCAAGGCAAGAGATAACTTTGCCATTGCCTTCTTCCACCATGTTTGATTAGTGGTGATCATAACTGAGTCTATTCACAGATGAAGTAATCCTATACTATACATAGCCAAAGGCAGTCTATACAACTTCATATGTTCCTGAAATTCAAACAGATTAGAGCTACAGCCTAGGGAGTCTTGTGTCATAAACTAAGACTTTCAAGCTGTATCAGAGGAGATTGGACAAATTCATTGCTAATTTTTCTGCATTTTAGGAATAACCAGAACTCTACATATATTGTAAAAATGGAAGCCAGCAGCATTTTAGAAAATGCTTTAACCTTTTCTCTCTTCATCTACATATATAAAGATAAGTCTCCTGATCTAAAATCAAGCCCCAGCCAAAATCCCTGGACCTAGAAACTTTAAATTTGGGGAGAACATTCCTTTCATGATGTAGACAGCCACTAAGAAAGGATTTTAAGAAATCTGCCCCCCAAGGGGGTAAAAAGGAGTAAAATGTGTTCCCCCATTAGGATAAAATGTGGCTTGGAGGCTGCTGCCTCTTCCCCCACTTGCAGAGACAGTTAGAGCAAAAGGTCATTTGCGTGACCCACCTGATTGGATGTTACCCCCAACATCCTAAAGCTCACTAGGCTTGTCAATCTTCCTGTGGAGCCTGGATGCTCTGAGTTACAAAACAACTCTCCTGACCTACAAATCAAGACCCAGCCAAAACCCCTGGATCCAGAAACTTGAAATTTGGGGAGAACATTCCTTTCATGATTATGGCAGCCACTAAGAAAGAATTTTAAGACATTTGTCCACTAAGGGGATGAAAAGGAGGGAAATCTGTTTCCCCATAAGGATACACTCTGGCTTGGAAGTTGCTGCCTCTTCCCCCACTTACAGAGACAGTTAGAGCAAAAGGACATTTGCATAAACTGCCAACATTCTAAAGCTCACTGGGCTTGCCAATCTTCCTGTGGAGCCTGGCTGGTCAGAGTTACAGGAAACTGACAATATTCCATACCTCATCCCCCTCCACTCCCAAAATATTTGGAACACAGAAGTCATTTGCATACGCGGCCTGATGGGTCCTCACCCACAACATTCTGAATTTTCTATTGGGAGTCATTGCCCTGAGGTAAAATGCACCTCCCAGTCTTCCTCTAAAAATTCACTAGAGGTTTTACATAAAAGCCAGTATGGAAACTGAGCTTTCAAATTATCAAGGCATGACCTTTTGAGGCCCTGTTTGGAAGTGAACCTCTCACATGACATGCCAAAGTGTCCACCACACCACCGCTCCTAAGGCCAATTCCTTTCACAGCCATCTCACCTCTCACAGCAATCACCTCTTTCTGCCTTCAAGAAAACTCCTGGCAGATGTTGTGTAAGATACACCAACACTACAAGGAGGAAGCAACTTAGAGATGCAGCAAAGAAATTTGCAAATAGTACTTCCATACCTTAGTGAAGCAATGCTATCAAGCCAGTGAATGTATAAACTAAACCTGTATGGGCTCACTGGGGCTAAACCAAGAAATGAATGTGCAATATGAATGAATGGAAAACAGAACTACTTTCACTCAAAATCATCCCTATAAAATACAATATGACAAAAATTTATATAGCTAAACACATAGGCAGAACAGTAATGAAAAATTTGCAAAAAATATGTTTGAATCCAAGAGCACTTTAGAGACCAGCAAGATATTTAGGATAGCTTCTGAGAGTCAAAGCTTCCCTTGCCACATTTTCATCAGGTATCTGACAAAGGGACCTTTGTCTTTCAAAAGCTTATACTCCACAGATATTATTGGTCTCTAAGGTGCTAGTGGATTTGAATCTAGCTGTTCCATGCAGCCCAAAACTATCCTCTGAAACTTGCAAAAGATTGTCTCTAACAATTCTACAACTACACCATGCAGTTTCCATGCTTGGACCTTTCACTTTTAAAGCCATGCCTGCCCTGGTTAGGGTGTAAGAACATAAGAGAAGCCATGTTGGATCAGGCCAATGGTCCATCCGGTCCAACACTCTGTGTCACACTGATGGACTGATGGACCTCTGCTCCATATTTTTATCCAATCCCCTCTTGAAGCTGGCTATGCTTGTAGCTGCCACCACTTCCTATGGCAGTGAATTCCACATGTTAATCATCCTTTGGGTGAAGAAGTACTTCCTTTTATCCGTTCTAACCTGACTGCTCAGTAATTCATTGAATGCCCATGAGTTCTTGTATTGTGAGAAAGGGAGAAAAGTACTTCTGTCTCTACCTTCTCTATCCCATGCATAATCTTGTAAACCTCTAGTATGTCACCCCACAGTTGACATTTCTCCAAGCTAAAGAGCCCCAAGAGTTTTAACCTTTCTTCATAGGGAAAGTGTTCCTAAACTTTAATCATTCTAGTTGCCCTTTTCTGAACTTTTTCCAGTGCTATAATATCTTTTGAGGTACGGTGACCAGAATTGTACACATTATTCCAAATGAGACCGCACCATCGATTTATACAGGGGCATTATGATACTGGCTGATTTGTTTTCAATTCCCTTCCTAATAATTCCCAGCATGGCATTGGCCTTTTTTATTGCAATCGCACACTGTCTTGACATTTTTGGTGTGCTATCTACCATGACCCCAAGATCTCTCTCTTGGTCAGTCTCTGCCAGTTCACACCCCATCAACTTGTATTTGTAGCTGGGATTCTTGGCCCCAATGTGCATTACTTTGCACTTGGCCACATTGAACCTCATCTGCCACATTGACGCCCACTAACCCAGTCTCAACAGATCCCTTTGGAGTGCTTCACAATCCTCTCTGGTTCTCACCACCCTGAACAATTTAGTGTCATATACAAACTTGGCCACTTCACTGTTTACTCCCAACTCCAGATCATTAATGAACAAGTTAAAGAGCATGGGACCCAGTACTGAGCCCTGCGGCACCCCACTGCTTACCGTCCTCCACTGCGAAGACTGCCCATTTATACTCACTCTCTGTTTCCTATTAATTAGCCAGTTTTTGATCCACAAGAGGACCTGTCCTTTTACTCCATGATCCCCGAGCTTACTAAGGAGCCTTTGATGAGGAACTTTATTAAAAGCTTTCTGGAAGTCAAGGTAAACAACATCTATTGGGTCCCCTTTGTCCACATGTTTGTTCACCCCCTCAAAGAACTGTAACAGGTTAGTGAGGCAAGATCTTCCCTTACAGAACCAATGCTGGGTATTCCTCAATAATTTGTGTTCATCAATGTGCGTATTCATTCTGTCCTTGATAATGGTTTCCCGGTATTGAAGTCAGACTGACTGGCCTGTAATTTCCCAGATCTATTCTGGAACCCTTTTTAAAGATGGGGGTGACATTTGCTACCTTCCATTCCTCAGGAATGGAGGCAGATTTCAATGAAAGATGACATATTGTTGTCAGGAGATCCACAAGTTCAACTTTGAGTTCTTTCAGAACTCTTGGATGTATGCTATCCGGACCTGGTGACTTATTAGTTTTTAATTCATCAATCAGTTGTAGGACCTCCTCTCTTGTCACCTCAATTTGACTCAGGTCTTTCAACACCCCTTCCAAAATGAGTGGTTCTGGAGCGAGCAAACACTTCTCATCTTCCACAGTGAAGACGGAGGCAAAAAAATGCATCCAGCTTCTCATCCATTTCCCTATCCTCCTTCAGTAATCCTTTTACCCCTTGGTCATCCAAGGCCCCCACTGCCTCCCTGGATGGTTTCCTGTTTCTAATATATTTGAAGAAATTTTTATTGTTGGTCTTTATGTTTTTTGCAATATGCTCCTCATAGTCTCTTTTTGCCTGCCTGATCACAGTCTTGCATTTGATTTGCCACAGCCTGTGTTCCCTTTTATTAATCTCACTTGGACTAGCTTTCCACCGCTTAAAGGAGCCTTTCTTGCCTTTTACAGCTTCCATTACTTTGTTTGTTAACCGTTCAGGACTTTTCTTATACCTGTTTGTGCTTTTCCTAACTTGTGGTATATATTTTATCTGAGCTTCTAGGATTGTAGTTATAAATAGCCTCCAAGCTTCCCTATGAGTTTTGACTGTATTTACCTTTCCTTTCAGTTTCCTCTTCACATGCCTCCTCCTCTCAGAGAATTTACCCCTTTTAAAGTTAAATGTGGTTGTGCTGGTATTTTGGGGCAACTCCCTATTTATAGAAATGGTGAAATCTATAACTTTATGGTCACTGCTCCCAAGTGGTGCGATCACATTTGCATCTCTAACCAAGTCTTGGGCATTACTTAGGACCAAATCCAGGATCGCTCCACCCCTGGTAGGTTCTGTGACCATCTGCTCTGTAGCACAGTCATTGAGAGTGTCTAGAAACTCAATCTCTTTCTCTCAACCAGAACACATATTGACCCAATCAATCTGCGGGTAGTTAAAATCACCTATTACAAAACAGTTTTTACATTTAGCCGCTATCTTTAATCCTTCCATCATATTATAATCATCCTCTATCTTTTGATTTGGTGGGCAATAACAAACTCTCATAGTTAAATTTCCTTTTGGGCCCTCTATTTCGACCCAAAGCATTTCTAGATGGGAATCTAATTCTTTGACCTCAGTCTTACTGGACTGTATACCCTCTCTGACATACAGAGCCACCCCACCTCCAACCCTTCCCTCCCTATCCTTCCGATATAACATATCCAGAAATCACTGTGTCCCACTGATTCTCCTCATTCCACCAAGTTTCTGAAATTCCCACAGTGTCTATGTTTTCCCCCAACACTAAACATTCAAACTCACCAATTTTACTTCGAACACTTCTAGCATTTGTATACAAACATCTATAATTTCCCGGGCAAGTTAGGCCTGCAACTTTCCTCCTGCTGCCGCGAGACTTTGGCAGACACTCCATACTATTTGTCACCATCTCAGTGGACAACTCTGATCCATTACCCGGTAGAAACGTAACAGCTAACCCTTCATCTCTTTGAGATGAGTCCTCCCAAACCAGAGACATTTCATCTCCTATCGGCTTTCCCCCAAGATGTAGTTTAAAAACTGCTCTGCCATCTTTTTGATTTTAAGCACCAGCAGCTTGGTTCCATCTGGGGACAAGTGGAGACCGTCTCTTTTGTATAGCTCCAGCTTGTTCCAGAAAGCATCCCAGTGCTTAACAAACCCTTCCTTCCTATGCCATTATCTCATCCACACATTGAGACTTTTAGTTTGTGCCTGTCTCTCCAGCCCTGCACGTGGAACAGGTAGCACTTCTGACAAGGCTACCTTGGAGGTCCTGGCCTTAAGTTTCCCGCCTAGCAGCCTAAATTTTTCTCCAGGACCTCACAACTGCATTTCCCCACATCGTTGGTGCCAACATGCACCACAACCACTGTCTCCTTCCCAGCTCTGTCTATCAGCTTATATACAACACAAGTAATGTCCGCTACCTTCGCACATGGCAGGCAAGTCACCATACGGTCAGTATGTGGTTTTGCCACCTAGCTGTCTACTTTCCTAAGGATCGAATCACCAACTACCAAGACCCCCCCTCTCTCCCTGCCCAGGGATGGTTCCTTGGCGTGAAAGGATACCCGCTAACGAACTGAAGAATAGGTCCCTTCTGAGGGTGCATTCCCCTTATTCTCAGCAAGGTGCCCTGTTCCTTCTCGACCCTCATGCTTCCTGGCAGCAATGGGGCTGCCCCGTTCAGAGTGGGGCTCATCTAATACGTCCCCGAGAGTCTTCTCTGAGTGCCTAACTGACTGTCTGCTTCTCCAGGTCAATCACCTCGGCATCACGGGTACAAACTCGTTCTCCTTGCATCGAGCACACACCCAAGACTTCTGTCCCGTGGGCAGATAGTCATACATGTGAAACTCAGTGCAAAACACTGGGAAGCCCCCACCCCCCTGCTGGCATTCTACCTTCATGATTGCTTTTTTTAAAATACAGTCCCCTTTTAAATCCTGTTTGTTTATATGGCTTTCCTTCTGGAGGGTCTACTTACCCTATTGGGAACACAAGAAAAAATAGGGATCTGGGTTCCTGGTCCTTACACAGCCTCCAGGCTAAGAGCCAGAGTCCAAGAGCCTTTTAGCTCTTGCCCTTCGGCTCATGCCTCTGGCAAGGCGCAGCTTAATAATGCAAAGAGGGTGGGGCCTCAGTCTGCCCCAGGAACACAGCCACTCCTAATCAATCAGCAACAATCACCTTCAGCCCACTCAAACCAAACAAACAGCAGTTCCCCATCAACCACAAACTCAGAATTTTCAGCAATCACACAGTCACACAAAGTCAGAAATTCTCAGCAACTCACCAGCTGTTTAGAAAGCCAAACCTCACCCTTATAGCACTTCTTATCTGCTCTCTCTCAGAGCAGGTAAGAATTTAGTTCATAAATTCTAAAAAATTCAGGCAGCACAGCTTTTGAACAGCAAACAGAATAAACCTTTATTCACACAAACACAGATGGGGTTGAGATATTTACACAGGACAGTCTTTTGTTTTAGTTCAAGATGTTTCACATTATACTGGTATAGCTTATGTAGTTACTTCATTGGTGGCTCTGAGTACAAACAAAGTTATTCCACTTCTCCTGCTAACATCTCCTGTTCTTCCTATGACTCTCTTAGGGTGTTTTTGCATTCAGTTTGATCCAGAGTTTTAGATTCTTCAAATTGCCTGCCACTGTTCTGCTTTAATTATTTTCCTTTTACATTGGTGGATTTGCTCTGCTCATTTTTCATAGCCAAACTTCTATATTTCCTGCTGAAAGCATTTCAATTTTTTTTTTTTGGGGGGGGGGGTGGTGGTCCCTGATCAGAGGGCAGACAGAATACCAGTGCTTAATTAACTGTATATGATTGCTTGGAAATCGTGTCAACACTGCAAAAACAATACAAATTTAAATTGCAAGATGAGGCAAGCAATGATATGTAAAAATTTCAAGTGCTGTCAGTTCTCATGCAAATTGCTGCACCTTGTGGCTTTTGGAGGAGTCTTTTAAAATGCATGAAAACTTCTGCAATACAAGTTTGAAACGCCTGTAGAGAAATGACCGGATCAAAACTAGTTTCAAGAAAAACGTTCCAGCAGCAGCGCCAGAACTCATCTCACTGAAACAAATGTAGATGCTTTGGGCAGCAACAATGCAAAACAATTGTGAGAACGTTAGGTAATGTAAAGGTGAGTTTCCAATGCGGTGATAGAGAGTCACAAACTGTCAGTGTAAAAACACCCTTAGTCTGGTCTTCCAGGTAATCTCTATACACCAGGGGTGGCCAACGGTAGCTCTCCAGATGTTTTTTGCCTACAACTCCCATCAGCCCCAGCCATTGGCCATGCTGGCTGGGGCTGATGGGAGTTGTAGGCAAAAAACATCTGGAGAGCTACCGTTGGCCACCCCTGCTATACACCATGAGAATTACCTCAGTTTTGCCTAACCTATCCTCTTATTTTCCCAGGCCCTTTGGCAAGCTTTTCCAAACTCCTAGTCTTTTCTCAACCAGGTAAAAGCTTTCTCTGAGAAGTGTGTGTGACTGTTTTAACACCAAGGAACTTTCCTGTTTGAGCCTCCTTTTATTTAACTACCCTCTCTGAGGTAATCAGCAGAATTCAGTCTCTAGCAACAGTTCCCCCTCAAACTGGTTGCTTCTTCGCAGATCTGCTCTCTAGGTCTGCATGCTCTGACAAACCCTCTCAACTGTTTCACTGCTCCTTCCCCCATCCCAAATTCTTCAGGATTCTGAGCAATCTGAAGTGACAGCTCTTAGTCATGTGACCTTACAGCTCTCTTGATTCCTTGCTGCTCAGCTAAAAACCTTCCATCACAAGGGCCCTGTGGAATCTTCTGTGATTCTGAAGGACCTGTATGGCAGACATGTTCTAGGCTTTCAGTTGAGGACAGCAACAGTTCTCTACTGTGGTTGGAATCCTCTCTTCTTTCCCTCCCCTTAATTTTATATTTTGTGTTTCCCTCTCCCCTGCCCAGAAAGTGCAAGTATTCCAGAATTAGGATAGAAAACTTTCAAGGATGACATCTTGGGTATCTTTTAATGTGATCTTCAGTTTTTTATTAACTTTGCTATACTGAATTTTAACATTTTGTATTTGTTTTATGGCATTATACCTCTTCTGTGCATCGCCAAAAGTCCAGTGCAAGCTGGGATAGGTCAATTAATAAAGCAAAATAACAACAATAATTTATATTTGGGTTGGCTACCAGTAAATAGTGCCCTGCACATACCAGTAAATAGTGCCAAGTCTATAAGTAAATATTGCTTTGGTTTCTTTCACAGATATGCTTGTTGTTGTGGGGAATTTTGGTGTGGTCTGCAAAAGTTCTGGGTAAAATATCTATGTTTTTCATATTTCTCATCATTGTTGCAGATATCCAAGCCATATCTATTTGCGACCATGACTTGTGTCTAGCCGAGAAAAAAGTAATATCCTTTGTTTTTGGGTTACGAGTTCACCATGAGTCCATCAACGTATACTCCTCTGCTAATAGCAAGAATTTTTTTGTTAGTTGCCCACCTTTCTTTACTTACTTCGCCACTTTCCTATCTTTTTTACAGTCAAAAACAGCATTAAAGTCCCCAATTATGCATACATCATCATACATTGTTTTAGAATCTTTCGCAAATTTTCATATAAATCCTCCTGCTTTTCACTGGGTGAGTATATGTTTGCCACTAATACCTTTGGATTGCTTCTTTGGACTTCCACTAGTACTATCCTCGTATCTTCCAAAGTATAAATGCATTGTGATTTAAATCTCTCATTTACATATATAACTACTCCCTTTTTCTTCTTTCTTTGTTCTAATGCTGTGTATTTTTTTACCTAATCCTTTACATTCCAAAAGATTTACATCTTTTTTTTTAATATGTACGTCCTGCAAACAAATAAGGTCCAATTTTAATTTTTCCAACTGAAGGAAAGGTTTTCTCCTTTTTTGTGGGGAGTTCAATCCATTAACATTGACCGATAATATCTTCATCTGAGTCCTCTGTATCATGTCTGTGGGTCTTTATTACCTTCTTTAATTCTTTTCTTCCACTGTGTTCTTGTTACCACTGATCTTCCAGATGCCACATCTTCATCTGAATCTTGCTCCCCATCTGTTAGCTCTTCTTCCAATTGCGATCTTTGCTCCCTGCAGTCTTCTTCCTGTCCCTCTTTGTTTTCTCTATCTTCTCTGCCTTTCTTCCTAGACCCTTTCTTCTTTTGTTTTCCTAAAAAATCTTCAATTTTGAAAGCTGAATTGATGTTATATCTATTACCCTCAAACGAAAACTGGATACCTTCTGGTACTAACCACCAATATTGGACTGAATTTTTTTGCAAAAAAGTTACTAACAGCTTGTAATCAAATCTTTTTTCCCTCACCTGCCATGGTATTTTCCTTAGAACATTTACATTTTGCTCTTTGATTTTTAATGTCTTATCCTTAACTGTCTGCCAGATCTGTTCCTTAATTTGCCTCCTATTAAACCTTACATGTACCTCTCTTGGGAGAGAGTGTTTTTTGGTATAAGCTGAGTTGACTCGATGTGCATAATCAATTTCTTTCCCCAAATCCACCTCCTCCTTTTCTAGAATGGATGACAATGCTTCTGTTACTAATACACTCAGATCTTCGTACTTTTCTTCTGGTATGTTTTGCAGCTGTAGAACGTAAGCTGCCTGTTCCATTTCAAGTTTGACTAGCCTTTCTCCCTCAATTTTTTGGGTTTCCTCTATCTCATCCATCCTATCATCCACTACCTTCATTTTAGATTCTAGATTTTACAGACTGTGTTAAATTCTGAATCTCTTCTTTTGTTTTTGATCATTGCTTTTGTAACCCATCTAATTTATGGTTCCGTCCACCAATTTGTTCTGTCAAGTTTGCTTGCACCTGATTTAGTGTCATCATGAAATATGCTTGCATAGAGCTTTGTAACTCTTTCATAGCATCTTGCGCTATCACAGTCCCTATTGACTTTGGAACTCCTGGTGTTGGCTTGGTTTACTCATTGGCTTGGTTTACTCATTTTGTCAATCTCCCTCTTATTTCTTTGAATAACCTTACAAGTTTTTTCCCCTTCTTTCCTTTGAGAATCTACTATATTAAATTACTTTCCTTTCAATTATCAGGCCCCTGTTACCTTTCCTCTAGTTAACTTCCATGAAGTCCAAAACTAAAATAAAGAAATAAAACAAGAGAGAGGAGGGGAAGTTCTGTTCATAAACACCCTTTTGCCATCCTGTTTAAAGCCTCTGTTCCCCTTCCAATTTACTGTATATAGCACACCAGCCCTTTCTCCCCCTTTTCTTTCTTTTTCTCACCTTTTGTTGCACCCCTTTACTTATTATTATTTCATCCCATCTCTCCAAGAAAAAGACCAAAACAAGTTTACAATTCAAGATAAAAACTATATACTCTTTGCCAAAAATCTCTCCAAATTATACCAGCAAGTTCCCACTCATTTCTATACACTCCTGAATTTATATCATACCTCTTAGTCTTCACCCTCCACACTTCCAACCCCACACACTCTTGCATCATTTTTCCCACCACACAACTTATTTGTTTAACTGAACTTATACTTCACACTCCACCTTTGCCTTCCACTCTCACTATTCACTAAGCCCAAATCATTCAATGCCGATCCAATTTAAAGCACTCTTAACCTTTCACTCAAAACATTTCGTTTTATAACTCTTTGACCACATACACACAACATAAACACTGACCCACATATATTCAAAAACAGCAAACACACCACACCATTTGTCAGTCTCAAAAATTATTGACTTTAGATGCTTCTTCTTAGTCTTTCTTCTTCCTTCTCCTACTTCTTCCTCTTCTTAATTTTATTTTTCTTGCTTTCTCCTTCTTCTTTCTCTTCTTCTTCCTGCTTTTCAGTACAGTTTCTGTCTCTTTTATATTCTCTTTTATATTTATAGTCTTTTAAAATCTCCAACTGCTTTTCAAAGTCACTTTGCTCACCTCCTTCAATTTCTCAGTCCCGTGTGTCTTGCTGTCCCTTTAAGAAATATCACCTGCAAGAGAGTCTATCTGCCACCTCCACAATCATTTTCCAAAGTCTCTCAAGTCCCAGTCAGAAAGTTACCTCTATCAATAATTTGATCCTCTATTACTCATTAATTCCAATATACAAGTATATGCAACACAGAGTCCTTTGGTTTGCTGTTTCTTTCCTTTTGCAGCTCCACTGGCTCCTCTGCTGCTGCTTCCAACTGCACACTTCCGCATTTTCTAAAAACCTCCACCGCCTACCGTGCACACCTCAATCCTCTGTAGTCCCTCCACTCCAAACCTCACTCTGCCACACAACACCCTGGCTCAGAAGAAACCACCAAGTAAGGAACACTCCATTGTTAGCCTTCTCACCATTTGGGTTCATATCATAGCTTTCCTTTTTCTTTTTTGAAATTGTCAGCAACCGCACTCTCCTCCTCTCCTCCCTGGCATTCACAGTTTAAACACCTAATGGCGTCCATCCAGCCCAGGCTAAGGGGGGAAACAGCAACTCAGACCTCAGTGCAAGCCTCGATACGAGTAAACCTTGAGCCCCCTCTGCTCTAGAACCCCCTCAACAGGAGCTCCACAGTGCCCCCAGACCTAAAAGCCCCCGAAAACCAGATGGTTGTCCCAGCCGGAGCGTTGAAAAACATGTTTACCCGTCGCCACACTGAAACCCCACCTCCAAAAGAACACTTTTTAAAATGTAAATGTATTTTTCTACAAAATACTATCATGTCAAGTTTGCTACAAGATCTGAACAAGCTGTTTTGAATGGAAAATTATCCTATTACATTATAGTACAACAGAACCAACATAGTGTAGTGGTTAGAATGCTAGATTGCAATCAATGAGACTCAGGTTTGAATTCGGTCTCTCAGCCATAAAGTTCAAATGGATTAACTTGAACATGTGAAGTTGCCTTGTACTGAATTGGACCACTGGACCATCAGAGTCATTATTGTCTACTCAGACTGGCAGCAGGGTCTCAGGTAGAGGTCTTTCACATCTCCTATAACCTGATCCTTTCAACTTGAGATGCCAGGGATTGAAACTGGGACCTTCTGCATGCCAAGATGTCCTAATGCTGAGTCACAGCCCCTCCCTTGAGTCACTAAGCCCTTCTGTTAGTCTGATCTGCCCCATATTTATTTATCAGATTTATATCCTGCTCCCTCTCCCCTGAATGAAGGTTGCTAACTACATATAAAATGCACCAATAAATAATACAAAGATACAACAAATTATCATCAAAATATACAATGATTAAAATCTATCTCCATTAAAATCTATGCACTATCAAGCAGAGTAGGATGTATAGATGCTGAAGACTCAGCTGAAATGTACCAGCTGCCTGGTGGATCACAATCACCCAAAGGCCATATGAAAAAGAGCAGCCTTGCATGTCCTGAAGAACTTATGGAGGTCCTGAAAGGCACACACCTCTCAAGACAGCTGGTTCCACAGGACAGGGGACACTACTGAGAAGGTCCTCACCCAAGGCAGGCAGGGCAGTTAATGGACTAGGGACCTTCAATAAATGCCAAGATGAAGATTGGTGAAGATTGGTGAAGATGGGGAGGATCATGCAAGGAAAGGCAGTCCCAAAGATATGAGGGTCCCAGGCCATTTAGGGCTTGTAGAGTTGTTGTAATGCTAAAATGGAGGAGAGGAAAACCATGTAATCTGTCTCAATCTACATGGAGGAAGGGTGGGATAAACTTAAAACAGGAGGACAGAACACTTTAATTGCAGGGTTCTTGAAAGTCTATCAACAGCGCACCCATCCATTTTACACAATATAGTAGTAGTTGGTTCAGATATTGCAATCAAAAGTTTTGTCTTCACTAAACAGAGAAGAATTTGAGAAGCATTTAGGTTTTAAACCACCTGAAAATTGTATCCTGTACTGAGATATGGGAATATCTGTTGAAAAGATACAATTAAGAAATTGTTTAAAAGCAAGACATTTAATCGACTTTTTTAAAAAGCTTTCAAAATCCTCCAACACAACACACTTAATTTGGCTTTTGTAACACCTGTTCACTCCTACACAGTCTGTTTGCCTTTTCAGGTTGCCTGAAAGTGTAGACAATGAAGCGAATATTTGAAGGCTGAACGTACCCAGCCAAATGTGAAGATTTCTCTGAAAAGCAGAAATTTGTTTCCTGGAAAAGATCAGCCTGTCCCAAAAACTACCATTCTGATCATTTTAAAGTGGGGTGTGTGTGTGTGTGTGAGAGAGAGAGGGGGAGACAGAATATTTCCTCAAGTATGCAGAATAAATTAAAGAATGGAAGGTAATTTTCCAAACTAGAAGTTTCATTTCCTTACACTGAGAGGTTTAAATGAAAGCTCTATGATTCCTATGAGTATGATAAAAGGCTGCAAGAATAAGCCAGCAGATGGTGAGTGGATGCCAAGTTCTTCATTCCCTTTGACAGAATCTGGGTTATTTTCACTTGTATGGAAACCTTATTTTTAGCAAGTGGGCTCTGGAGCTTTGGATAACTTCATACAATAGATCTGTCTGCCTGATAACCAACTAGTGAAGCTCTAATAAAATAATTAATAAGCCCTAATAAAAGAAAGATACTCCAGCAAGCCAAGGAACTTAAAGTGCCCATGATCATCCCTCTCTGGGATGGCTTCCTCTCCATCTCTGTAGTGCCCCAAATCCCATAGATGCTCAGTCTAGGAAAGTATCTGTTTGCCAGAAGTTGGTTAAACTGTAATAAATAACTTGTCTCAGCAGAAGTTGGTAAAACTGTAATAAATAACTTGTCTCAGCAGATTTATTCCCCATGTGCATGCTCAAAGAGGATTTACAGGAATTATCTACTAAAGAGTGAAACCTCCACCATTTTGGGTTGTCAGTTCAGTTGATGGATCTTTTAAAAATATATATGAAAATGTCTGCCAACTGTCTAAACAAAATATTAAATTATCCTGATCCCTGGATGAGTTACATTCAAATCAACAGATACTCCTGTCACCAAATAATTAGGGTTCTTCATGTATGTGAAAGTCTGAATGAGTGTTAATCCTGATTTTGTACCCAAGGAGTAGAGCCCTGAAAACTCCGGCTCCAGATCATGCAGAAATACATGAACTTTATGAGTGGTGTGAGCATCTCAGTCATTGTCCACAAAATGAGTAGATCCAGTCAGCTTTTTCATTCAATCTCACCCAGTTCTTCTCCATACTACAGCCCCCATCCCACATGGCTATTGCACTTCCCATGATCCTCAGCACACCTTTTTTGGATGGTCTGAAGGGCCTCCTTTCTTTTATTTTTTTGTCAGCAAATAACCTGATTGGGTCCAATCCAAAGTCTGCATATGTACAGTAAATACAAACTGAATGCATCTATACCAAATATGTGAAAAGGGATTACACTCCTACGTAGGTTCATGGAAAACACCTCTATAGTATGGCAAAGATTAGTCATTAACTTTATAGGTACATAAGAACATAAGAGAAGCCATGTTGGAACAGGCCAATGGCCCATCCAGTCCAACACTCTGTGTCACACAGTGGCCAAAAAACTCAAGTGCCATCAGGAGGTCCACCAGTGGGACCAGGACACTAGAAGCCCTCCCACTGTGCCCCCCCAAGCACCAAGAATACAGAGCATCACTTCCCCAGACAGAGAGTTCTAACAATATGCTGTGGCTAATAGCCACTGATGGACTTCTGCTCCATATGTTTATTCAATCCCCTCTTGAAGCTGTCTGTAAGAAAGTAAGGACATTGTTTTTAAATAGCGGTTTATTGTGGGCATTTTCTACTCTCTTTTGCATGAATACACCTCAGAATAATTACAGAAGGAAAAACCTTGGCTCAGTTCTGCCCCCCCTCCCCCAAAACCACACAACTCAGAGAAGCAAGATTGATTTTTTTTAAAAAAAAAGTTGTCCGTTCATTTTGATGGGGATGAATTGACTTCAGTCACAGTGCTTCAATTTAAGAGAACTCTGGGTTGGGTTGTTTCAGAGTTTTTTTTTTTTTCTATTTAAAGCTTTTAGATTGATTTGCTGGGGGAGGGGGGAGGTGGTTAACAGCTTTTTTGTCCTGAGAAATGAAGTCTCATAACTGTCATTTTGATGCAAGAGATTGGCTATGACATAGCAATCTTGCCCCATGGATGTAAGTAAGTCTCTCCCATATCAGGGAGGAGAAAATGAACCATTTGCTCCATCAAGCCTAGTTAGGAATGAAATGCTCATGCTTGTCAGTGGCAATCTGGATTACAGCCATATTGTCCATGGCATTGGTATAGACTCTGTTAGTTACTTCCAGGGAATAATTTGGCAATGTTTAATTCTGATTATGTAGTTCCTTGGCCACGTACCAACATTTTTCAGAGAACTAAGTGACATAAAACATTTCATATTTCCCAGAGCAAAGAGATTACAGACCGCAGCATATGTTTAGTAATTTCACATCTTTGACTGGACATTAGAACAGTGTCATATATACAGCACTCTTGTGGCACTAAAGTCAAGGTTGCAATGTCAGAGCCCCCCCCCCTTCCCCCGCAAAGCATTCTGCTTCTGCTGATTGGACTTTTTTCCTGAAAGATCAGAGTAGACATGCTTAGGACAACACTGATAGAAACTCACAACAAAATCCAGCAAAGTTGTTATAGCACTTTAAAGAGGTATATACAATCAGGTTTTGATGGCATTAAAGTCTCTGCCCCCTTGCAAAGGGAAGCATCTAGGGGGTGTGCATTTGGTATAAACCAAAATGAATAAATACCCTCCCCCCCAAAAAAAAATGTTATTGGTATTTTGGGGGTATTTATTCAGCCAAATGCAGATTAGACAATCTGATTCAGCTATCAATATAACTGGTCCAAATAAAAGCCAATATTATATCGCCAAGTTGTGTGGCCACTGTGCAGCGCAGCTTGGAGAAGGCATTCCCTTCCCTTCACTCTTCAGAGTCATGCCACCTTGGCAGCACTGCCAAGGTGGCATGACTCCAAAGAGTCTAGACTTCAGATTCCAGACAGTGACTCCAGAGACTGGGATCCAGGAAAGAATTGGGATTACCAGATTTATGTGGCATTTAAAAATGCCCTTTCTTCAATTGCAGAGTCGTGCTTCCCCATAGCACACCTCCACAAGTGAAGGAAAGGCATGTAATTTTAAAATGACTTCCTCTCTCTCTCATGGAGGCATGCCAAGTGGTGTCTGAAGAGGCTGGGACTGTTGTGTATGCAGACTAATGTTATATAATGATAGTGTTCCTGCCTGGCTCATTGGAGCCTATAGGATCGAGCTTGGGGACTCAGGAACAATGGGCATCAGGATCCAAATCCCTGCTGTCCTGCTCCAGCTATGGCCCCCCTGCTGGTTTGAATGATCCAATGGAGTCTTAGCACGGGAACCTTGAAGTGCATTTAGTTGGCCCCATTGGCCCAGTTAAGCATCTCTTCTTTAGTTACTGGTTACCATGCTATGATCACTGCAACCTCACTTCTTCCATGCATGGAACCCACTATATTATAGTGGCAACAAAGTGGGATCCTGGTGAGTGAGCCTGGCAACCGGCACCGCACGTATATCTGCCTCCACATCCAGCTCCATGCATCGCCATCAACATGGCTGCCACACCAGGAACACTGCCCAAGTTCTACACGGCCCACCCAGAGCTGTGGGATGTTTCTAAACATGGCTGGAATGACTGCAGTATTATGTCAAGTTCCACAAAATCAGAGGGGCCAAGAAGAAGGCACTGCTGCTCAGCTCCTGTGGGATTGCCACTTGGCCCAGAGGCTCTTAGCGCCCACCTCGCTCAAGAACATGACCATTAACCAGATCATCATGGTGCTCACTGCCCACTTTGCACCACCACCCCCTATCTTGGCCTGCCATTTTGATTTTTTTGAGTGAAGTCAGTGGCCCAGCAAAGCTGCAGGGGATTATGTCACTGACCTACGTAAGCTGACTCTCCAGTGTGACTTTCCTTGGCTGGAAGAGGCTTTGCGGGACCATTTCATCTTTGGTCTGATGGATGAAAAGCTGCAGCAGAAGCTCGTGGGAAAAGATGACACTGATCTACAGAAGGTGGAGGCGACGGCTTATTAGAAGTCTCGGAGGGAGCGTTCCACAGCTGCCGAGCATCAGGCCACCACATCATCCGCTTCTGAGGACTCAGAGGGTGGTGATACTCCCAAACTTCACCACATGGCCCCGAAACACTCACCACCACATGCGACAGAGACTGTGCCTGTCTGAGATTATGCCAGCTGTGGGGAGCCCCACGAGCATTACTCCTTCAAATTCCGGGATGCCGTCTGCCACCAGTGTGGGAAGACAGGCCATCTGGCACGAGTTTGCAGATCCAAGTCTTCATGCCATACCCCAGGGGGAGCAACCTGGTGACAAAATGGCCAATCCCATGAGACCACCATCTTCGAGGAGCTGCACTCCCTCACGGCATCAGCTGGCCAGGTATGCCAACTATTTGTGCCTTCCCTGTAAAAACTAAAGACTACTGTGCTGATAGAGGGCACTCCATGTAAAATGGAGATTAACTCGCAGGCTACCTTCACAGTAATTTCAGCCCAGACTTTTAAACTGTGCCCTAGTGGGGGACCCCATCTATACCCCTCCCTGGTAATCGTTTGGGACTTCCAGAAACAGGAGGTCACCATACAAGGGGCTGGGATCTTCAGAGTAAAATATGGAGAGTTTAACTCAACAGGGCCCTCCATAGCTTATTAGGATGAACTTGGTTTGATCCCTTAGGGATCTGGGTAACTGGCATCCACCAGGCCCCTACTAGCATGGATTTCCAGCGCATTTGTGGGGAATTCCCAGCCATGTTTCATGGGACCCTGGGGACTTACAAAGACCCTCCTGTGTCCCTACAGCTGAATTCCAATGTACAGTCCATAAGGCTGAAGGCCTGGTGCATTCCCTTTGCCCTTAAGCCTAAGTTCAAGGAGGAACTCGACTGCCTCGTGGTGCAAGGGGTCTTAGAGCCAGTCACCAATGCACAATGGGAGCCCCCCTATTGCCACCCCAGTGAAGCCCAAAGGAATTTGGGCCTCCTAACCTCTAGTTCATTTGCATGAACTACAAATGCACAGTCAATAAGGTGCTGCAGGACTACGCAATGTGCTTGCTTCACTAGTGGGGCCCAAGATTTTTGGAAAGCTGGACCTGGCCCAGACATACTAGCAGCCTCCAGTGGATGCCACCATGGCCAAGGCCCAAATAATCATGATGCACAGGGGCGCATTCCAAGTCAAGCACCTCCAGTTTGGGGAGCTATCAGAATTTGATGGATTCTCTTTTAAAAAGTATCCCCAGGATCCAGCCATTCTTTGACGATGTACCGATTATCACCACCACCGAGGAAGAGTTTGCCTTCTGCCTCCACCTCCGTGCAGTGTTCCAGCAGTTAAGACTTATCCAGCCTGAAGGTGAAGAAGGAAAAGTACCTCCTGGGGTCCCAAAAATTGACTTCTGAGTTACACAGTGGACGCTAGCGGGATTCACCCAGCGCAGGACAAGATCAGGGCCATCTGCGATGCACTGGCCCCCCACCAACAAAGCAGAACTACAGGCATTCCTTGGCCTCTTGAACTTTTACCATGCTTTCCTGCCCCACAAGGCAGCTGTGGCTGAACCCCTCCACCAACTTCTGGACAATATGGATCTTTGGGTTTGGGGCCACCAGCAAGCCACCACTTTCCAAGCAGTAAAGGACCTCCTAACCTCTACTAGTTTCCTGGTGCACTTCAATTAGCAGCTGCTCATCGTTTTGGCTTGTGATGCCTCTCGCTTCAGGGCGGATGCTGTCCTGCCCATTTGCTGCTGGATGGCCATGAGGTCCCGGTGGCTTACTATTCAAGGACTTTGCAGAAACCGGAGCGCAATTATGTGAAAATGACAAAGAGAGTCTGGCCATAGTGGTGGGAGTAAAAAAAAAAATCATGATTACCTCTATGGCCGGTCTTCACCATCCTAATGGACCATAAACCCTTGCTCAGCTTATTCGCCCCTGACTGCCAGACATCCCAAATGCTCTCACCCCAGGTCTTGAGGTGGTCCATCTTCCTGGCCGGGTACCAATACACCCTCCAGTACCAGCTGAGGAAGTCTATGGACCATGTGGACACCCTGAGCCACCTGCTGCTACCTTCTGGGAACCCAGATCCTGCCCCGGCCCACCAGATCCTCCTCTTTAAGTCCCCCCCCCCCTGGATCAGTTAGTGCATGCCAAGGACTTTGCACGCCTGTCATCAAAGGACTGGATCCTCTCCCATGTTTTGTGCTGCAACCCATGGTCCAGCCTGCATCTGGATTTTGAAGGGCCCTTCCAGGAACAGACTTTCTTCCTTATTGTGGACTCTCATTCCAAGTGGACTCACTACAAGTGGACTCACAGGGACTACTCAGTCCACAGACTGAGTGGACTGACACTGAATCCTGCGAAGACAGAGGTCCTTTGTTTGGGCCGTCGGGGTCCGGGGGGGGGAAATCCCCCTGCCAGCTTTTGACGGTGTACCGCTGAGGCCAGCGGACAGGGTCAAGAGCCTGGGTGTGCTATTGGAGCCGTCCCTAAAGATGGAGGCTCAGATAGCGGCCACTGCCAAGTCCGCGTTTTTTCATCTTAGACGGGCAAGGCAGTTGGCCCCCTTCCTGGACCCCGACGACCTAGCAACAGTGATCCATGCTACGGTCACCTCAAGGTTGGATTACTGCAATGCCCTCTACATGGGGCTGCCCCTGTGCCGGACCCGGAAATTGCAGCTGGTGCAGAATGCTGCGGCCCGGCTGCTATTGGGCCTCCCAAGATGGGGACACATTCGGCCAGGCCTTCGGGCTCTGCACTGGCTTCCAATAATATACCGAGTCCGGTACAAGGTGCTGGTCATTACCTTTAAAGCCCTATATGGCCTGGGACCTGCCTACCTGAGGGACCGTCTCTCCCCACACGTTCCCCAGAGAGTACTGAGGTCTGGGACTCAAAACCTGCTCACTATCCCCGGGCCTAAGGAAGTACGTCTCAAGGCAACTAGAGACAGGGCCTTTTCTACAATGGCCCCTATGTGGTGGAACCAGCTACCGGAAGAGGTGAGGGCCCTGCGGGATCTTGCTCAGTTCCGCAGGGCCTGTAAGACAACCCTCTTCCGGTTAGCTTATGCCTGATTAGATAAATGTAGCTGCCAGATTTCTGTGATTATACTGTATAGTTCTAACGTTAAATATTTTAAGGTTTTTTTAGGTTTTAAATGTCTGTTTTTAAATGTAATAACTTTGTTTCGATTTTATTGTTTTATTATTTGTTGTAAGCCGCCCTGAGCCACTCGTGGGAAGGGCGGGATATAAGTTACCAAATAAATAAATAAAAATACTTTGTGATGTCTACTTCCTCCTGAGCTGCCATCAGGGCCCTCCGCTGGGTTTTCAACACACACAGCCTGTCGGACACCCTCATTTCCGACAATGGGACAGCGTTCACGTCAGGTGAGTTCCAAGACTTTTGTGCCTGAAATCTGATCAGACACATCAGATCAGCCCCTTTCCACCTGGCCATGAACAGCCAGGCAGAAAGGATGGTGCGGATGACTAAGGAATCGCTCTGCCACATCAGCCATGGGGACTGGGAGACCTGCCTTGCTGAATTCCTTTTGGCCCAGCATGCCATCCCCTGCACTGCCACCAGCCATAGCCCAGCTGAACTCTTAATCAGCCAGTGGCTGTCCTCTCTATTGGACCAGTTGCACCTGGACCGAGCCCTGGACCTAAAAGTGTTTCTGGAGGCGCTCCGGGCACCCCAAGGGTTTGATACAGGGGACCTGGTTTACTCCAGAAACTTTGGGGAGGTCTGGCCTGAATTCCAGCAAGGGTTGCTAGGGTTCTAGGGTCAGCTCTACGAGATGGGTCCACCCTTAGGCGACATTTCGACCAGCTGAGGTCCCATGCGGCCCCAGAAGACAAGGTAGATGACTACAGTCCCGACAACCTGCCTGTCATTCCGCCACCTCCACAAACATTTGGCCAAACCGGAGGCCCCGGCTGCCAGTCACAGGGCCGAGTCAGAGGCTACCAAGGACTCTGCTGCCAGCCAAGACCCGAGCATTGCCAGCCCCTCCACTCGCCATGCCTGAAGTGGCAACCGCTATTCCGCCCACTCTGGCACTCAGGCAGTCCACACAAGAGCACTGCAAGCCTGCCTACCTCCGGGACTATGTATTCTAAGGTGTGTGGTCTAGAGGGGGAGGGATGTTGTGTATACAGACTAATGTTATATAATGATAGTGTTCCTGGCCTGGCTCAATGGAGCATGTAGGACCGAGCTTGGGGACTCAGGAACAATGGTCAGTAGGATTGAAATTCCTGCTGCCCTGCTCCAATCATGGGGCCCCTGCTGGTTTGAATGATCTAATGGAGTCTTAGTGCAGGAACCTTGAAGTGCATATAGTTGGCCCCATTGGCCCAGTTAAGTAGTCTTCTTTAGTTACTGGTTACTATGCTGTAACTCAATAAAGAGCTATGATCACTGCAACCTTGCCTCCTACATGTATGGAACCTAAATTAAAGCTGCTGCTGCCCAGGGCAGACAGTCAGTTTTTCGCTCCCTACTCTTTACTGTGCTAGCCAATGCTGTTGGTAGAGCCACCGGTACCAACTTACCTAGACAAGACAAGGGACTGAGTTGGCAACTTGGATACTCTTCTGGTGCATCTAAGGCAGCTCCACCTACAAAGGAAAATTAGTCCTGGTGTTTATTAGATGCATGACAAAGTATCCTAGGTACTGGAGGAAGTGGAGAATGAGAAAGATATTTGGCTAATTTTGGTGCCTTGTTTGGTTTGACCAAATTGGCAGAAGGAGCACCAAGCCTAGCATTAACCCCAGCACAGTAAATAGAAGGACGGAGGAGCAATTATGAAAATGAACAAATAACAAAAAACCAAACAAACTATAACAAAAATAGTAAACAATGAACATTTTTCTAAAAAGACAGATCAGCCAATAATTTGGTCAATCTAATCTTGGGTATGCTTGGTGTATGGCATAGTTCCTAGGATTATTAGTGACTTTTTTGGAAATATATCAAACACTTATGCACAAAATGGATGGTTAGAAAAGCATGGAGAACTGCGGTAGAGATGCAGCAAGGTTGAGTGTTAGGTTTTGAGCAACATGACTCTGATGCGATCACCTTTTCTGTACCTGTTTTTCTCATTTTCTCCAACCCAGATCTGCCTTTTTCCCTCTGGATGGATAGCTTCCTAGTATGTTATCTGTGGCATGAGTTGCAAAGCGATTTTTTGTTGGGTTTCTCTATAACGACTCCCTTCAAATAAACTGGATCCAGAGACTCCTTTCTACTAAGACTCCTTCTGTTGGAGTAAGTTATTCCACCAGAGGATTTAGCAGTGCAGAGTAGTCAGATCCAACAAAGACTATCTCCGGTGACTACTGGACATTGCTCTAGCACTGGCATCTCAGCTATCCTTCACCTCCGTGGTTATCATGTCTACAATGGAAAATCTATTGAGATGGATTGCCATAGCACAATGATAACAAAATACCCAGTGATGTCTGGTTGCACCCTGTATGGATTACATGCAATAGATCCAAACCAATTCTTACTGAGATCTTTCATCATAGAGCATCAGACTTTTTTTTATATAAAGACATGGGCACCATAAGGAAAAGTAATACAGAAGCCACGCAATCCATTTTGATTACAGAGCCTTTGCTCTCATTAATTATTTGCTAATACAGCATATGATTATATCAGCCTCATCTGCCACTGCATCACCCTGGGAGCCTTTGTCTAGCTAAACATAGAAAGCCTAATGTGCCCAAAGAAAAAAATGATTCATTCATAAAGAACAGATTGTGAACAACTGAAGACTGTATGTATTTCTATTTAAAGTATTTATAACCTTTTTTTAGATCTTCATAAACCATCAAAATAGTTAACAAACATTAAAAATTCAGTTTAACAGCAATGAATTTTTTAAAATCATGACATATACAAAAAACAAAAATTAAAACATAGAAAGAAAGCACCAACATAATGCAGGAAGTTCTACTTCTTTCTCCAAGTAGATCTAAGACCATGTGGAATAAAAAAAACACCAACCCTTTAACTTGCTCAAGAAGGCCTGTTGGGATGATGTTATCTTCAGGATTTTGGTAATTTTACCTTCAGGATTTACGTTCCTGCAAAAATGGTTACCATTTAGACAGGATGAAAGAAATTGCCTTAGGTTTAGAGAATCAGATTTTTGGATGGAAAAATTGGCCTTCTAAACATAGATCTTTCCTCCAGAACTAAGGATCTTCCCCTGGATGAAGAGCCACCAGCAGAAAGCTCCTCAGGGCAAAAGAAAGCACCACATTTAGCTGAGAAAATACAGCAATAGGATACAAGTCATTATTTAGGATGATAACATTGCTATGCATTGTAAACTCCAATAGTAATAGATCCTGAAGACTTATAAATAATGCAAGCATTCAAAAACATTTGAGCCTAAATATTTTTATGACAACTTGCAGTCACCATCTTGTGGCTGGGTCTGGGTCACCACTATTATAGCTGCTGATCAAGATCTTTACATATAATTTGTACCAGTACCTGTCCAACCACAGCAGTGATCGAAAGGATAACACAGTGGGTGCTTTCACACTGGAACTGTTCACACATTATTCAGTGTGTGTGAATGCACCCAGAGATGGGCCAGTCAGTGACAACATTCAAGTTGCTGCCTTGAGCTCTTCATTAATGGGCGAGACTGTCTTGGCTGAACACCTCCAGAGGATTTTCTGGAGAAGTTACTTGAATACTCCCTGCTTGCAATGGTGTTCAGAAATTGGAATCAGGTGTAAGAACACACTGGCCAGTGATGAGGGACAGATATAGAATGTAGTGCCGCGCTGCTAGGATTGTTGCCATCAAGGTGGCATCCAGAGATCTCCAGATAACCAATATTAGTTTCCCTGGAGGAAATGGCTGCTTTGGAGGGTGGAATCTAGGGCATTATCCCCTGCTGCAGTCACTTTCTTTCCCAAACTCTTCCCTCCTCCAGGCTGCATCCCAAAATCTTCCGATATTTCCCAGCCCCAAGCTGACAACCCAATGCATTGAGATGGCAGAATTACTTTTTCACCCAAAGTGTGATTAACAGATGGAATTCACTGCCCCAGGAGGTGGTGGTAGCTTCAAGCATAGATGGCTTCAAGAGGGGATTGTATAAACATCTGAAGCAGAGGTCCATCAGTAGCTATTAGCCACAGGGTATAGATAGAACTTCCTGACTGGCTCTGTATCTTGGTGCTGGGAGGGCAACAGTGGAAGGGCTTCTAGTGTCCTGACCCCACTGGTGGACCTCCTAATGGCACCTGGGTTTTTTTGGCCACTGTGTGACACAGAGTGTTGAACTGGATGGGCCACTGGCCTGATCCAACATGGCTTCTCTTATGTTCTTAAGTAACCCCTCTTTTCCCATTATACTTGTTTTCCTGTTTAAATTACAGCTAAGGTGGCTTTCCTGTGCAAAATATTTTTTTTTTTAAATTAAACACATATCATGCAGTTCTTCCCAACAAAATTGTTAAAATGAAGTACTTATACTTAACTTGGCTAAAATTCATGCGATATTTTATGGAAGACACACCTGAAAAGAAATCATATACCTGTTATACTACCATTTAACTTTAAATCTTTTTTGTAGTGTTACATTAACAAATGGTTCATGAATGGGCTATAGAGGCCTCTAGTGCTCTCTGATGATCTTACTTCACAGTATGCAATGACCAAAATTATTACTAGATTTCCTTTCTAATCACATATTTTCTATCACTAGCTGTGTCGCTGATAGTACAGTCCTATGCAGTGTCACTCTGGTCTAAATCCATTGAAGCCAGCATGCTTAAACAGGAGTTACTCTCTGCAAGGGTGATCAACGATATCTCTCCAGATGTTTTTTGCCTACAACTCCCATCAACCCCAGCCATTGGCCATGCTGGTTGGAGCTGATGGGAGTTGTAGGCAAAAACGTCTGGAGAGCTACCGTTGGTCACCCATGCATAGGATTGCACCAGAAATCACCAGGAAAGGAAAACCTGCACTTTCTCCTACTTCATGCTTCAAACTATACTAACTATATACACAACTGTATTAATGTAATGTAAAGAAGCATTTCATTAAATTACACAAGGTCATGCTTTCATTTTTCAACGGTAGTTATAGGGGGGAAAAACCCTCTATGGCTGTCATAAAATATTGAAATCTTGTGCTGACAGATTGTCTTACTGCCTGATTCTTTCAGACTCACAACTGTTTTTGATTTTTTTATTATCTTCCAAAGTATAACCAAGACCTGACAAAGTCTGTAAAAGGCAAATTGAAAGAATGTGCAATCCCCCTTTGGATTGGGTCACATGGGAAGAAGGAAAGTAAACCCTTTAACACTCATATACTTATGATAAACCAACCTCTTCTCCTGTGCATATCATGGAAGGAAGGAAGGAAGGAAGGAAGGAAGGAAGGAAGGAAGGAAGGAAGGAAGGAAGGAAGGAAGGAAGGAAGGAAGGAAGGAAGGAAGGAAGATGAGTCCTTTTAAAAATGTTCATTTCTTCCATTAAAATATTTATGACAGTGCAGGGAAGCTAGCTTTAAAACCAAACCAAACAAGGGTCAAACCATGTCTTTTGGGGGGTCCTCAAGATTTGTATAGCATTACAGTAATATGTTTATTTTCTAGAAAATATGTTTTTTCATATTTTCTCTAAACATTTTGGGCCTGGTTCACATGTAGTTGTGAATGAGGCGGTAACCCAAAGTGGTGATGTTTCTTATGTGTGCTTATATATTTAATAGGGTTATCAAAACATTGCAACTGTTTAGGTAATTAGCATCACATTGTGTAGCAGGGAAAGAATAAATGTGTCTAATATGCTGCCAAAAGAACATATCTTTGGGAAATACCAGTAGGCAATTTCCTAGAGCGCAGCTCCTCAAGGTATATGAATTATACTACCTACATGAGTCATTCTTTCCACTGTTTAGTCCAAGAAAGGGAGACGAATGCTCACAAGATGATTTTGTTCATTTTGAGTTACTGAAGAGAAAACAAACTTTAAAAAGCAACTGTGTCTGACAATCCTGACATCATAAAGTAAATGTACTGGTTTACCCATTTTATATACACACAAGACACATATATTACTGAACAGGTTGTAATAAATATGTTTTAATGTATCATTACAACACACCATTTACTTTGGAAAGCAGTGATAGCATTCTGGATGATGGTGCAGATGAGAAGCCAGTAATGGTCAGATGCAATAGATTCTAATCTGGAGAACCAAGTTTGATTCCATTCTCCTCCACATGGGTGACCTTGGGTCAGTCACAATTCTCACAGAATTCTCTTAGAACTCTTGCAGCCCCATCAACCTCAAAAGGTGACTCTTGTGGGAGACAAAAAGAAAGAGATTGTGAGCTACTTTGAGACTCCTTTAAGATAGAGAAAAGCTAGGTATAAAAACTGTTGTTCATTTAGGTGTCTTCTGGGTAACACAAATGTTAGAGGTATTTTTTGGAAAATTAACTTTTATATCAATTTGTATTCCTAGGTAGTGCTTAATATCTCTGTCTTTTGACTTTCACCCCTTTGTTCAGCTTGTCAACAATATCTTTGATGTCCTCTTTGTTCTTGCAACTCACAACCAAATCATCAGCGTAAACCAGAATGTATTAATATTCTCCATCTTTAAGTCTGGTGTACAAGCAGCGTTCAGCCTTCCCTTGCTCAAATCCTTGCTTCTGCAATAGTCCAGTGATTTTGTCATACCAGCTCTTTGCAGCCTGTTTCAGGCTATTCAGTCCTTGGTTGAGTTTGAAAACATAGTTCTCTCTGCCTGAAATTTGAAAACCTTCACGTTGTTCCATATAGTTTTCCTCTGATAACTTCCTTCTTGCATTAATGTACACAGAATATTGTTTGACAAGCAAATCAGATGATGACCACATAGTTGTTCTACAGATATCTTCCAAGGGAGTCCCCTTTGGAACACTGCTGAGGTTGCCTGTATTTGTGTGGAATGGGCCCAAATTCCCAGTAGACACAATAAATTGGAATGCTTATAGGCAAGTCAAATTGCAAAGATTATCTGTCTGGATATGATCTGTGTTGAGGCCATTTTTCCTTTTGAATAACTAGCATAACACACAAATAAATGTGGGGTCTATTGGAAACACCTTGTCCTATCTAAATAAAATAATAAAGATCTCTTGACATCTAAAGAGTGTAGAGTCTTCTAGCAAAGGACATGGGGGATGAAAAGAAAACCAGGGCAACAGTGTTTGGTGTAGTGGTTAAGTGTATGGACTCTTATCTGAGAGAACCAGGTTTGATTCCCCACTCCTGCACTTGCACCTGCTGAAATGGCCTTGGGTCAGCCACAGCTCTGTTAGAGGTTGTCCTTGAAAGGACAGCTGCTGTGAGAGCCCTCTCAGCCCTACCCACCTCACAGGGTGTCTGTTGTGGGGGAAGAAGATAAAGGAGATTGTGAGCCGCTCTGAGACTCTGAAATTTGGAGTAGAGGGCAGGATATAAATCCAATATCTTCTATCATCTTCTTCTTCTTGTACCAGAAGGAATCTGGAGACCACTTTGGGTAAAAAAAAATTACCTTGCCCACTTCCCTCCCTCAAAGGCAGAATTTTCCCTCCATTTCCCTCTCCCTTTCGGACTGAACAGCCATTTTTATCTAGTTTCTTCTTCTCTGAAAATCTATAGCTGTCCCACCATGTCACAGTATGATATTTTGCTGCTGGCTCAGTCCAGGAACATGAAGAAAGGGACAAGATCACCCCTTTAACTTAAATTACTGAAATGGCATATGAGAAGCTTTTTAAAGTTCAAAAATAAAATATTTTATTCAACATAGAGGGGGAAGGCCTGGTGAAATCAGAGGTAAAATGTCTGAGGTAAACTCTGAGGTAAATCAGTATGGGCATAAACTATAGCTCATATGTTTAAAGCAGCTCAGAGTTTCTTAATCTTTGCACACAATCTTATAGTCTTTAAAATGAGAGGCTTTCCCCACAGTGTTCTCTAAACACTCCAGTACACTTTCTTGAGCTTAACTGACTCTTTTGGTTTCCAGATGATAGGGATACACTATCCAGCTCCCAAATTCCTTCACAAAAGATGCCAGTACACTTTCTTGAGTTTTACTTACTCTTCAGGTTTCAGAAGGCAGTCTCTAAACACATCAGAGCAGGGATCACTCCACTCTTTGAACTATTTCCCTTTTTAACTGGATAAGGAATCTCTTCTCCCACTAGAAGATTGATCCCTTTTTCTGGACCGAATGGGAGACTTTACCGATCTACTCATTCCTCCTGCCAGTCTTCCCAGTTCTCTGTCTGAATTAAACTGTTCTAAGTCAGGGTTATAGACAAACTCTGTCAAATCTAGTCAAGTTTAATATGGTCAGGGACCCATCCAAAAAAAGAGAGAAAAAGAAATAAGTAACAAGTAGCATTAGAGAAACCAAGGTATACAATTCAGCTTGGGCACAGTATAAAATATTATACATAAAATTTTCAGTTTCCATTTCTAGTTTTAAAACAAGTAAATCAAAATATTTCATAAACATTTAAGTATTTTTATCCGTTAGTTGTTTGTGGAGTCTTATAGCCTGTACAGCAAATGTTGCCACCTTCGTAGTAATTTCCTGGTTCCTATCTGCTAAAATCTTATCCAAATAAAAACTAGAATCTCTCCCCGGGAATTGGTCACATATGAACAATTTAAGCTGAATGAATGTTCTGATAAAGTTTGCATTCAAAGAGAATGTGCTCCCTTGTCGCTATCCTCCCATTTCTGCAAATACATAACCTTTCATCATTTATATTTGCCTTCTGTGACTGCCAAATGAAGCATATTCGCTCTCATGAGTGTGAAGGCTCTTCTGTAATCAGGTTTATCTAAATTCTGCAAGTATGGCATCAGAACTATTTGATTCAGGTTTTCTGTACCTGATGGATACCATTTAATCTGAGACAAGTCATGTTGTCTTTCAATATCTAGAATTCTTTGTTTAAGGAAGGGTTTAACTGAACTACCTTCCAACTGCATCATAAGCTGTTTAGAGTCCATAATAAGCTAATTTAAGCTTGATTTCTTTAACCCAGTAAGGTGTCATGGAGTCTTCATTAGGCTCTTTAGTCCAGTAGGTTTGGTCATTAATTTATACCAATATAGAAAGACAGCAGGCCTGTAAGTGACCATGCCAGTTTTCACCTGTATGAAAGCGTTTGAAGCACCAGGTGGGGCCTGAAGAACATGCCTTAGAAACTTAGATTGAACTCTTAGGTTTCCCAGTGTGTCTTATATAAATATATACTTAAAGGGAGATTTTTTTTTCTGGGACTCAGGGGGATGGAATGAAGCTGTGGCAGTTAAGATCTTTAAGGCTAAATCTCACCCAACTACTATATGGAGCCAAATAGTAGTTGGGTGAGATTTAGCCTTAAATATCTTAACTGCCACAGCTACATTCCATCCCCCTGAGTTCCAGAAAAATTTCTCTGTTGTCCCCACGCTTCTAGTTGCATTCATTATGGCATGGGTGGCCAACGGTAGCTCTCCAGATGTTTTTTGCCTACAACTCCCATCAGCCCCAGCCAGCATGGCCAATGGCTGGGGCTGATGGGAGTTGTAGGCAAAAAACATCTGGAGAGCTACCGTTGTCACCCCTGCATTATGGTATGATCCACATTCACCTTTCTGGAGCCAGAGGATTGAAAAACTACTCCCAAATATTTGAAACAGAGAACCTGTTCAATGTCTACTGAGTTGATTCACCAATTATATGTTCTGGGTTTCTTGGCAAAGACTAAAACTTGAATTCTGGTAATTTATTTTAATATAATTAAAATGACACTATTGAGCTAATATTTTCATAGCTCGTTTAAGACCGACAGGGGTCCTTGAGATCAGCACTGTGTCATCACCATATAAGAGAAGGGGGATATGTTTCTCAGCAATTTTAGGGGTGTGCACCTCTGGACAATTTTGATAATTCCCCAGATCATTAATAAACAGATTAAATAGGGCCCAAAATACAGCCTTTTTTGACTCCCTTATCTGCATTTATGGCTTCCATAAGGTGGCCTTGGGGTCTGTTCTCACTCTTAGTAAAAGGTTTTTTTGTTTTTTTTAGAGTCAATAATCTCCATTCACCCCCTAATTTCTCACAAGAAGGTTCTGTGATGAGCCAGTCATCTAATTATGGATAAATGGAGCAACCCTTAGACCTCAGGTGTTCTACCACCACTGCTATTCACTTAGAAAAGACCTGGGAGGCAGTGGCTGAATCAAATGGCAAAGCTATAGGACAGATGGTTGTGCTTAAAATATAGATATATAAGATGCTACAGGTGAATTGCTATTAGAAAATAAGCATCCTGCAAATCCAACACACAGAACCAACAATTTAATTTTTAAACTCAATGGATAACATTTTAAACATCCTAACTTTTAGAAAAATATTAAGGTTTCTCAGATCCAGGGCAGATGTGTGACCCCCATCTTTTTTGGGGAACAAAAAGACATGTGAGTAAAAAACATTGCTAATATCTGTTTCTGGAACCTTCTGTACTGACCATTTCTCTCTTAAGGAAACCAGTTCCTGCTCTAGATCTGGCAAGGTGTTATTCAGAGCCTGGGCTGCATCCTGCAAGGGGAGATTATCCCAAAATTCTGGCCTGTAACCAATTGTAAGGAATAGTCACCATTAAGCCTTGATGTTATTTGAGTTTATCTGTTTTCTTAGCCTGTAAGTTTTTGCTGGCCCTTGACCCAGCCTGCTACAGGCAATATGCTTGTTTTGACTGCATTCACCTGTGGCTTTTTGCTATTAAGATAACCATCCTTCAGAGTTTCCCTAATTTGTTTCAATCTGCTTGTGCCAATTAGCTAAGCATGTCCTGATTGACTGATCAGCTCATGGGCTGAGGCAAGGACATTTAAAAATATGCCTCACTCAGGGGACTGAGAAGCCAGCTATTCCATCAACCTGAGAAGGGGCTGCATCATAGATCATCCTACAATGTGGATACAATGTGGACTGACTGGCATGAGATGGACTTTCTTTTTCAATCCTACCATCAAGAACCATCTCATGGACCTGCACCTGATGAGAAGGTCAGCATGCTCTCAGTGCAAAGCAAGATAGCTTTCAGTCAGATGTGGCTCAGCATTATTCTTTCTTTTATCTGCTAGTGCTTGTGCCTTAGTTCCTGCCTACCATGAACTCTTTGTAATTTGAGCAGTCAACTAAAACTGAAGTATTTTCCAATCTTTTGGTGTCTGATGTTACTGAGATCTTGAAGAAAACCTTAGAAGAGAATCTGGGAAGCTAAAAGCCTCTAGTAACAGGTTCAGTACCCTCAGGGCTCCTGGATGGCCTAGGTGACTGTGGTTCAGCATATGGGAGCAGAAGTAAGGCTCTTCAGGACCATACATAGAAAGTCCAGATCCCTTGCAGTTCCTGGCTAGCCCAAGTGGTTGTGGTTCAGTGCCTAGGAGCAGGGGTGGAGCTTTTTAGGAGCTTATACCAATACTAACAAAAAAGGAAAAAGAAAAAAAGTAATAAGAACATAAGAGAAGCCATGTTGGATCAAGCCAATGGCCCATCCAGTCCAATACACACACACACACACACACATATATCTAACCCCCCCCCCCCCTTGAAGCTGGATATGCTTGTAGCCACCACCACCTTCTGTGGCAGTGAATTCCACATGTTAATTGCCCTTTGGGTGAAGAAGTACTTCCTTTTATCCGTTCTAACCTGACTGCTCAGCAATTTCATCAAATGCCCACAAGTTCTTGGGCGTTTTCGCACTCACGTTCAGCAGGCACGACCCCCCTCTTCACCGCGCAGGATCTGCGCAGATTTCGCACTAAATGCCGCGGAGCAGCCGGAAGAGCCGGAAACTCCCGTCGCAAAAGCCGCGCAAACGGAAACTGCTTTTTGGCGGTTTACGTTTGAGCGGCTTTTGCGCCGGGAGTTTCCGGCGCAAAAGGATGCTCCGCGGCATTTAGTGTGAAATCCACGCAGATCCTGCACGGTGAAGAGGGGGGTCGCGCCGGCTGAAGGTGAGTGCGAAAACGCCCCTTGTATTGTGAGAAAGGGAGAAAAGTACTTCTTTCTCTACTCTCTCCGTCCCATGCATAATCTTGTAAACCTCTATCATGTCACCCCACAGTTGACGTTTCTCCAAGGTAAAGAGCCCCAAGCGTTTTAACCTTTCTTCATAGGGAAAGTGTTCCAAACCTTTAATCATTCTAGTTGCCCTTTTCTGCACTTTTTCCAATGCTATAATATCCTTTTTGAGGTGCGGTAACCAGAATTGTACACAGTATTCCAAATGAGACCGCACCATTGATTTATACAGGGGCATTATAATACTGGCTGATTTGTTTTCAATTCCCTTCCTAATAATTCCCAGCATGGCGTTGGCCTTTTTTATTGGAATCGCACACTGTCTTGACATTTTCAGTGAGTTATCTGCCATGACCCCAAGATCTCTCTCTTGGTCAGTCTCTGCCAGTTCACACCCCATCAACTTGTATTTGTAGCTGGGATTTTTGGCCCCAATGTGCATCACTTTGCACTTGGCCACATTGAACCTCATCTGCCACGTTGACGCCCACTCACCCAGCCTCAATAATATTCTGTTATTTATAACTGAAACCGGTTAGCTTGTCCATAAAACCAACAGACAAGTGACACCCATCTGGCTCTAGTCAGAATGTGCTTTTGGGCTTTTGAAATACCTCCTTAGGAGGTGGCTGCTGGTGCTAGCCCAATTGCCTGGGCCTATGGTTTGGTCCTAGACTCTGAGAAGGACTGATGAGCAGGATACTGTGATGAGTGAGATTGCTGCTGTGAGTGCCTGGGGTATGGCAACTCTGGTTGCTGAAATCTGCATGTGTGCTATGACCTGTACAGAGTGGATGAAGCAGCTGTAAAGTTAAAAGGAAATGCTGTCTGTTTTTTTTTTTATTTGAGACAGAAACTTATCAGTTATAGATGCAAATAGAATGGTTCACTCAAAGGGAAGATCCTTGGCTTTTTGTCAAGTGTCAAGTGGGAAGAGTGGTAGAACATAACCAGGCATGTCATCTAAGCATGAGTGCAGAGGCTATGACCCTAGGAAAGGAGTTGGCAGCATGTCTCTCTATTGATCTGTTGTTTCAACAGATGCAAGGCTTCTGCATGAAGAAGTTTAGCCAGAGGCTTCTTATTGTCAGGCAGGAGTACTATGTAGGCCGATACCCTGTCCCAGAGAAATAATTGGTATCCCATCATGATAGCTCCATAATTGGCCATACATTTAAGCGGAGAGGAGGAATAGACCTTTTCCCTCATTGCATCTTCTGCCTTTCTATGTCTGCTGGGGATGAGTGTGCACCAGTACACTGCTTCACCTGCATCTCTTCTGCAGTGAGAGATGAAACTGGTGGATGGCTGAAGTGTGCCCTTCTTGTTGTACTCTATATAAATTTTCCATCTTCTTAGAGATGGCAGGTATGCTAGCTGGCATCTCCCAGAGAACTTTGAGATATGCCATCATGAATGGCATCATGAATGGGAAAAGTGATTGTGCCTGCAAAGCCCCAATAAAGCATAACCAAGATCTTATTGTGAGATCTTGGGTTGCAGTCTCCAAGGACCTAGCCATCTGCACCATCTTTTCATCACAGAGCCTCAGATCTTCACTGGGTGCTGCCGAATCAGAGTCTCACACTGGATCATTGGCAGAGGAGTCCGATGGTGGATCACAGTCTGGACCAGATGGAGAGCCTGCCCCTTCAGCCTCCTCTCCCTCAGAATCAGAGTGTCCCATTAGAGAGTGCAGGGACACTGGAGGGATGTACCAAAAAGGGGTGTAAGGTGCATCCCAGGTTTGAGAATTCAATGAGTGCCTCAGTTCTGGACATTCTCTTTGTGACTGCCAGTAACCCTACTCATGAAGACAAGGAAAGGGAAAGCAATAAGGGTAGTTTTGCCGGGGGGGGGGGGGGGCAAAGGCATAAGCATCTGCCATGGGGCTGAATGGACTGGTTCTGAAGGCTAGTTCACTACAGTGACTGCCTTCTTTGGGTTCTAATTCTGTCTTCAAAAGTGAGCAGGATGGCAAGGAGAAATATAGCATCCAGGGGGCAGAGATCTCATCCCATTCTGTTGGAACTGGCGGGATTTTATTCAGAACCAAACAAAGCTGCTTCCAGGCACAACTTAGAGCTGGAACAGTGGTTTGTGTTGTGCTTTATTTTGGATTGGACTTTCTTATGAGGATGTTATGGATTGGACTTTCTTATGAGAATGATATGCAGCATTCAGCTGAACAGGTAGGCAATTGGATTTGGTGCTTTCGTTCCATCTTCAGAACCGGTGGGGTTGATGCGATCAAGGGCAGACTTGACCGATAGTCCATTTTAGCCAGAGATATAGATGGCAGGGATTGGGTTTGCTTGGGCAGGGCAGGTATTTAACTACTGGGCTGTTGGACGAAGAAAGCACTTTCCCCTATAAACTTGCCTTCAAGAACACCACTTGATCAGAGCAGGCTTTCTAAGTAAACTGGACACAGATCTTGCATGAGGCAATGTTGTGGGCCTCTCCATGACAACAAAGCAAATGCTCATTGGATTGAGATATTTTTGTACTGCACTGGGTACATTTTTTAAACAATGTCCTCTGTAATGTAAGAAAATGTATGAAGGGCTGCTGGCCATGAGGGGGAAAAGGTGAAAAGGCAATAAACAACTCACAACTAAGAGAGAACTAGAAAAATTATGTCCTCGCAACCTGGCAGCAAAGAAAAGACTGAGGGAAAGAGAGAGCCCTCCTCTGCAGAGCATATGACCATTTGAGCAGAAAGATGGTTTCCAGCTTGCTCTGCAGGTGAAGAGCTCCCCTTGGAGTGTTAAAACAATGGCATTAGCTGGAAGAGAGTCTCCAGTGGTTGGCTTGCACAAGTGCAATCTCAATGTGCACCTGCATAGAAGACTGAAGTTGAATAATGCTTTTCATAATGTCCAATTATCTAATTGTAATTATCTTAGAGAAGATGGAAGACCCCAAAGTCCAAAGAGTCATAAGAAACTACAACATTCCTACTGTAAATTCAAGAACGCAAATTAGGGATGCTGTGAATTTTGCCATGAACATGTTTGACAGGCAAACTTCCATGCCTGAAGCTGTTGGTCAGATATGGGCTGCTTGGTCCATAATGAACAACCGCAAATGCCTGCCAGACAAGTTTGCACCAGATTTTTGCAAAACTGCCTATTCATAAAGATATTGTCAATTCAAACCAATCAATAACTATTAGCCTCCATAGAGACAACTTAAATGGACACCAAAGGGTAGTATTTTATTAAAACAAGGCATTTATTTGTTCATGATTCAAACTATTGCATGCTGAGAGAAGCAGTTACAAAACAAGGACAGATGGGTAGTAGAACTCAACTGGAATGTGTGAAAATGTGTTGGGAGGCCAAACGTAACAACCTCCTGGGCATATATGGAAGGAGACGGTTCCGCAGGTATGTTGGTCCCAAGCCACATAAGGCTTTAAGCATTAGAACTAAAACCTTGAAGCGGATCCGGTACTCAATGGGCAGCCAGTGCAGACTGCGGAGTGCCGGTTGAATACCCTCCCATAAAGATGGTGCAGTCAGCAGGCAAGCCGCCGCATTCTGCACCCACTGCAGTTTCTGGATCAGTCTCAAGGATAAGCCAGCATAGAGCAAGTTACAGTAGTCTAGTCTGGAAGTGACCATTGCATGGATCACTGTAGCCAGATTCTGGGGGGATAGATACGGTGCTAGCTGCCTGATCTGAGGGGGTTACACATGTGATTTCCGGCCTGCTCAATTAATATGCAGGGTTGCTACATCACAGCGGGGTGGACGTAGACGCTGATTGGCCTGGCTATGCCTCATGGAGTGAGTCAGTAAGGTCATTTCCTGGAGAAGGTGCTTAATTAATTAAATATGCGGGGTAGCTACATCATAGCAAGGTGGATGTAGACGCTAATTGGCATGGCTATGCCATGTGGTGTGAGTCATGGTGGGGCATAGATGGTGATTGGCAGGGCTAAGTCACATGGGGGTGGGGCTAGACAGGACACCTCCTGGTGGGCGGTGCTTAATTAAATATGCGGAGTGCCTACATCATGGTGGCGCCCCCAAAATAGGTCACTTCCATCCTCCATTTGATGCAGTTTCCGGTCACGTGACTCTGGGGTCATGACCTGGGTGATGTCATTGGAGTCATGACCCTGATGACGCAGTTTCCAGTGACATCACCAGATGTGACATCACTGGCCACACCCCTTCATTAATAGTGCATGGGGTTGACACAGTTTCCGGTGACGTCACCGGAAGTGAAGTCACTGGCTACGCCCCCCTTCATTAATAATGCATGGGGGTCTATTTACTACTAGTGTAGAGGTATATTCCTGCTTTCCTGTGTCTGGTCAATGCCTGCAAGACAAACTCCTTCAACGAGGTTCTCTTCTTCCAGCTAATTGAGATTGGTTCTTCTGCCTTATCCATGGATATGGTTTGATACATCAATGTTGTTTATTTAGCAATTTTCTTGAGGGAGGTAGAGGGTCTTCAAAGTTGCAGGATGGGGTGGTCCTCCCTCAGCCTGGTACTCAAGCCCAGCAGTGTGCTACACCACCCCTACAGTTATATTGACACATGGCTGCTGCTTCCCGCTGAGCCACATGCATTTGGGTATAGGCAGCCATTTTGGCCATGGTGTCAGGAAAGGGCAAGAGCCCTTCAAAAGGCAAGGAGTCAGCCTCCAAGTCACCCCTTAAGAGGGTTTCAGTGGTGCATTCTTCCTTGGATGAGGACAATGAAGCTCAAAAGGTACTGGAAAGGATTGCGGCCTTTGAGAGCACCTGGGAAGTCATGGTAATTAAGGCAGGATTGAAATCTCAACATTGACAAAAAGGGCCCTTTCTTTGCAGTTTAACCAAACTGTTACAGTGCATCTCTACTCCTTAGAGGAGTCCAGTCCACCTCTCAGCAGAGGGAACATCAGACCAGGGTGAGATGAGCCAGGCTTGTGTGAGTGGTCAAAGTTCTGCAGTAGAGGCAGAGCCAGTGGAAGTGGCTGCTGCGGCCACAGAGGAAGGGAGGTAAGAGCATTACTTCACAAATAGTATTGACTTGTTTGTGGGGGCCTTGGGGGCAGGCAGGTACCCCCAGGCCTTCAACTTTGGTGTCCTCTATAGCCACACCTCAGGCATCCTTTAGTCCTCAGCCTGGTAGTTGGGGTGTTTCGCAACCTCCCTCTCTTAGTCCATGGAACTTCACACAAAATGTTTCCTTTCCCAGGCAATTACCTGTATGGGGCAGCTGGGGTTTCCCAGTTTGATCCCCTTTAGTGCCATGCTTTGCAGCAAGGTTGGCATGCCCCGAGTGACCATTCAGCATTAGCTACCGGGGAAAAGATTCTGAAGGGAAAACTTGTGGGTATACTCACTCTGCTGTTTAGAGACATTGAAAAGAAAGATAAAGATGAGCCAGATGACAGGGATAAGGAGCAGCTTAAGAGGAGGGTATATCATTCTTGAGCCATTTGGATTTTTTAAAAAAAATATTCTGGTGTTATAGCCACGTCCCAGCCCTTTAGAGATGCCTCCTATTTCAGTACATGGTTACATTTATAGGGCTTATACGGAATTCTCTAGAGCTGCTTAGCTGCAGTAAGACAAGGAATTCAGAATGAGAGTTGCAGTTAACCCATCTTTGCAGTGAGATCAGCAGCTATGGCTGCAGTTCATGGTCCCTGCCAATTCCTCTTCGGGGAATTGCTCTGATAGTGGTCACATTGTGCAAAGGGAATCTGAGACTATGATTTCTCACCCCTCTGGGAGCCTGGGTGGTCAACCCCATTTATTATGCTGGGAATTTGTCTCACAGGGAGTCTGTTCAAAGAAGCCTTGTAAATTCAAGCACGAGTGCCCGCTGTGTGTGTGTTGGGGGGGGGGGGTCTCATGCCTTCATTTTGTGCTCCAGCGCAAAGCCAAAAGGATATGATCAACATGCCAGTGGGGAGGTGCTCCAGCAGACAATTGGAAAAGGGACCCAGTCCACTAACACTGAAGCAACTTAGGAAGTGGCTGGAGTCATACCCCCAACTGTCTAGATACTTTATACCTATTCACTGGTTTTACTTATGGTTTTAGGATACCTTATCAAAGACCTTGTGAATACTCTATGTCGAAAAATCTCAAGTCAGTGCTAGGAATGGAACACATGTTAGGGGAAAGATAAGGAATGCTGAGAGAGCAGGGATATTGGCCCAGTGCCTAATTTGAGGGTTTCACCTTTGGGGATGGTTCCCAAGAAGGCTGCAGGGCAGTGCTGTCTGATACATCACTTTTCATTCCCTAGAGACAGTTCTTTCGATGATGCCATCCCTGACTTGTACACTAAATGTCATTTCTGTATGCTATACATCATGTTCTGTATGCTATATATCATTTGGCCAGGTGGTGCATGTGGTCCACAGGAGTGGTAAGGTGTCAGAAATGGATAAATATGCAATTAAGTCTGCCTTCCAGTTGCTGACATTCCATCCAGTTGATTCTGAGCTTTTAGAATTTGCCTTTTATGGTTCAAGCCCTACCCATGGGATGTTCTGTGTCCTGCACTGCTTTTGAACATTTTAGCTGATTTTTTTAATGGGCCTTGTGGCGTAAAGCCAATCTAGAGGACACAGCTCATTAACTTGATGATTTTCTTTTATTGGATCAGCTGGTTCAGGCCATTGTGTTCACTTACTTCAGTGTTTTATTGAATTAACAGAGGAGCTGGGGATCCCCTTGGCACATGAAAAGACAGAGAGTTCATCTCAGGTTTTAACTTTTCTAGGTATTGAGTTGGATACCATCCACCAGACATCCAAATTATGTCAAGTGAAGCTAGAGGAGCTTCAAGCCTTCTTAGTCTCTTTTAAGTCTAAAAGAGAGGCCATGCTGGTAGAGCTCCAACAGTTAGTACGTCATTTGAATTTTGCTTGCAGGATAATTGTGCCTAGATGCACGTTTCTTCCCCACTTATGTTAAGCTATGGCTGGGCTACATAGTCTACACCATAGGCTGAGAATCAACAAAGGTATGAGGGAAGATCTCTAGGTCTGGGAAACATTCTTGCAATCCTTCAGTGGTGTTTATGTCCGGAGGGAGGACCTGAAATTGGAAGCAGAGCTGCAGGTTAACCTGGATGCATCTAGTTCCATAGGGTTTGAAGTCCATTTCAGGGGTCATTGATGTACCAAGGGAGGGCCTGAAGATTGAGCTTCTGGCAAGATTTGCCGGGACCTCGCCTTCTTGGAATTCTTTCTCATCCTGGTAGCATTATGGGTTTGGGGTGAACAGATGTCTAACCCCACAGTGCACTTTGGGTCAGTCAGGGTCATGATGTCCCTGTTATTTAGGGGGAAGAACAGTTCTCTGCCAGACATTTTGGTCATTTACCTAGGTGGTAATGACCTTGGGATGGTCAAGGGCAAGTCCTTGATCCATCAAGCACAGATGGACATCAGTAATATCATGGCACACTGACCAGGAGTACATCTGGTGCGGTCTGCTATCCTTCCATGGAAGTAATGGAAAGGTGCTGTTTGTGATCATTGAACTGTGGGGGTCTTGACAGGTGTGTTGAACCCACATGACATTGAATGGGCTAGGCTAATCACGAGCTCCAGAGTGCTATACAGGGTGATTTAGGGTTTTATGTTCTGCACCTCGGTATAGGTGCGGAATTTCTCTATTTGTATAAGGACGATGGGGATCATATTTCAGAATTAGGCAACAGGATCCTGGATGATCTTTGGCAAGGGCTCAGAAGCATAGTCAGCCAGTGTGTGGGGACAAGGGACTAAGCAGAGGCTTGACTGTCATGGGTTAGCTTGACCAACCTGAGTTCAATGTGGCTGAAGGCTCTACAGGAGTCAAGTAGCTACGTGCAGCCAGCTCTGAAGCAGCTGAAGTTAGTGAAGTAAAGATATAGTAGTCTTGAGATTCATTGCTGGCAGCTGACCTTGACCCACCCATGCCTAGCTCTGAAGTAGCTGATGAAGCACAGCTGCAGGAAAGTAGCCCACCAGGATCCCTCCCCCACCCCCCATTAATTGAAAAGCAAAGAGAGAAGCTCCAGCAAGACTTAAGGACACACAGTCAGAGTGCTTGCCTCTTGGCTCGGCACCAGCTGCTTGCTAATAGCAGTTCTGAATATGTGCAGGAGCATCTCTGAGCAGACGGATGTAAATCAGGCTTGTTAAGGAATGCCTATATAAATCAGACCAGGAGAACTGCAGATTGTGAAAGCAACATGTCACAACCCTGTGAACTTCATAACCACAACTCCAGACTCTGTCTTGCAACCTGCGACCTTCAGATGGACCCCTGACTCTGCTTTTCAGACCTGCCTGACCTTTGCTCATCAGTGACCTCAGACTGCTTTGACTCCACTTTCCTGAACAACCCATAAACTCTGTCTGTCGCTAAACCGGTATTTGATCTCTGGACCGGACTCTTGACTGTTCTAGCTCTGTTGCCTTGCTCTGCCTGAATTCCCGGTATACTTGACCCTTATTGTGGCAGGAATCTGGCTTTGGTTAGGGTGCTGAGCACCAACAGGCAGACCCTCCCTTAATTGGGGTGGGGGGTGGGATATTGTGCAGGAACCATCTGTTGTCAGGAGCCTCAGAGGGAAATGCAGATAGCCTATGAAGCCCCTTGGACTTGGTCTCCCCTCAGATTCTGTGGCTTGAGGTGGCTGGCCGCATTTCATGGGATTACTGGCATGCCTTGCTGCCTGGCAATGACCATGCTATCTTTTGCTTGCACCAGGATTTTGGTGGCTTGCCCATTTATGCCAGGAAAGGATCTAGGGTATATCCCTTTGCCTTGGTTTATGAATATACTTGGCCCTTGCTGAGTTTCAGTTCATTAATTTAAAATTAAATTTAATAAACCTGCCCTTTATTTATACCAATATACCTGTGTAAGTCTCTTTATTTCAACTATGGTTGCAAAAGACTTATTGTGCAAGATGATGTACAAGACAGATTAATAATAATAATAACAACAACAATGGATTTATACCCCACCCTTCACTATTCAAAGGAGTCTCAGAGCTGCTTACAATCTCCTTTTCCTTCCCCTACCCACAACAGACACCCTGTGAGGTAGGTGAGGCTGAGAGAGTTCTCCCAGAACTGCTCTTGAGCAGAACAGCTTCGAGAGAACTTGTGGCTGACTCAAGGTCACATCAGCAGGTGCATGTGGAGGAGTGGTGAATCAAACCCCGTTCTCCCAGATAAGAGTCTGCACACTCAACCACTACACCAAACTGGCTCTCAATTTACGAACAATGTAAGATCCTTGATAGATCAGAGCAATGGTCCATGAAGTCCATAATCTGTTTCCCACAGCAGCAACCAGAAATTCTGGAAAGTCTATAAATAAGGCATGGGACTACAATCTATTCCTGCTCGTACATTCAGAAATAGACTCCTTCTGTAGACTGAGGTTCCACTGAACAGGATTAATAGCCATTGGTGCATGTATCTATGCCCCATGAATTTATCTAATCCTCTTTTACATCCATATGAACTAGAGGTCATCTGTTGCCTTTGAACAAGAATCTGCAATGCTGACTTTTCAAGTAATCCGAACAGGGAGCAAAACTTAAGAAATTACCAAACTACTTGATATTCTGAAAAGCAGACAATGAGCACTTGTGCTAGCAGGCAAGCATTTGTTTATTTAAAATATGTGTAATCCCTACTCTTTGTCAAAATCACCCTCAGGTGTTTCTGATTTGGATAATCCTTTTTGTACATAAACAACACATTCCCCATTTGTGAATCAAAGTGCTCAATATTACTTTTCAACAGAAATATTCACAGAATGACTTTGTGAGTACTTAGCACAAACCAGTGTGTGATTGAAAAGAAAACATGTCTGCCGCATATGAAAATCTGTCAGATCTCTTCCATTATTAGGAAACTTCATTTTGTATACTGGAGCAAAGTATTTATAGAATTAGAGAGCCCTCAAAGAAATGGAGTAATTATTATCAGCTATGATTATACTTTACACTGATTAAAGTGCTGTTATAGGAATGCTGTAGTGGATCTTATGTTTTAGTTGAAAATCTATTCCATTAGCAGCTGGATAAATCAGATGTAGTCATATGAAGCATTAATGCAACATGAATGTATGTTCAATTTAATTATCAAACCACTAATACACAAGAAAGAAAACACATTTAATAAAAGCAGCATTTTGTTTCATTTTCTTTTATGAATGATTTTACAGAAACATGTCCTGTGGAAGAAATAACATTCACTCAATAAAAACAATTATTCTGCAGTTCAAAACATTACCACACATATTCCATCTCAGCAATAATGATGAACATATAGAGCTGACTTTCAATTTTCACAACTCAATATTAATTTTAAGATATGTCATGTTGCTGAAAATTGAGTGTCCTGAAAAAAATTGGCCCTTATTCTACATCTATAAAGGTACCAGTGCAGGATTTCAAACAATTTACAGTGCTTGGAAAGATAATTCAAATCAAGACACAGTTGCTTCAGTGCAAGTCACACTCTGTTTAATATGATTAAGAAAAATCTCTGTTTGTGGTTATAAGTAATACAACGCTTGCTGCAAATTTGTACATTTTAACAGATCTTTTTATTAGCTGATTATTTACTGATCATCCATTTCCCACCATGTTTATAGGTCATTCTGACTCCTTCTGAAGAGGCTGGCGTTCTGGAGGGAGCTCAGGTGGCAATTTCTGCCAGCGTTCTGGAGGCCAGAGGATATGAGTAGCACGAGCATGCAAGAGTCCAAGAGAGACCTGAAACAGTAATCAAAACAGAGGAATAAAGCAATGTAAGAAGAAATTGCTCAAAGAGATGATTGCATATGGCATATTATAAAAAGATGTGAGCTAATAATACCCTTTGAGAGACTGCATTGTATGGTAACTGAGATGAACCTTTTCTTAAGGGGGTGATTTTATTCCAGGCAGCATCTCACTTAGAGAGATGTCTAAAACAGGGGGGGGGGGTGTAGCAGGAACTCCTTTGCATATTAGGCCACACACCCCTGATGTAGGCTATCCTCCTTAGTACAGGGCCTACTGTAAGCTCCAGGAGGATTGGCTACATCAGGGGTGTGTGGCCTAATATGCAAAGGAGATCCTGCTACAAAAAAGCCCTGGTCTAAAACAACTTGCTATAGAGAGAACCAATGGTGGAGAGTGATGATGGTGAAAAAAACATACTGTATACAGTTACATAGGCTTGCACTAAATCTTGAATGCATGAGAAATCTAACAGTTCATTTTAGCATCCTCCTAATATCTCAAGCAACCAACATTATTTGGCCATGGATCACTGTTTGCTCAAAGTGCAGCTGTCAATTGTTGGCCAGCTGTGTGAAGCAAAGTCCCCTGTTTCCTCCCAAGGGTTAATGTGAATATTGATGAGTATATCCAGATTTGCAGGTGTTTGTAACTAATTCATTATGTCCACAGGCTCTTATCTCTGTCAAGGCTAGAGTCAAGAATGTGGCAATTTCTTTGGTAGCTGGGAGTGGGAAGCAAGAGCAATGATGCAATCTTTCTGACACTTCCTGTGAATGCGGACCCTTATTGGATCTGGGATATCATCTGACACCAGAAGACTAAAAAGTATAATGGAATTAGAGATTAAGGGGGCGGGGGGCGGGGGGCAGCTGACAGCGATTTTTCCTGAACTGGGTTCTGGACTATGTCAGAATGTAGAAGAATGCTTAAACCTCAGGTTTTGGACTCTGAAACTCTTTGACTGTGCCATCTATTGTCAGGTATCAACATGCTAGGAAATCAGCTTTTATTATTTTTATTCAGTTTAGTCAAGTGCACTGTGTTGCCTAATGCTGTTTCCTTTTTGTCCTGTTCCTGTTCCTTTTCCTATTCTTTTAAGAAAAATTCTGGTTTCTTGTGTGTACTTAGTTTCAAGGTCCCATAGGTCTAAGCACCGTTGACCCAGGAGAAGGGCAGTGGCTCAGGGGAACCCAGGTTTGGGTCTTGACAAGCTGGTATTAGCAAAGCAGGCTTTAAAAGAGCCATTAAGCAGCCTTAATGCATGCAACCTGAGGCAGCAACCTGGAGTTTTTAGTAGACCACATGCAAGACTTATTAGAACTGTCATAGTTTAATGACTATCTTGAATGCACTGAGAGTTCCCAAGTCACATTCGTTTATGCACTGGTGCAACACAAACCTGAATTTGTGAGTCCACTGCAGAATTTTTGCTATCATCCATTTATTGGGAAACACAACTAATTAAATTCAGTGACTGCAACAAAATATTTCCAAGGTCTTTTTTCAAGAAAACCCAAATTCATTATGGAGAATTAAAACCTAAGTTATGTCAGATATTTAGAAGATTCAGTTCTGACTCACAATAGTTGGAAACCCCTAAAGAGCAAAAGGGCCATAGCCATGGCACATGAGGAGGCAAGTATTGTGATATAATTAGCTGCTATTATGCACATTGGCAATTAAGACAATTTGATATGGAGGCACATTAGCCTTCCCGTGCATTTCTGACTCATTATCATGGAAGCCAGCTTGTATGAGCCCATCCTCAGATAAACAGTCCAAAGATCTGTTCTTCAGTTGGAAAAGAGTACTCTGCAACAAATCTGAAATTCATCTCAGCATATAAAACAAAATATGAGAAATGTTAGATTTGTTTTTCATTAAATTCCCATCACTCTTACCTCTCCAACATATAAAATTAAAAGCTAACACTTCACCATTTTCTTGTGAAGCAACTATTATCAACAAATTTTCACTTCATTTTCCACAAGTGATACATATGTTACATTGCATATTACACCACAGTCAGAACTCATTCCAGTCAAATTATGTTACAAACAAAAGTATTTTATCTTCTTAATCCATCCGGTTTTTGCATGTGCCAGCTAGATTGCATTTATTCTCTGGGCAAATTTGCCAGTGGATGATGTAGCTAGCACCACATACATAAGGCTAAGAAACATAATTCTTACTGATCTTATATTTAGCTGTTAAATGGCAACATAAATATTGTTTTTGGAAATACTTATCTAACCATTGAAATGGTAAAACTACAAAAACGTTTCATTTTTCTGTGTTCAAAGACTTCAGTAAACCAGTATGGCATTGGTGAAGACCAAGTACTGAAGATCTGAGATGTAGCACCAGAAATGTTAATTTTAATAGAAATGTTGGTTTTAAATGATATTTTTTATTTAATGTATTATTTATTGAATTGTACAGATGTTTTATTGTAAACCAAGATTTACATGTTGTGAACCGCCCTGAGCCTGCTTTGGAGGGGAGGGTGGGATATAAATAAAAATTTATTATTATTATTATTATTATTATTATTATTATTATTATTATTATTATTATTATTATTATTATTATTATTATTATTATTATTATTTATTATATGGAGAGCCATTTTTATTGAAGGAAAATTGGGAATCTGACAGGTTAGTGAGACAAGATCTTCCCTTACAGAACCCATGTTGAGTCTTCCTCAATAACTTCTTCATCAATGTGCCTACTGATTCTCTCTTTAATAATGGTTTCCACCAAATTTCCTGGTATTGAAGTCAGATTGACTGGTCTCTAATTTTCTGGATCTCCTCTGGAACCCTTTTTTCCCACAGTGAAGATGGAGGAAAAAAATGTATTCAGCTTCTCAGCCATTTCCCTATCGTCCTTCAGTAACCCTTCATCCCAGGGCCCCACTGCCACCCTGACTGGTTTCCTACTTCTAATGTATTTGAAATTGTTATTGTTGGTCTTTATGCTTTATACTTTTTGCTGTATGCTCCTCATACAATCACTTGCATTTGATTTGCTACAGCCTGTGGTCCCTTTTATTAACCACACTTGGACTAGTTTTCCAGTACTTAAAGGAATCCTTTTTACCTTTTACAGCTCCCAATACTTTGTTTGTTAACTGTGCAGGCTTTTTTAAAATACCTATTTGTGCCTTTCCTGGATTGTGGTATATATTTTATCTGAGCTTCTAGGATTGTAGTTTTATATAGCCTCCAAACTTCCTCAATGGTTTTGAATCCTATTTATTTATTTTATTTATTTATTTTCGTAAATTTATAGATTTATTTTCGTAGATTTCCCATAGTGGGCTCAGGGAGGCTTCCAACACATTTAAAACAATCAAATCAATTTAAAATAATTAACAATTAAAACAGTTTAAACAGTTTAAAATTAAGACAATTATGTCATAACTCACAATTAGGTAGTGTGGCAAAGATGGTATTAACAGATCAATTCAGCTTTCTTGTCCCAACCTAGATGTTCAAATCCCGGCTATCTTGGTTTCAAAAAAATCAGTACAATGCAGTCGGTGCAGGGGAGCCTGTTTAAATGATAGGACGCCCGTCTGCCTCAGCCATAAGCCCAATGGAACAGCTCCGTCTTACAGGCCCTCAATCTCAGCTAAGGGCCCCTGAATGTCCTCCTCACCTGCTTTAACAAGCCAGGATGGACATGGGTCCAGAGGACAAGTGGTGGGCTTCACCGCATCTAGGATCTTGTTCACATCCTCCTGAGAGAGGCAGCTGAAGTGGTCCAATGTGGGACTCAAAGACGGACAACAGGCTTCCAGTTCCCGTACTGTGTCAATTGTTGCTGGTAGATTATGGCGGAGAGTTGAGATTTTATCTGTGAAGTAAGTCGCAAAGGCCTCACGACTGATATCCAATTCCCTAAACTTTTGATTGCCAACCGGCGCCGTAGTCAATGATTGAATCATTCTAAACAATTGGGCTGGGCACAATTTCGCAGATGCAATGGAGGCTGCATAGAAATCTCTCTTAGTGAACTTCACTGCCTTCTCATAGACCTTCATAAACGTTCTATAAGAAGTTCTAGACTCCTCATCTTAAGATCTCTGCCACACTCGCTCTAGCCGTCTAAGCTGCCGCTTCATCCTCTGCAGCTCCAAGGTATGCCAAGGTGCTGCTTTGGTGCGGCAGTGAAGAGGGCGCCGAGGCACAATATCGCCGATGGCTGTGGAGAGCCGGGAATACCAGTCCTCCAATAGCTCATCTAACGATCCGCCTGGGGGCATCGGATCCCATAGAGCCTTCTGAAGCCGCTCCGGGTCCAGTTGGCTCCGCAGGCGAGCATAAATCCGCTCGCCGCCCAAACAGAAGGTGGGCTGCAGGCCCAGTTAGACTTTCAGGGCAGAATGATCTAACCATGGAAATGTATTAACAGCTATCAGATCCGGTGTTAACCCAGCCCCAAAGACCAAATCGTATTATCCCAGCCCCAAAGACCATATGGCCGGCCTGATGAGTGGGAGCCGAAACAATTTGGCTGAGCCCCAGTGTCTCCATGGATAACACCAGGTCCTGGGCTTGCATGGAAGCTGCATCATCGACATTGAAATCCCCCAGAACTACTAGCCTGGGGAAGGTCAATGCCCAGGTCAATACCACCTCCAGCGGGGCAGGCAGGCTCTCTGGGGGTACGTTGGGTGTCCTGAACACAACCCAGATAGCCAAGTTCTCCTTGGCTTCCCATATCAGACTGACACATTTAATGCCCATGATGTTTGGGGCAGGAAGTGCCCTGAAAGAGAAAGACTCACGAATGTGCACCGCACACACACACACCCGGCCAGTAGTCCACGTTTGGTGGAGGACTGAGAACCTGGGTGGGGCAAGCTGATTCAGGGTGACCATCTTGCCCTCCCATACCCAGGTCTCTGTCACACATGCCAGGCCTATCTGTTGTTCCATGAAATAATCACATACGGTGTAGGTCTTATTGTTGATAGACCTGGCATTGATGTTGGAGCCGGATAAATCTTCCGAGCCCCACAACCTGCATACCTTGGGATGGAAAGTAGGAGGGAAGAGGTCCGATCTTTCCCATATCTCTGGCCTCTTCCTGAACTCTGAGACCTAGTCCCACCGCCATACCTCCCCAAATGACTGGAATCCCTGGCCCAGTCATGGTCTCCCCTGCACGGTGCTATTGTGCCAAGTTGGTTCACCTAGCCTGTGTTCCTTAATCTATTACATTTTCGTATTAATCACAGAATCTAAATATATCAAATAAATTGACCCCTACTATTTACTTTTCCTTTCAGTTTCCTCTTCACATGCCTCATCATCTCAGAGAATTTATCCCTTTTAAAATTAAAAGTGGCTATGTCGGTCTTTTTGGTGTATTTTTCTTATATACAGACATTGTGATCACCAGTTTGGTTGCCAGGGTGCCTGTAGTTCAGCTCACACACATCTGCTGTAAGACGTGGGTTTCACCCACCATTTTCCAAGAGACTTATGTGGATACTAAAAGACTCAGCTTTACAGCAGCACTCTCCATTGCTGAATGAGTGCTAGCCAGAAATACAGGTGAGCTTCCTGCTGCTCTGTGGATGCACAGTCTTGGCCGTTGCAGTGGAAGAAGTCGCGCTGCCATGAGCTGTCCAGTCAAGCGATTTCCAGCCTTTTCCATGGAAAGCCATGTTCCAAGGCTAACATCACCAATGACCATTTTCCTGCACCGCCAGACTCCATGACAGAGAGACAAGAGGCTCACGTATCCAACAGCTGTTACAGACATCTGCATAAGGCAATCATGCATATCTTAGGCATGGATGCTGCCGGACTGTCCAAGCTTTTGTCAAACGGAACTCTAGAAAAGGATGGTGTCAGCCAGAGGAGTAAGAAGAGGAATACCAGCTTTACCCAGAGCTAGAGCTATTGTGTAGATCGGGTGTCACCTTTGGCTCTCTATTGTCACTTTTAGATAAGTTTGTATAGCTTGTTTTAATCCCCTCCACCCATGCCTTGGCCAAACTGTCACTTTGGAGCCTCCCCTTTTTCTGAGGTAATGCACCATGTGATGCTGCATCATGTCCCATCTGACCCCATGACATAATCCTCTGGACATCCTACCCCATAAGGGCTCAAGGTAGACCTTGTAACCTCTGACCCAACACCCAACAAGGGTGCATCTGACAGTACCCCTACCCTGCTGTTTAGATACGCCTCTGATACTTGATCAGTTGAGGGTCCCTCACCATCTCCCTTTTTTGTCACCATTGGAGCCTTCCTTGAAGACTACGATAGGTAATTATCACCCTGTTTGCCCATTCCTGGGTTTACCCCTGTGTATTTCATGCTGTTTTCTTAGGCCTGTATGTATGTTGTATGATTTTGTACCCTTGTATGCTTGCCTTTATTTCTTAATAAAACACCTTGATTATTAAACAGTATTTCCTTGTTGTTGAGTGAGTTCCAAAGGAGAAACTTCTGTATACATAGATTCTGATCTCACTAAAGCATAATTGCCCACTTTCTAATTCCCCAAGCCTAATTTTAGGGCAATTCAGGTAACATTGGGCAACTTCCTATTTATACAAATGGTGAAATCAACAACATTATGGTCACTGCTCCCAAGCAGTGCAATCACTTTTACAACTCTCACCAGGCCTTGGGCATTACTTAGGACCAAATCCCGGATCACCCCACCCCGGTAGGTTCTGTGACCATTTGCTCCATAGCACAGTCATTGAAAGTATCTAAAAACCCATTTCCTTTCTCCCAACCAGAACACATATTGACCCAATCAATGTGTGGGTAGTTAAAATCACCTATTATGACAAAGTTGTATGTTTAGCCACTATCTTTAATTATTTCATAATTGTATAATCATCCTCTATCTTTTGATCCAGTGGGCAATTACAAACTCTCAGAGTTAAACTTCCTTTTGGGCCCACTATTTCAACCTAAAGCATTTCTAAAAGGGAATCTAATTCTCTTACCATCTCAATCTTACTAGACTGTATACCCTCTCCAACATACAGAACCACCCCACCTCCAACCCTTCCCACCTTATCCTTCTGATATAATTTATATCCAGAAATCACTGTATCCCGCTGATTCTCCTCATTCTACCAAGTTTCTGAAACACCCACAATGTCTATATTTTCCCATAATACTAAGCAGGCCTCAGATTCAGTTCCTGAACTTTTCTGAGAGTTCCACCTCCTTCTTCTGAGAGTTCCACCTCCTTGTCCATTGAATAGTACGTGCAGCTGCATAACAATCCCTGGATGAGCTCCACCACTTATTTTTCTACAAAATGACCCCTTATAATAAGCATTCCAACTCCCCGATTTTCCCTCGGTCACTTCTAGCATTTTTATATAAACATCTATAATTTCCTAGGCAAGTTAAGCCTGCGACCTTCCTCCTGCTGCCTTGAGACTTTGCCAGGCAGTCTGTTGTGCCTTGTGATTCAGTCCCTGAATTTACAACACAGCGTTGTTACGAGCACTGAGGTGAGCAGCAGGAAACCACGGGTCATCTGATTATAAGGGACAGATGCTAACTGCCTATGAAGATCTGTGGTGGGAAGTTTAAAGGGTCAGGATTGGACCTGACTGAGAAGTGAGTTGTTCTGGGTAATGTATATAATCGGGGAACCAGTCCCACCATGTTGTCTTGTGATGTACTAGCAAATAAAGTATGTTGACTGTTACTCATGTCTGAACCCAGTACATTACACTGGTGATGAGGATGGGATCCTGTTGAGTCAGCCAATCACTGTCACAATGTAAATTCCGTGCACCAAGCTCCAGCGCTGCGCTCCACGCACTGTTGCAATGCATTGTGGCTGGGATCATGGCTGCTGCTCCAAGACAACTGCTACCGGAGTTCAACACTGCAAGGCCTGACCTGTGGGAGTCATGGATGGACCACCTAAGCTATTACATCAAACTGCACGAGATGGAGGAAGCCACAGAGAAGAAGGTGCTCCTCCTAAGCTCGTGCAGGGTCAAGACCATCCAGTTGGTGAAGCGGCTCATCAGCCCTACCACACTCATGGCGGCCACCTATGATGAGCTGATCAAGGCGATGATGGACCACTTGGCACCCCAGTCGACCCATCTCGCATGCAGCCATGCGTTCTACACTCAGCAGCAGAGACAGGCCGAGTCCGCAGCCGAGTATCTCTCGGAGCTCCAAGGATTAGCCCTGCAATATGACTTCATGGGGGGCCTAGAGGAGATATTGTTTGACCATTTTGCGGTGGGGGTCAGAGAAGAAAAGTTGCACCATAAGCTGCTGGCAACCGAAGACAAAGATATTACTCTGACAGGTGACCGCCTTCAAATAGGTGCACCCCGGCCACTCCACAACCAGCTCTCTCCTCAAAGGGATTCCCGGAGTGCAACCATTCTTCAATGATGTTTTAATAGCTGCACCAGACATCAAATAGTTCAGTTGACGCCTATGTGAGGTCTATGTCGTTTCCAGTCAGCAGGGCTGAAGGTAAAGCGGGAGAAGTGCTCACTTGGGGAACCAAGGGTGGAGTTCCTGGGGTTCACTGTGGACGCCGCCGGCATCCGCCCCACAGTGGGCAAGACCAAGGCAATAGTGTAGGCTCTGGCCCCCAAGAGTAAAGTGGAACTCCAAAGTTTCTTGGGGCTGTTGAACTTCTACTATTCATTCTTGCCCCACAAAGCCGCCCTCGCAGAACCCCTACATTTGATAAAAAAGCCCTGTGGGTCTGGGGTGAAAAACAGGCCGCTATCTTTCAGGCAGTCAAGGACATTTAGGTTTTGAACGAGGTGTTCCACCATTTTGATGAGTCCCTCCTGGTGATCCTGGTCTGCGATGCTTCCCCCTATGGAGTGGGCATGGTCACCAACTCCTGGACGGGAGAGAGGTTCCCGTGGCGTATTACTCCTGAACTTTGAACTCACCGGAGCATAACTATGCCCAAATAGACAAGGAGGCGTTGGCAATCATGGTGGGGGTGCATAAATTCAATGACTACCTGTACGGTAGGAGTTTCACGATTGCCACAGACCACAAGCCGTTGCTGGGCCTCCTTGTGCCAGACCGCCAAAACCCACAGATCCTGTCCCAGTGCATCCTGAGGTGGAACCAGTTCCTCAATGCCTGCACCTACACACTCATCTACCGCCCTGGCAAAGCGATGGGCCACGCCAACGCCCTCAGCCATCTTCTGCTGCCTGCGATAGACCTGATCTGGCCCCTGCTCACCACATGATGCTAATAGAGATTCTACCTGACAGGCCCCTTCATGCCACTGAGGGAGCCTGGTTCACAAGCTGGAACTGCATTCTCACATGTGTAATGGACTCGTTGGGGAGGGGTTGGCCCACTTGCAAAGTGGATGCGGAGTTTAGGCCCTTTGCATCCTGCTGGGACAAACTTTCAGCACACAAGGGTTGCATCCTCTGGGGCAGCAGGGTGGTGGTCCCCTCTCCCACTCCAGAAGCAAGTGCTTGAAGCCTTGCATGAGACACACCCAGGGATAGTGTGTATGAAGGCCCTGGCTTGTAGTTATGTCTGGTGGCCGGGGATGGATGAAGAGATAGAGGGATGGGTTAGAAGGTGCCAGCCCTACCAAGAGTCCAAGCCTGATCCGCCCAGCACCCCCACTCACCGCTGGGAGTCTAATCGCACGCCTTGGTCCCGGCTACCCCTAGACTTTGTGGAGCCATAGCTGGGTCAAATATTCTCCATTCTGGTTGACGCTTATACAAAGTGGCTGGAAGTGATCCCCGTAGCCGCAACCTCCACCTTGGCCACAGTTAGGGCCCTACAGAGTGCCTTGAGATCCCAGAGACCATAGTGATGGATCACGGTACCACTTTTACCTCCTGGGAATTCCAGGAGTTCCTGAACAGGTATCTCATCCGACACATACAGTCCGCTCCCTTTCACCCGGCCACTAATGGCCAAGTGGAGCACATGGTGTGCACCACCAAGGAGGCCCTGGTTGAACCACACAGGGAGTGACAGCCACCAGCTTACTTAAAAGACTATGTATCTTAACTAAGGAGGGAGGAGTGTTGTGTCTTGCAATTCAGTCCCTGAATTTTCAACACAGCGCAGCTATGAGTGCTGAGGTGAGCAGCGGGAAACCACAGATCACCTGACCGTAAGGGACAGATGCTAACCGCCTATAAAGATCTATGGCGGGAAGTTTAAAGGGTCAGGATTGGACCTGATGGAGAAGTGAGTTGTTGCAGGTAATGTATATAATCAGGAACTCAGCCCTGCCATGTTGTCTTGTGATGTACTAGCAAATAAAGTCTGTTGACTGTTACTCGTGTTCGAATCCAGTACATTACACAGTCCATACCATTTGTCACCATCTCAGTGGACAACTCTAATCCATTGCCTGGTAGAAAAGTAACAGCTAACTCGTCATCTCTTTGAGATGAGTCATCCTGAACCAGAGACATTTCATCTCCTGTCAGCTTTCCCCCAAGATTCAGTTTAAAAATGGCTCTGCCATCTTTTTGATCTGAAGCACCAGCAGCCTTGTTCCTTCTTGGGACAAGTGGAGACTGTCTCTTTTGTACAGCTCCCGCTTGTTCCAAAAAGCATCCCAGTGCCTAACACACTTGAACCCTTTCTCCCTACACCATTGTCTCATCCACACATTTAAATCTAACAGCTGAGTGAGTTTGCCACTAAGCTTTTAAATCTAAAAGCTCAATGGCAAACCCACTCAGCTGTTAGATTTAAGTCTAAAAGCTCAGTGGCAAACCCAATCAACTGTTAGATTTAAATGGCTGTGAGCCATTTAATCCTTTGGTTTTGTCCCCCCCTTAAAGCGGCAGGAAGCCAAATGGTTAAATGGCTGTCAGACACTTAAACCTAACAGCTGAATGTCACAGGGCTGTTTGCTCAGCTGTTACATTTAAATGGCTGCCAGCCATTTAACCCTTCCTGGGCAATCCCCACCTCCTTTCTCCCAGCTGCAGTGAGCCATGGCCAGGAGAAAGCCCCCCCACTGTGGCCCAAAGAAAAAGGAAACAAAACTTGTTGGAACAGCTCAGTCTGGGTGGGGCCTGTTTCGACTGGTTTGGGGTTCAGTTTGTGGGCCACCCTGAAGTCTATGTCTCATGACGATGCAGAAAAATGTTTCCTGGGCAGATTGTTACAACAATATTCTTCACCATTACTCCATCTTGGATAATATCTAGGGTGTTCCTATGGCTAGCAACAATAGGGTGTTCAAGTATGATGCTGTTACAGACAGTCAATCTCCAGCTCCAATTTTTTCCTCTGGTTTAAACTGTTTAAAAGAACCATATCAAAGCCTCATATTTATTCATCATTATCCATCATACTCTCAGAATAGCCTTTACATCTATTTGGTTTCAGACCATGTCACCACCTTTGCTTGATGGTCTCTAGAAAATCATTCACTTCCCACTTTTGTGCCCCAGTTTGGGAGCCCCAGTTTGGGAGGACTTAACCCTTTACATTTTTCTCCTGCCCTCTTTACACAAAGTGTTGAACCAAATTTCTTACAGTACTTTTGAAGGGATTAAACTTTAGAGATGATCAGAGAAAGTGATCTTTCTTCTCTCTGATGCTGACCTGCTCATATCATACAGAGTGTCATTGTTAGTTCTGGCAACTAAGAAAATATGAGCAAAACCTGCATACAAAGCTGCATACAAAACCTCTAATGAGGTTTTGAGTTTTTTTAGATTCAATTATTTTAGTGTCGTTACTTATGGCGTATGTTTTGTGCTCATTTGTCTTCTTGAAATGGCCTTTGGCTATATAGAATAAATGCTATTTTTACCTTTGTGCCATTGCTACGTGAGATTGTTCAACTAAAAATAAAAGGTTAGTGTTCAAAACACAGTTATGACAAGATTATAAAAAAAGATGTTCTCCATATTTCCATAGTTTAGGTTTAAAAAACTTACCATCTCTCCTAGAATATGAAATGCCGAGTTTTAAAAGGCCAGAATGAAAGTCACTGGTATGGATACTATCTGGGCATTTCTTATGGCTATTCATTGCCCAGACCAGGGTGGTTTTTTTTTTGGTAGAAGTAGTAGTAGGAACTCCTTTGCATATGAAGCCACACACCCCTGATGCAACCAATCCTCCAAGAGCTTACAGTAGGATTTGTAATAAGAGCCCTGTAAGGTCTTGGGGGATTGGCTACATCAGGGTTGTGTGGCTTAATATGAAAAGGAGTTCCTGCCCTGGCCCAGAACATCCTTGAGGGCCAAAGTAGAAACTTTTTGCATCTTTATTAGGAGGTCATGCTGTAAATCTGAGTATTGCATGATTTTAGAATGGAGGCCCTGATGGCTCTCATAAGTTTCTAAAGAACTACATGGGCGCTTGAGGACAATTGTCTCATAAGTTGACATTGATTGAAGGTTCTATTTTTTTAAAAAAAAATCAGTCTAAAACTCTGCATATTAATGCTAGGATGCTTTTGGTTATTTACTGTTCATTATTATGGAGGACTATAAAAGTAAGAAGCTTAAAATTCTGTGCATTCTGGATACCAACCACACATACCCTAAAAAAATCTCTAGCTAATTCTCATGATCTAATTTCTCAGGAATCATGTTCATGCAAGCAGTTTCTCTCTCTCCTCTTCACAATCTAATCATTGAAGCAGGCTGTACCTAATTCAATATTTTAGAGCTTGATTAAACAGGTGCTGAATTCCTTGAATATAATTTGGTTAGCTTACAATGCAAACTTGATCATTTTGGTTGCTGGATGTATATTCTGTAGCTGAATGTTGTTGGATGTCTTCTGTGGTTTGGATTCTTCTGTAAATCTGATGAATTGATGTCAAATTTCCTTCCTTCCATTACAGCTAAAACTGGCCCTGAAATGCTGCTTCTAGGGCATAGAGAATGGAAAGGAAATTTTAGATAGTATTGTTTCTGAGTATACTCAGTCTATATGGAATCTTAGACCTTAATTTCTATGGTACAATTTTTTTATATGTGTATGACTGTCAATATGCCAATAAAGATCTATGAATGAGAGGGGAGTTGAAGGCCTCTGGCAGAAGGTGTGAATCAGCCATTCCCCCCTCCCCATCACTACTGTTAGCAGAAATTTTCCATGGATCAAAGCTAAATTTCCATGAAGGATAAAAAAGTTTAACTGCAAATAGAGTTGTGCTCTCATTTCAGACTGATCAGCACTCTAAGTTTAAATATTTTCACCATGTGTCTAAATGATACTGTGAGGAACCACTCAGGGTCAGCTTAGGAGGGTGACCACTAAGAATTTTTCCCATCACCTTCCCTCCAGTCCCTCAGCTACACCAACAGAAATCCTAACAGAAGTATAAAAATAGGCACCAGATAGTTTTCAAAAACCACAAAGAATATTTATTGGTTCATGGTAAGGAAAAGAGATAAAATAACATTAATTAGTTGTAGTAAAAACAAATCAGTTGGCAGGCAGGTGGTTGATAAAATAATCAATCTCTAAACTCCAGAGATTTGTCAGACTGAACAAATACAACCTAGCAGAAGAGTCTTAAATTGCCAAACAGGCAGGCTTTATAAATATAAAAAACTTGAACAGGCAGTCAGTGGCACTAGGAACACTTTGCAGTCACTATGGTATAGCCTTCTCAAATCATAAAAATAATAAACTGTAATTCATTCCTTGCCACTCACACTGAGGACTCCTGATTTGTGCCAGATAAGAACATGAGAAGCCATGTTAGATCAGGCCAATGGCCCATCCAGTCCAACACTCTGTGTCACATAGTGGCCAAAAAAAATTATATATATATATATATATATATATATATATATATATATATATATATATATATATATATATATATATATAAAACACACACATATACACACTGTGGCTAATAGCCACTGATGGACCTCTGTTCCATATTTTTATCTAACCCCCTCTTGACGGTGGCTATGCTTGTGGCCGCCACCACCTCCTGTGGCAGTGAATTCCACATGTTAATCACCCTTTGGGTGAATAAGTACTTCCTTTTATCCGTTTTAACCTGTCTGCTCAGCAATTCCATCGAATGCCCACGAGTTCTTGTATTGTGAGAAAGGGAGAAAAGTTCTTCTTTCTCTACTTTCTCCATCCCATGCATTATCTTGTAAACCTCTATCATGTCACCCCGCAGTCAACGTTTCTCCAAGCTAAAGAGCCTCAAGCGTTTCAACCTTTCTTCATAGGGAAAGTGTTCCAGCCCTTTAATCATTCTAGTTGCCCTTTTCTGGACTTTCTCCAATGCTATAATATCCTTTTTGTGGTGCGGCGACCAGAACTGCACACAGTACTCCAAATGAGACCGCACCATCGATTTATACAGGAGCATTATGATACTGGCTGATTTGTTTTCAATGCCCTTCCTAATAATTCCCAGCATGGCATTGGCCTTTTTTATTGCAAACGTACACTGTCTTGACATTTTCAGTGAGTTATCTACCACGACCCCAAGATCTCTCTCTTGGTCAGTCTCTGCCAGTTCACACCCCATCAACTTGTATTTGTAGCTGGGATTCTTGACCCCAATGTGCATTACTTTGCACTTGGCCACACTGAACGGCATCTGCCACGTTGACTTCAAAAAAGATGTGGACAGAATTGAGTGAGTGCAGAGGGGATTGACAAGGATGATCAGGGGCCTGAAGACCAAGCTCTATGGGGAAAGGCTGAGGAACTTGAGAATGTTCAGTCTGGAGAAGAGGAGGTTGAAGGGGAGCATGATTGCTCTTTTTAAGTATTTGAAGTGCTGTCACTTAGAGCAGGGAACTGTTCCTGTTGGCATCAGAGGAGAGGACTTAAAATAATGGGTTTAAATTAAGGGCAGGAAGGTACTAGCTGGATATCGGCGGTGGAATTTACAGTCAGAGTTATGCTACTTAGGGAGGTGGTGAGCTCCCCCTCACTGGCAGTCTTTAAGCAGCAGCTGGACAAACACTTGCTGGGGATAGGTGTTGAACTCATTTGTTATGAGGGATGGATCTGACATAAATAAGACCTTGTTAGGCTGGGCCGTAAATGTCATAAAATATAATGCCAGGTAGTGGATATGTAAAATTTATAAAGGACATAGACAAACACAATTAAATATTTTTTGTAAAACTTAAAACATGCTTAAAAGATTAGCACTCTTGTAATATTTTGTTTATTTTACAGTCTCTGATAACTGTAACTACTTGCTCTGAATTATTGCATCAAAATCTGGAGACAGTGTCTATGCTGTAGCAATCTTGAGTATGCTGTTCAGGTGTTGTTCAGGTATGTGTTTGTAAGTTGCAAATCTACTTTTGATTTATTGACATTCATTACAGAAATCTTATGGTCAATGCTTTGAGCCTAAGACCCAGGGGAAAACATGAAATGGCTGGGCGTTGTGAGCTTTTGTACACGTTGCTTCATGTGCTGGTCAGCCAGTGAAAAAAACAGAGGCTTTGCTTCGTACCTTCTGTGCAATTGAGCAAGCCTGGCAGAGCAAGCTGGGATGCAGAAGGAATCAAGAAAGTGAGAAGGAAGTGGATGACAGTGAGTTGTTCACAGGCCTGATAGGAGCCCTCCAGGGCTTTTGGGCCACGTTTGACACCCCTGCTCCAGGCTGTCCCTGCACTGAGCAAGAGTATGAACTAGTGGTAAGGCCCCTTTCAACTAAGTGATTCTATTATTTTCCCACTCCCTTGTACACATCTTCAAAATCAATCACTTCCATATGTCCAACAAACTATAGTTTGTAATTTCATCCGAAGTGGATAAAATGAGAAACCATAGTTTGTTCTTTTGCCCACAAATGAGAATCCAAACAATGATTTAATGCTGGTTTATAGTCAATCTCCTGAGTACATGTTATAGTTTGTTGCTTCATCTTATTCACTTGACAAACCATGATGTCTGAATAATTAAGTTAATGTAGTATTCTTCATATTCTATCCAAAGTCAGTGGTAACTTTCCATTGTGTGACATGGAAGTCTGATAAGCCTATTCTTACAGAAGTTTAGCCCTGCAGAAGAATAATGTATAAACCTCATATAAACCACATGCATACATACTATATAGAGAAGTATTAAAATCAGATTATGTTCTGAAGAGGTTACATAACAAATGCAGTGCAATGTGAGAAGACACTTGAAAGTTTAAGACAATTGAACACATGAAATAGAAATACTTTTGAGCTTTGACTATAGCAAGAGCTCATCCCGTCCTGCCCCCCCCCCCCAATGCAAATGAAAACCTGCTGGGTCAAATTAGACTATTTTTCTTTTAGAAATGCTTTTACAATGGATTATGCTACTCAGTTGTCAGTGCAAAACTGTTTTATAGAGAATTATCTGCTCCCTTCAAAAATAGTCCATGTTTTACTAATGGCAAGAATATTTGCTTTTTGAGAAAGTACAAAGAACAAGACACAAAATAACATTTCTTCATGAGGGTCTGACAGACCCATTAGCAGAGAAAACATGTACTTAGTGTTCCTATAATTACATTCTGAAAATATCTTTATATAGGTTCTTAGCAAATATTCGTATCCCACCCTGCAAATTTCTGAAATCCCACATTTATCTGAGAACTAGATAGAGATAGACACATCTCAGACACTTCTCTGTGTCCTCTCCATCAACTGGCCTCAGAAAGGGCTGCTGTTCTGCTGTGGCCTCATGAAGTATTTCCTCAGAAGCCATGATGGTCACCTCTTTCCTGTCCCTCCTTCCCTCCCTCCTTCCCTCAGCCTTGCCCCAGGACAGAGGAGGATTGGCCCTCTGCGGAAGCTGATAGCCAGAGGCTGTTGCTAGGCAGTAAAGTGAGAGCCCTCACCTTAATATAATGCCAGAGTCCACCCTCCAAAATAGTTATTTTCTCCAGAGGGAGAGAGATCTGTTGTCTGGAGTTCAGTTGTGATCCCAGGAGATCTTCAGGTTGCACCTGGAGGTTGACTACTCTAGGTCTGGCAGCACCCTCTGGTGACTTGATGCCACCTGACTGGCATGAATTAACTAGGCCAGGCTGCTTGCTCCTGTCCAGCAGCAGCCCCCCTATGACAGTCAGTATGACTTAGCAGTTGATTAACTCCAGATTGGGAAATTTCTGGAGATTTGAGGAGTAGAGCCTGGAGTTTGAGGAGGGCTGAAAATCACTCAGAATTACAACTACTTTCTAGATGGCAGAGATCAGTTCCCTTTGGCGGGTGAATGCTTTCACTTGGGTGGGTGGGAAAACTCAGAGCCTCTTTTGAGAGCCTGTTGTATTTTTTCTTCACAATGGATCTTATTCTTAGTTTTAATATAATTCCAGATTCTGAAATAATGGCATTGCACATCTCTCTCTCTCCCCCGCCCCTCTTTATATATCTGTAAATCTCTCAATAAAGTATATGCAAACATACAATTTTTATTCAAGTTTCACAAATAAGGGTTTATGGTCATAAAATTCTTATTGGTCACAGATTTTCTTGAACACAGAATTTCTCAGCTCTGACAGGCATTTATGAAAGTTTCCCCAGAACACATTTATGTATAGAAAAGAACTTGGCATCTTATTAGTATTACAGCAGCATCCCCAATTACAGAACAAACCTTAGGTTCATTCCATCAATTACACAGTGTAAGTTTTCCAAGAAAGTCCTTAATTTTGTGCTTGAAAGGTAGCTTGCATCAGTGTTCAAAGTGTGCATATTATGGAGCAGAAAGAGTGTTACATAATGTACTTTTGCAAAGACTGACAATTAGATACAATCACTGAATCAGTCTCCAATTTTTGATTACACTGGAAATAATGCAGATAACGCTCAATTTCAGCTTCTACCTCCAGAGCCTGTTCCTATTATAGCTGTGCAGAGAAATCTAACAATTACTCCAGACATTTTTAAAAATTATAAATTTAAGAAAATGCAAAGCAAAACAATACAAATGAACCTGTATGTTAAAATATATATCTCTATCAATATTACAAATGTTTTACAATACCACCAAATCTTGTGTGTGTATACAATATATTAAAGAAGATAAATATTATCCTGTTAGATATCCTTATTAGATAAATAAGAAGTACACAATGGTATATTTTAACAATTTGTCTGCCAATATATTGTCATTTGGAAATATGTCAATTAAACCATGAAAGCAATTGATCATGTTCTTCACCAATTATTCAATAAGGGTAGATCAGCAGCTTTCAGAGTGGAAAGAGTGCTCTCCTTACCAGCAGTAAACAGATTCAGAACTAATTCACAATCAACATAAACCATGACATGTTTCAAACAGCCAAATAAAATCACCTTCTGATTCACAGGCCCCGTTATTTCCTTAATTACATAGATGATTTGCTTCCAAAAAACCTTAATCCTTCAGAGACAGCCTAAAAACATGTTTTAAAAATCAGGATGTTAATTTCCACATTGCTCATGGTATCTTGCACATTAAGGGAAATTTGACTCAGCCTGTGAGGTGTTAAGTATCACTGGCACTGTTTTATTTTATTTTTTCCAAGTTCCTCATCTCAGACATCATCAATTAAAGAAACCAGTTCAAATGTTCCCTAGGAAGAGTAAAGTTCAAGTTCTTCTCCCGTTCCTTAATGAAAGTATCGGGAGTTTTATCCAGGCTTAAAGTACATCAAGGATTCTATTTAAAAAACAAAAACAAAAACTGATCAATCCACATTCCAGTGTATTTTAAAATATGGCATTTCCAATAAAGGACCATATTTCATCAGAAGTGAAATTGATCGTCTAATGAAACCAATTCTAACTATCGTAAAACAATACCATTCATTTTCTACAAAAAGATTAAAATGTTTAAACCAAAATCTTTTAAAAATAAAAATTAGCCATTTGAACTGACTCTAAATGAAGTTGATCTTACTCTTAGCAATGTTACCAAGTTTCAGTTTGGACAGAGCCAGAAAAATGAGTTTAAGGGTTCCCCTCTGTGCTCATTTGATTATTAATATAGCCTCTTTGGTTTCCTGTCAGGTCTCCATTTATGCTGCTTTGCTTTTTCAACCAACTTTCCAGGAGGAAGGTTCCTAATGAGGCCATAAACTAGGGGTACAAGGAATCAAGAACTACATTTAATATGATTTTCGGCAGGATTAGATGCTTAGTGGCCAGGGCTTGTGCTATGGTTTTTGTAGCCCTAGGCAAGGTTACCTATTTGTGACCCACCCCCCTGCACCAGAGAAAGATGAAACATACTTTTCTATATTAACAAAAAGAGTTTGGGATGTGGTGGAGGGGTAAGATTTCATACAAGTCCCCATTTGTCTTAAGGGATTTATTTATTTTTTTGATTGGATTGGATTTGTATCCTGCCCTCCCCGCTGAAGCATCTCGCCCTCCCCGCCGAAGCAGGGATGGGGCAGCAAGAAGAAAGGGGGCTAATAGAGAGAGAAGGGCAGGGTATAAATCTGCAATTCTTCTTCTTCTTATAATAATAATGATGATGATGATGATGTACTCCATCCTGAGCACCTTAAAGGAAGAACAGGATTAGAACTCAATATAGCAAAAGAGAGACTGGAGTGCCTACAGACTTTAAAACACTGCATGGGGGAGGGGGGGAATAGCATCTGCAGATACCTTGGATTCATACTTTGGCACACTTTTTACACTCTTTCAAGTGTCAGAAAGAATCTTTTAGGCATGAATCAGCTTTGGTGGGTGGATTCTACGGCATCATGCATTGAGGCCTGGTCTCAATCCCTAGCCTCCTAGGGTTGCCAGCCTCCTGGTGGTGACTGGAGATCTGGAATGACAACTTTGTTCTGAATTATAGCAAAGAAGTTCCAGGGGGAGAGAGGAGCCTGAGCATGCCTTGCACCACAGAGAAGCCCAGGAGAACCATTTGCTTCTACCACTTCCTCCTGCAACTGCAGCTGCTGAGGGCGGCAGCTGTCTTTTATGGTCTTATTTTCCCTCTACTCCACCTCTCACTGCATGCCTGCAGCAACTCTGTTGCACATAGACAAAGTCCCCTTCTTCCCAAAGGACTTCCCCTAACAACAGAGGTGCAGAGGAGTTGATGTGCAGATCTCTTTATTGTTTTTTTCACATTAATGTGGGAAGGAAAACAACCCTTTACACCCCCTTCTTTCGTTCTCTTTCGACCTTCCTTTACAAAACATAATCATTTTATACCTTCCTGTAAACAAAGGAAGTTCAGTTGCTTGGCTACAAAGTTCTCGCTTCTAGCAATTTGTGGTATCTCATTGGCTTAAAGAAACCTGTCTCTCTCAGGATGGCGTAATTCCTTAGGGAGTTCTTTGTTCCCTATTCCCAAGTTCCCATCTTCCTGGCATCTATCATCTGCAAAGAACTTTGTGGTTAGGTGTTCCTTTAAAATTGTGCAGATGGCATGTTTCCAGAGAATGTGCCAGTAAGTACAATCACTACTGTGTGGGCATGAGGGCTCCTTCAGGCTAGGAGGTCCTTCCTGAGGTAGGGAGGAAAGCTTTCCTTATCAAAGGATACTAACAGAACTTTGATAACCCAATTTTGCTAGAGAAGAGGCTTCCTTTTGGTGCTTACCAAAGACTCTTTGTCCCCAGACCACTAGGCCTAGGCTAGAATCCATAGGAAAAGGTACTATATACTTTAAAGCAAACCCTGCAAATATAATACTTTGAATATAATTGTCTTGTTACAACTGCTAAGACAGGTTAGTGCAAATCTGAATTTACATTCTACAACTCCCTCAAGAAGGGACTCCTTCTACCGCTGCCCACAGAAAGTCCATGCAGCACTACGAGGGCATGCGCCAAGGCATGCCTCTTCCCTCCTGGAGGCTCAGTCTTATTCATTTCAAGGGAGGGTGCTTTCAGATAACCAAAGGCATGGAGAGCTATTTCCACATTTCTTGACAGGCACATGCAGACCATTTTCACTTTAGACAAGCCCTTCTAAATTGCTCGCTTGCTGTCGCCTCCCCTGGCAGAGGTGGCGGCTGAGTGGGAGCATCTGACTGGGGGGGGGGGTGGAATTTAGCACCTTGAGTAGTAGCAATGGTGGGTCTTCTTCTCCTCCTGGCCTGGGAGTGAGTGAGCCATGAAAGTGCACCTACTTGGCATCATTTGGAGGATCAGCTGCTGCCACCACCATGCATCTTGATTGGGGGAGAACCAGGAATCTAGTGACACAGCCTACTGCATCAGCTCGGGGGGGTCAGCTGCTCCTCTTGCTCCACTCAACATCTGGCCAGTTCACCCCGTCTGTTTGGGCTGAGGTGTGTCTGCTGTTTCTGCACTGCTGTTGGCTTGGCTCCCGGTGCCGCCAGTTGCAAGCAGTTGGGTTGACACTGCCAGCGTCCTGCAGGAGCTCCTGTTCCTTTAACAGCTCTTTTCTGTGCTGTCTCTGGCTTTGCTGCCACCACCACCACACAGCCCTGCTGGGAAATGTAGTCCGAGGTAAGCCTGCAGGAGCTACCCTACCACTAGATGACCTACTTGGACGTGCCAGCCATGTTAGTGGCATAGCCGGCATTCAGGATTCTTGGGAACAACATCTCACATGGTGCCTAGTGACCTCAGAGATTCCTATTAGTGAACTCTTCACTCAGCTAATGGGGAACAGAAAAGGATAGCAGTACTCACAGTAGGAAGACCTCCATACTCTCTAACACAGAGGTGTCAAACTCATTTATTATGAAGGCCAGCTCTAATATAAATGATACCTTGTTGGGCTAGGCCATGTGTGTCATAAACTGTAATGCCAGGTAGCGGATATATAAACTATATAAAGGACACAGACACCAGTCTTGAAAAGTCTTAAGCAAATCTGGTGGTATAAAAATTTCACCTGGGGCTTTATTACTCCTCACTGGATAAATTTTACTGATAGTTCAGCCTAATTTTTATCATGATTAATATAATTCTATTGTTGTACTGAATATTTTATTGATTTTTTTTATTGTTGAGTCTGGTTGCTGGTTGCTATGGCATTTTGTTGCTAATGCAACAAAGATTGATTGATTGATTGTAAAGGACACAGACAAACACATTTAAAGATTTTTGAAAACTTAAAACATGCTTAAAAGATTAGCACCCTTGCAGTATTTTTTTTATTTAACAGCTTCTGATAATTGACGCAACTTGCTCTGAATTATTGCAACAAAATGTGGAGACAATGTCTGTGCTGTAGCAGTTTAGTTGTTGTGCAGGTATGCATCTGTAAGTTGCAAACCTACTTTTGATTTATTGACATTCATTACAGAAATCTCATGGTTTGAGCCTAAGACCCAGGGGGAAACATGAAATGGCTGGGAGTTGCAAGCTTTTGCTGGTCAGCCAATGAAGAAAATAGAGGTTTTGCTCTGTAGCTTCTCTGCAATTGAGCAAGCCCAGCAGAGCAAGCTGTGATGCAAAAGGAAGCAAGAGAAAAAGAAGGAAGCAGATGACAGTGGCCGTTTTCGCACTCACGTTTTATTGGCGCCACGACCCTCCTGACGCCGGCGAATCTGCATGGATTTCGCACCAGAAGCGCCGGCGCACCCAGAAGCGCCGGCTACTTCCGTCGCTAAGCCAGCGCAAACGCAAATCGCAAAGATGCAGGAAAACGTTTGCGCTGGCTTAGCGACGGAAGTAGCCGGCGCTTCTGGGTGCGCCGGCGCTTCTGGTGCGAAATCCATGCAGATTCGCCGGCGTCAGGAGGGTCGTGGCGCCAGTAAAACGTGAGTGCGAAAACACCCAGTGAGTTGCTCATGGGCCTGATAGGAGCCCTCTGGGGGTCTGATCCAGCCCTTGAGCCGATGTTTTACACCCCTGCTCTAGTGCATTCATCAACATAATCAGGAGTTTGGTTCAGCATGGGGCTCATCTCTTTCCACTTTTATTTCTCTTTCACATTTTGTTTTAATAATTTATTTGAATGATGGACCTGTTACTGTATGTGTGTCTACAGTAGGGTTGCCAGTTCTGGATTGGGAAATATCTGGAGATTTTGGGGGTGGAGCTTGAAGAAGGCAGGGATTGGGGAAGGGAGAGACTTCAGTGGGATATAATGCAACACAGTCCACCATCCAAAATAGTTATTTTCTCCAGGTGAACTGATCTCTGTTGCCTGGAGATCAGTTGTAATCCCAGGAGATCTCCAACCACCACCTGGACATTGGGAGCCCTAGTCTACAGCATCAGTCATAGTCTCAACATTTTATAACTGAACTTAAAACTTAGTTCTGAGATCTTAGTGAACCCCAGCAATGAAATGTCTCTGCCCCATTGACAGTTTTTCATAATGGTTAAGAGTATCAAATTAGAACCAGAAGGACCCGGCTTCAAATCCTCACTAAACTACAACGGTCACTGAGGTGACTTTGAAACTGTTACTCTCTTTTAGCCTAACCTATCTTACATGATGGAGAGCGCAGTACGCTGTCTTAAGTCCCTTGAAAAAGGTGGAGTAAAATATGAATTGAGAAATATTTTAATGTCCTTGTGTAGACCTAGAGTACAACTGCATCTAGAAATCATGTACAGTTCTGATCATCGCAGTTCAAAAGTGCTATTAAGAGCTGGAAGAATTGCTGAAAATGGCCACATAAATTATTAAACATTATCTCATGAAGAAAGTCTAACATATTTGCTGCTGAGAAGGGTTCAGACTGCAGCATGAGACTCACAAGGGAGCAGTGTATTGTAAGGCATAGATATTACGAGGTACAAAGATGGGAATCACAGCCAGTGTGTGGGAATATACCATCAGGTGGCTACCTGGGCCGCTGCCTGGCCTACAGGGTGCTGCTAGGTGCCCATTCCCCACACGCCGCTTGGTGCCTCACCACCCCTTCTGCCCACCTGAGACCCAGGCACACAAAACAGGTAGCACAGGCTTGTTCCAAGGTGGCCTCCCCTGCGAGGAAAAGCAGTCTCAGAATGAGGTAAGGTGCTGTGCCACTTCTTTTGCCTGCCTGGGACCCAGGCAGATGAAAGAGGTGGTGCAGCCTTGCTCTGAGGCTGGCTCCCCTCCAAGGAAAGGCAGCCTCAGAGTGAGGCAGAGGCATCGCTGTGCCTCTTTTACCTGCCAGGCACCAGATGAACGAAAGAGGTAGCGCTGCGGTGACTCATCTCCCCACCATTTAAATACCCCTGCCGATCAGCTGATCGGCGGGGGTCTTTAAATGGGAGGGGGAGGCAGATCAACTGCTTCTGCTGCTTCTACACCTAGAAGGGAGGGAGCAGAAGCAGCCTCACCTTCCCCCCATTTAAAGACCCCCATGGGGAGCAGGGACGGGAGGCACAGGTGGGGCAGTGGCCTGGGGTGGCAAAAACCCCAGCGCTGCCCCTGAGGGTATTAGACATTCATGGAGCAGAAGGCTGTCAACTACTACTAGCCATGGTGAGTAAAGAGAGCCTTCATATACAGAGGGCTTGACCTCTGTGTTGTCCTTCCTAAGTTGGCCACTGTGTGAAATAGTATGTTAGACTAGCTGGTCACTGGTATGATCTAACAAAACTTTTCTCATATTCTTACCTTGCTTTGCCTGAAGTTGTTTATTTTTCTTTTCAGTGCCAACAACCAGGGTTTCTTTTTCTGGGGAACAAACTGGAACAGAGTTCTGAAACCTTTTAGTGGAAACAAAATTCTCAAAAAATGTCTAAAAGTTCATGAGGAGCACTGGGGGGGGGGGGGGGCAGCAGCTTTGATCCAACAACGTATGTTTAAACATGGTTGCTTCAAGGTGATCATTCAGCATTAGGCACCAAAAGCAAGATCTGAAATAGAACTGAGGAAATTGGTGATACATCTAAAGTTTAGAAACTGCTTTAAAGTAGAGGTGAGTCCACAGTGCATTAAAATAATACATTGCCGAAGGCTTTCATGGCTGGACTCCATTGGCTATTTTAGATGTTCTGGGTTGTGTGGCCATGGTCTTGGCATTGTGAGACCTGATGTTTGCCAGCAACTGTGACTGGCATCCTCAGAGGTGTAACCCAGAAAACTGGAGTTTTTTCTGGGTCAAATTGAGAAGCAGTTGGTAGGCCTGTAATTTACCGGTATATCTACTCAAGCAGGTGGGGTAGGGTTGCGTCATTATCTTGTGAGAGCTTCCTGGCCTGTGACATGCTAATGGAGAAGCTTTCCTAAGGAGGTTCTTTTGTATATGGATTGGCTATTGAAATTCTAATCTTATCTGTAGTGCTGTTGTAAGCTGTAGGGCATTTTGTGTTTTTCACGACTGGAAGCCATGCCCTATTCATTTTTAAACTTTCTTCCTTCCTGCTGAAATTGTATTTATATTTCTGGATTTCAACGACTTCTCTGTGTAATCTAACATGGTAATTGGATGTGTTGTCCAGCATGACAGAATCTTGGAATAAGATACTGTGTCCTGTTTGAGTTAGGCTATGTTCAGCCACTGCTGATTTTTCAGGTTGACCAAGTCTGCAGTGTATTTCATGTTCTTTTATTCTTGTCTGGATGCTATGTTGTGTGGTCCTGATGTAAACTTGTCCACAACTGCAGGGTATGTGGTATACTTCTGCAGAAGCGAGGGCATCTCTTCTGTCTTTTGCAGATCGTAGCATCTGATGTATTTTTCTGGTGGGTCTGGGCACTGTAGGTTATGTTTCTTCATAAGTTTTCTCATCTGATCAGTGATTCCTTTGATATATGGCAAAAGCCCCCTTTTTTGTGGGAGACTGTTTTTCTTCAGTTGTTTGTTTAATCCTTGCTCTTCTGATTTCATTCTTAGAGTAGCCATTTGCTTGAAGTGCGTGGTTTAGATGATTTAGTTCATTGTTGAGAAAATGTGGTTCACATATCCGCCTTGCATGGTCAAATGTTTTGACAATGCCTCTTTTTTGTCGAGGGTGGTGATTTGAGTTCTTGTGTAAATAGCGATCTGTGTGACTTGGTTTTCTATAGACCTTGTGACCTGGCTCATAATAATATTGTTTCAAAGATTTCTATGTGTTTCTCCTTTATTTCCTTCTTGAGAGTTCCAGAACCTCTTTTTCCAAAAAAAAAAAAAAAAGCCCTGCAAACAACTATGTGCATAAATATTACCGAGTCAGATATTTTAATGTTTATGGTGATGTATTGTTCCATCTATCTATGGCCCAAAAGATGAGAGATGCAAGGCCAAATACTTCAGGAAATGGGTAGCTTTCTATTGGTTAATACCCTGATATTGACCTTTTATGAACTGATTGTATCTGATCCGAGGAACATCCCTGTAGTCCAAGTCAAAATAAAACAAATCCCTCCTTAAATGAAGCAGGGGAGAAAGTCAGATGGTTTTTATTTTTAAACCTACACCCAACAATCTAAATCTGTAGAAGAGAAATTTCTAAATAATGTGAAGTAATCACTCATAAATAATTTATAACCAACTCCTCAAGCAATGTCAAAATTTGTCATCAGGCAACAGCTTATGCTGTTTCAGTCCTGATGAGTTGTCCTGACTAATAAACAAACTGACATTTGTATTATTTATTGACTTGCCAACTATATCTCAAAAATGGTATTAAGGTAAACCTGTTTCCACCCTATAATCATTTTGAGCCACTCTAAGCCATTTAAATCTAAAATGAGAAAAAATATTATCACCTTTGGTTATCTAAACTGGCTTAGACCCATTGGAGATTTCTATAAATGGGAGGGGTTTCCATACACAGAATGCAATTTCCCTGCCTCCCCCTCCTGTTGCAGCCTAAATACCCCATGAAATACTCCAAGAGAAATGCTCCTGGAAAAAGGGGAGCCTAGGAATAACATAGGAGGAGAGTCAAACATCTGTAGCGGGAAAGATAAATGTTGAAAGTAAATCCATCATCCATGGAAATTTTCTATGAGATACAAAACATTACTTATATCAGTTTAGATATTTTATTCTTATAACCTTCACAACGATGGAAAATGAAAGATTGCTTCAGTGAAAGTGAAGACTCACAATCACTAATAGCTGCAATCAAGGAATTTTTTTCAGCCGGAGTGCACCAGAGTGGGCACACTGAGGGTGGCTGAAACCATCAGGGAGGCATCTTTAAATGCCTCCCCTATGGCTCCCCCAGCCCCCTCTAAATTGGGGGGGGGGGCAGGCTGTCATCATTGAAGGGAAAGCAAATTGCCTTCCCTTCAATGAAGGGAGTATGCCACCTCTGCTGCGTGATGGAGACAGAATTGAAATTTTAAATCCTCTTTGTCACACCACAAAGGAAGCACACTCCCTTCATTGAAGGGAAGGCAATTTTCCTTCCCTTCAATGATGGCAGCCTGCCACCCCACCCCCCCATTTTAGAGAGGACTAGGGAAGCCATTGGGAAGGCATTTAAAAATGCTTCCCCGATGGCTTCGTGTCTGCTGTGGTGTGCATGCTGGGTGTGGCTTAATATGCAAATGAACTCCTGCTGAGCTAAAAGTCAATTTAATTGATATTGCTGTATTTTCAGCAATATCAATTAAATTGATTTTTTAATTTACAAGATGCCTTGTAACCATAAATATTACATCCAATGATATTATTCAACAATATATGTAGAAATGTGTAAATGATCCAAAGTGAAAAAGTGAATTTGTAATACTGAAATCACTCTCAACTGTTTAGTTAATTTTTGTATTGTGTATGTACTGCATATCACTCGGCAATATTTGTAATGCTTGTTGAAATTAATAAAAATGTATTTTAAAAACACACACACGCACAGCCCCATATGCCCCCAAATCAATTCTTCAACATAATGGAGCCAGGACATTTTTGAATTTTCCAAAAAAAAATCCTGAATCCCAATGCCATACTGATATTGGGATTCAGGAAATCGGAAAATGCCGATGTTTTGGGGTTCAATATACCTAAATCCTAAAAAAATACTGTGTTTTTTTTTTTTTTTGCAAATCTGTATTTGATGCTCCTGGGAACTAGGGGAAGGTGTTGTTCGGCAGAGACCTGGGACAGCTCTGGGGATTTTCCAGTCTCCTAGAATCTGAGGGGACCATTCCTTCACAGCCTTTATGCTATGCTTGTTTGACCTATCTAAGAAAACTATACTACAAACTTTCACTGTGTTCTGTAATTCTAGCTTCAGTTAGTTATTCCTACCATTTAACCCAGGACAAGCACGTACTTCCACTGTACCATATTCCAGGGGTGGCCAACGGTAGCTCTCCAGATGTTTTTTGCCTACAACTCCCATCAGCCCCAGTCAGCATGGCCAATGGCTGGGGCTGATGGGAGTTGTAGGCAAAAAACATCTGGAGAGCTACCGTTGGCCACCCCTGCCATATTCCCAATCTGATTCAGGTCACTGGAGTGCTAGTTTGGGTCTAAGAATCCATTGAATTCAGTGTCTTGTTTCAAACAATGACAAATAATATTTATTTGAAGTATTTATATGTCCACCTTTGTCTTGGGCATCTCAAGACCCAAGATGGTTAACAACATAAAAACAGTATTGCAACAATTAGATAAACCAACACACATTAAAACAACAGATATAAAATGCATTCAACCCAATCAGAAAACATCTGCCACTAGCAGGATAGCCTTCCTTTGCCCAGGATCAGGTTGCCTCAAAATCTCTTTTTCTCACCAGCATCCCCAAAAGCCGAGAAAGTAGAAGTTCCTCTTCTGGGAGAATGTTTCACAAGCATGGGCAAACACTGAAAAATCTTGAGCTTGGACTGCTACAGATTGTACCTTAGACAAAGAGGGCAGTAATGTCGAAAGCAAAGCTATTGCTTGGGAACATGCAGGAAAAGGTGAACCTTCAAGCATCTCAGCTGCAGGACATGAAGGACTTTAAAGTACCAACACCTTGAACTGGACCTGAAAATTAATCAGCAGCTAGTTACAGAGCCAGTGTGGTGCAGTGGTTAGAGTGCTGAACTAGGATCTGAGAGAGCTGGGATCAAATCCCCACTTTACATTATAGCTTGCTGGGTGACCTTGGGCATCAAATACTCTCACTCTAACCTGCCTCACAAGGTTGTTGTGAGAATAAAATGGAGGAGAGAAAAATGATGTAAGCTGCTTTGGGTCACTATTAGGAACAAAGGCAGGTTATAAAGCAGCAGCAGCAGCAGAAGAATACAAGTAACTGGCTAGCCTTCAATAACATACAGGCTGCCATGTTTTCTACCAGCTGTATTTTTCTGAACTGGCTTCAAGGGTAGCCCACATCACATCTGCTACAGTAATCTAGCCTTGAGGTTCCTGAATCATGGACTAACATAGCTAGATCGGGAGTATGCAAATAGGGAGCCAGCTTCCTAAATACATGTAGTTGCAGGGGAGGGGATCATTTTTCACTGTCATAAACAGTCATAACAGGCTTTCAGCATAAGCTGTACGTCACAAAGAGTAGGTATCCCGTTTAAAGCAGTAGTCTTTCCGGCTTGCATCACCTGCAATCATATTGAGATTGGATTACCACATTCAGACATCAGCCTTGAAAGATGCAAGGGCCATAGAAATAGATGAACACAATTCACTGGTTTATATGAAGACTTTGTGTACTGATATTGCCTTAACTGGCAGCTTTATGCATGGGCTAGTAGGCTTAGCAAGAAGAAAGAGAGATGGAATTCAAGAAGTTCCAGAGTTTTGCTTTGGGAATTGTTAGGCATTCATCATCTATAAAATTAGTTGCATAATTTCTTTATCACAAGCCATAAAATTATCTACTACATCAGTTACATAGGTGACACAGGGATACACTTAAAAAGAACAAGCAAGCCTCCATGTGACCACAGTCCATGTGCCCATCAGAATCACTCAGTGAACACAGTCGCACTTAAATAAAAGGGGGAAATGACATACAGTTTTAAAGTTAGCCTCATGTCTATAGCTATCTTGGAACAAAGAACTTAGAATATTTTCAGAAGAATTCGTGATGGTCTTGCTACCATCAGAATTATATTTAATATTTCAGTTATGGGTTGCTTTGCACATAACCAAGCAGTAGCTTACATGGGTATGTCGTAACATGGCAAATACCATAGATTAATAGCGTCAGCTTTTAATACTCCCATTTTATCACAACAAACAATATTTGCCGTATGTCTACATAGGACTAGACCTTGCGTTCAAAAAGGTTGGTGTGAAAGCTTCCGTTAGATAATGCTGATTATGAATAAGGCACAATGCTGTCAAAAACCAAGCATATCTCATCTGCAACGAGGATGTTGCTTATTTTCTTCAGTAAATTTATTTGTTAAATTCATACTTTATCATTTCAGCATTTTTTAAAAAGTAGCACTCCTGAGCAGATTAGCATGGCAATGTTATGAAAGGTGTCTGAGATTGCTGTGACCTTGACTTGAGTAAAATCTGTTTCCAAACACAACTCATTAAATATCATTATTCTACATAACAATACAGGGGGTGAGGGAGTCTGAAATCCTAAAGCCAAACCCCCTTGAGGAAGCCTGATAAAATGAAGCAGAGCTTGTCTAAACAGTGCATTTGCCACAGCTAGAGATGTAATTTGAAAATCCTTTGCTCGGGAAACTACTTGGGTCAGCAGGAGAGTTCAATCCAACTCATCTCTGACACCAGAGAGGCGTTGAGCAGAGTCTTTCTGTGGCACATACCAGGGTGATATTAAAAATAAATATCAGTATAGGAAGCAAAATGAAAAGAATAACTGTACCATACTAAATCCACTTAAGGCTAAAGAAGTTATGGGTCACAATAAATACCCTAAATATAATTTTAATAGATGCATCATACTTTGGTTAATTTGTTCTCTTTTAAGGTAACTAAATGTGCATTACAAAAAGCATCATTTAAAGTTGTAACTGATGTTTAAACAAGGTCATTGGGCTAAAACTACATGCATTTGAGCTTAATATGCAGTTTGACCTGAAATGTGACTCCTACTTCTGCTTTCGCTAGAACATGAATTATCATTTTCTTATGGATCCCATATCAGTTCTTCTGTCCAGCAGAACTACATCTGGACTCACCTTGATAGCCATGGTACCCAGAAGGTCCCAGTTGGTATGGCACTGATGCTAAGAGGGAAGAGGAAGAACCAGATGGCATAACCTTTTCCTCTTCCTATTCTGAGGCCCTGTGGAACCTTGGGGAAGGTGCATTGACATGTCTGAGGGCTGGACATCTGTGCCAGAGCAGAAGGAAAGCCACAACTTTTATGTGGGAGACTTTTATGGGGGAGACTTGTCTTGGCTGTAGTATGTGAGAAAAGGATCTAGGAGTCTTAGTGGACTATACACTGGACATGAGTCAGCAGTGTGATGTGGTAGCTAGTCGGCCCCCTCCCAGCTGGACTGGCAACGCCAGTTACAGGCTGGAGGCCATATTTGCCCTTCCGGAAGGAGGGAAGGCTGGCGTCGGCTCCTGGCCATAGGGGAAGCTGAAAGGGGGCGTGGCGTCGGGGCTATAAAGCCCCGCCCTGAACAACGCATTTCGTTTGCGGCTCTCGAAAAGGAGAGCCGCATTTTGTCTGCAGCTGGGTGAGGGCCGGAGCGGGGGAGCGCTTGCAGGCGGCAGGCGCAGTGCGAGTGGGGCTGAGTCGGCTTCGGCTGTAGGTGCTGTGCGAGCGGCAGCGCAATGCGAAAGGCTTCAAGAGCAACGGTGGAGGGAGATTCACGCTTCGGTCGGCCTGCACCCAGCCCGGGCAGCGGGGGTTGTTTGCAGGGGGTTGTTTGGCCTGGGACAGGGGGCATTAGGGGAGGGAGTTGGGCTGGAGGGCCCCCCTTTCCATTTTGTTGCGGAGATAAGAGCAGTAGAGGGGGTGCTGGGCCTTCTGCCCCTTCTCCACCCCCCTGGGAATTGTTTTTACAGGAGGCTAAAGCAGGTGCAGGGGGCACCCCCCTCGTTTTCTTTGGTTGCTGTGCCCCTGTTTGGGAGGAGCTGGTCGGGGGTCCTAAGTCTCATCTGTGGGGGCGGTTTCTTTCTTAGGGAGTAAGATACTTGGGGGCATGGCACCCAAGAAGGGTCAGGGCCCTTCCAAGGGGAAGCAGCCTGCAAAGAAGCGTGCTCAGCAACCCAGTTCCCTCGGGCCTTGGGCAAGGAGGCCCAACTTATTGGGCAAGGAGGCCATTATTGGGCAACTGGATGCACTGGAGCAGCAGAGGGGTGCGGCTGGGGCTCCTACATGAGAGGGGCATCGCTGGGCATCTGGGCGGTGTTCCCGGTTAACTTTTGAAAAAGAGGTTCTGGCTCGCCTTTCTGCTTTGCAGGGTGTGGCGGTTGGTGCGGACATGCAGCAGGAATTGGACCAGGGAGGGTCATTGGCTCCTTTGAGACTCCGCCAATACCAACGTCACGGGTATCCCCCTTAGGAATGGTGTCTAAGAAAGCGCCGGGGGAATACCATCTGATACATCATTTGTCTTACCCTAGGGGTGGATCAGTGAACGATTCCATTCTGAAAGTTCTGTGTTCCGTCAGGTATACCTCTTTTGACCAAGCGATCAAAGTGGTTCAGGGTTACGGTGTAGGGGTCGAAATGGTGAAATGCGACATTAAGTCAGCATTTCGTCTTCTGCCAGTACACCGAGAGGACTTTGATTGCTGGGCTTTGCCTTTGAGTGGAAGTATTACATGGATAGCCCATGGGCTGCTCAGTGTCCTCTGCTGCTTTTGAAAGGTTTACTTCTTTTATGGAATGGGCACTTTGGGCAGGTCGGGGTTGAGTGACACCATTCACTACCTGGATGACTATCTTTTCATGGGTCCTGTCGGGTCCGGACAATGTGCCAGATTATTGTGGTCATTCGAGGACCTTGCTCGGGAACTTGGGGTGCCATTGGCCCACGAGAAAACAGAGGGACCCAGCTCAGTTCTTACTTTTTTAGGCATTGAGCTGGATACCACGCAGCAAGCCTCACGGCTGCCAGCTGACAAAGTAGCGGGCCTTAGGTTTCGATTAGCTTCTCTTAAATGGCAGCACAAGGTGTCACTGTTGGAGCTTCAGCAGTTGGTAGGGCATCTCAACTTTGCATGCAAAGTTGCAGCTCCGGGGAGAGCCTTCTTGCGGCACCTATGTGATGCCTATGCAGCTTCCTCACCACAGAGTGTGAATGACTGCAGGCATGCGGATGGATTTGGAGGTATGGGAGGAATTTTTGGATTCCTTCAATGGAATTTCATTTTGGTGTGAAGACTTGAAGGCAGAAGTGGAGCTCCAGATATCTTTGGATGCGGCGGGGGCTACTGGTTTTGGAGTATATTTTAGGGGGCATTGGTGCACAGAGCAATGGCCCATGGCATGGTTGGACAGTGGGTTATGTCGGGACTTAACCTTTTTGGAGTTTTTTCCCATTGTGGTAGCCGTCTGGCTTTGGGGGGAACAGTTGGCCAACCATAAAGTGCATTTCTGGTGTGATAACATGGCAGTTGCACATGTTATCAACTCATTGTCATCAAAATCAGCTGTGGTGATTAACTTGGTGCGATCTTTTACATTGTGTTGCCTCCGGCTAAACATCCTATTTCTTGCACGGCACGTTCCGGGAGTTTGCAATGGGGTGGCGGACGTTCTATCTCGCCAACAGATGGAGCGTTTTCACCAGCTTGCTTTGGAAGCGGACCTGCGACCAGCACGAATGCCACTGGAACTTTGGCAGCTTGGGAGGCGGAAGCCAGTCAGGCAATTCAACTAGCTTCAGCACCCTGTACCTGAAAAGCCTATGCAAGGGCAGAGTTACAGTTTCGGGTTTTTAGGAGGGCGGCTGGGCTTCCGGACAGCTGGCTGGTCCTGGTGGCTCACATTATTCAATTTTGCATTTATCAGAAGAATAGGGGGTTAAGGCTAAAATCTATCAGGGGTCAATTGGCTGCACTGGCCTTTGTTAGTAAAGCACAGGGCCTTTCTGAGGGCACTAGTGATTTCAGGGTTAGGAAGATGCTGGAGTGCTGGGCCAGAGAACGGGGGCCGAGGGCTGATGCCAGGCAATCAATATCCCCTTCGGTGGTGCAGGGGCTTCATAGGGTCTGGCCTGAGGTATGTTCCTCTTCTTTTGAGGCCTCTCTTTTTCACTCGACCTCTTTGGTCGCTTTTTTCGGGGCACTGTGGATCAGTGAGCTGGTGGTCAAAGGCAGATAATTCTGACCGGGCGCTGCATGCTGGTGACGTTAAATTTGTTGGGGGGCAAATTAAGCTGACAGTCAGGCGGTCGAAAACTGAACAGCATCAGAAAGGGACGGTCATTGTGATCGGCCAATGTGCGGCAGCCAAGCTATGCCCAGTCAAGGGCCTGGTGTAATATATATCGCCCAGGGGTGAGGGTGATGGCCCTTTGTTTCATCATAAGGAGGGCCCCCCTTACAAAGTTTCAATTTTGGGCGGTGACAGGTAAGGCGCTGGCGGAGCTGGGTTTAGGGGGTGTCAAATTTGGAACCCATTCATTCCGAATAGGAGCCGTGTCCATGACTGCAGCAATGGGTTACACCCCCCCTGCTATACAGTGGATGGGCCGGTGGCGGTCATCAGCTTATAGGTCATACGTGCGCTTGTTGGTTTTTAAATAAGGTTTCGGGAGGTATATTAGCAGTTTGTTGCCCGTTGGCATGTTTTTTCCGAGATGTGACTTTTTTTCTGTTTTTCAGGTGCTGTGGCTCGAAGTGCGAGGTGTCAAATCCTCATCTGCGGGCACAGTATGGTGTTCTGGGCAGCCCACCAGGCTAGGAGATCGCCAATTGGCACACAGCTGGGTCTCAGCAAGTGGGCGACAGTGGAGTGGCTTGGTAGCTGTGGCCTGCGTTGGCTGGGTATCATGCTGCTGCTGTTCCGTGGGAGGAGGGCGCCTCATCCGGACATCCTGGTCATCCACCTGGGTGGTAATGACCTTGGCTTTATGAAGGGGAAGGCCCTTTCCTTGCAAGCACAGGAGGATCTGCAAGCCATCAAGCGGAGATGGCCAGGGGTCCTTTTGGTATGGTCAGCAATATTGCCACATAGGGTCTGGCAGTCTGCCCTGTATCCTGGGGGAATGCGCCAGACGCAAGGCCAACTGGGCCTTGAGAAAGGCCATGGAAGGGGGCTTGGGCATATTCCTTCCCCATCTGTCCATACGGGTCGAGAATACCAACCTGTATAGGTCGGATGGGGTTCATTTATCTGAACTGGGAAACCTGGCCTTTTTGGACGAGCTAAGGAGGGGGTTGCGGTCGGCTCTGGGCCGCCCGGTGGGTGTGAATGCCTAAGCAGAGGCTTGGCATTGGCGGTCGCAGGATGAGGTATTGGCTGCAGTCTTTTAGGGGAGCACCTATGGCTCTGCACCAGTAGGTGCAGGTGGTCTGTACAAACTGCAGATGGGCTTTATGGCTCAATGCTGGGAGTGCAGATCACAACAAAGCCTCACCGGGGTGGATCCTTCCAGTGGGTTGGATGCCAGCCTAGGTGGAGGTGGAGTTTGGGCCTGGCTGCTCAGCACCAGCCAGATGATATTGGGCTTGTGCTGGGGGCGGAGTGGCTCGCCCTCCCAGGACAAGGTGGAGTCCTGGGTTTGACCCCAGGGCTTGTCCTGTTAGGCCTAGACCTCTAGCCATTCTAGCTCATACAAGTTATGTTTAATAAAGCGGCCCGGTTTTTATCCAACACTGTGTCAGCCTCTTCATTCCGACGGGTTGGGGGGAGCAGGGCAAAAAAGGCTTTATGGACAGAAGTATAGTTCCAGCTCACATGAAGTATTGCTTTACTCTGCTCTGGTTAGACCTCACCTAGAATATTGTGTTCAGTTTGGAACACCACTATTTAAGAAAGATATAGACAAGTTGGAATGTGTCCTGATGAGGGCAACAAAGATGGTCTGGATTTGGATTTGTCTGGAGACCAAATCCAAGAAGGAAAGGCTGACGGAGCTTGGTATGTTTAGCCTGAAGAGGAGATGACTGAGAGGTGATATGATCAACATCTTCAAGTACTTGAAGGACTGGGCCACAGTGTTCCTACCAATAAGTGTTCCAACCAACTAAGATATTGTAGAATAAAAGCAACCTAATTCAAGCATTTGCAAACTGTTATGCCTACCCATGCTTGTCCAGCATCACATAGCAACTAGCATATATGGAAATAAGCAAGCATGCAAAAACCTGCAATCTCTCTCCCCCACCCCTGCAAATAAAACAAATCCCACAGAAATTTTGAAAGAAGCCACAAGAGCCAGCAAAGGACCAGCCTGAACATACAGCTGAAGCAAAATGTTGTTAATCTGATTTGCAGTTGCCCTGAATACTCACATTTTCACCACAGTGATTTTAATACTGCTAGACAGTTTCAGGCACGTCTGTTCGGCAGCTGCCTGCACTCTTGAGTATGTGCTGTAGTTCACAATGAGAAATGTGTGAAGAGTTTCTAGATAAAGCATCTTTTTCTAAAGGGTAAGAACAGCAGGAAACTTGTATTTAATTTGCACAGCCCAAGTTGATCCTAGAAATTGTTCACATCACCTATGTATTTGAGTGTGGGATTTCTTTGGATGGAAGCTGTGTGCTCCAAGGATTAAATGAGCTCCTTGAAAACCTCTAGTCCCTGAATTGCAGGCCTTGTCTTCAAATTAATATCACTGGAGTCAAATTCATATCAGGAATTAAAGTGTAATTATAATTTAAACTATTACAAGCGGGCATAAGCAAATGTTCACATATTCATTTACATTTTGCTGTTGCATACTTACGTAGTTCAATTAACATCTGCATATAAAATACACTAAAATTGAGCAATGTATATATTTTATGTGGGGAGATCAGTGCATGGAAGCAGAAAATGGTGAGAAAAAAGATTCACGATTTTGATTCACACAAAGGAAAACAAAATCTAAATGAAAACATTAGGATTAAATGGCAGGGGTGGTCACTGAAACCCTAGTTACAAGCAGGCAAAGGACTGTCCTGTCAAGTAAGTACAGATTTTTATTTTTTTGTATTTTTGTATCAGTCAGTAAAACCCCAACTTTGGTCAGTATCTCTCCCCCATTATCTATCCATAAAAGTCTGTCTGCCCATTTCACACACCAAGATCATCTCACATCATTACAGAAATTAAGTACTACAAGTGGGAACTCATGGGAGAGGGAGAATCCCCCATTCCCCTGGACCAACCACTTGCCAGATGGCTCACTGCGCCCTCCACTCTCTCCTATCCAGAAAATCGAAAGGGGGGATTTCCCTTGGCTGCCCCCTCCCCACCCACCTGCCCATCCCCCTCCATGGGTCCAGTGGCAGAGGAGGGCAGTGGAGGCTTCCCTTCTCCTCACCCACCCCCTGCATAACTTCAGCAAGGCTGCCCAGATTCCCATCCATCCATCCACCTGTCTATCTTTCTCCTCATTGCTTAGTAGTGTGAGGAGGCAGCAGCAGCTCCAGAACTCCCTTGCCAGCCTGCCTGAAGCAGAGAGCAACAGTGACTTCTTCTCTTCAGCACATACCTGCAGCACTGCCACCTCATCATTGGAGTGGTGGTAGCTTCCACTCCTCCATCTGCTGGCTGGCCTCCGGGGTGGGCATAGGTGCACTGCATCAGGGTGCATGGGGTTGCCTTCCTCCTACAGCTAGTAAACAGACACTGTGTACCCTCACACGACAATGTGTTCCTGGTGGTGGGGGGGAAGACTATAAGCCCCCTTCTTTAAAAACTTTTATGATTTTTTTTGGCAAATTTTGCGGGGGGGGGGGGAGGTCCTCAATTTTGTTGAAAAATCTTCCTTCTTTCTGTGTAGTTTTGATCACAAGATTCCATAGTTGACTATTAGATATATTGATGATTTTTATTTTACTTTAAGCTTGAATAAGAAAGAGTAAAACATTATATCCTAGGTCTTTAGTTTTGGAGAGCCAGACTGATTCATACATTGCAAAGTCCTTGTGACTGCTATGATGATTTTGGTCACTCACATGCTGGGAGTTCCATGCTTCCAAAGCAATCATCACAGTGTAATTCAGATTGGGACTAGAGAAGAAGCTTCAGACTTTCCTCTGTGCCACTTTCCAGGCCTGGAATGGACCCTGGGAACTTGCTCAGGTAAGTTGCCCAAATGAGCAAATAGTGGCTCCCTTCAAAAGAAGATTCCAGCCTGAAACTGCTAATTTAGGATTCCTCTAGACGTCTGACACAACAGTCTCCCTTCGGGGACTGAATAAAGACTTGGAATTCCTCAGTTATCACAGTTGTACTTAGTAAAACCTGTTAACTAGCTTAGCAAAACTAGAGAAATAGTCCATTACTGATACTGTTAATTTATGTAATTTTGATTATGCTTGAGTTTCACATTAAATTTCATTCTGTTCTTCCTTCTTTTCCTGGCTTTTTGTCCCTGCTGCATAATTATTCTTTCATACTTCATGTAGAAATGTACCACATTACATCTGGCAAAGCACACTCAAATTCACAAAATTTATGCTGGAACAAATTCTTGTTGGTCTTTAAAGTTCCACTAAATTATTCTTTGTGACTGATTAGGGGGGGAATTCTATAGACATAGACAATCAAAAAATAAAACCCATATAATATATTTACTTTTAGAATACTTGCTGGATATTGAAATACAAAGGGAAAGAAAAAATAGATGTTTCATGCCATGGATTACAAGGGCTCTTTCTCATTTTTTAAAAAAATCCCCTGTGATGCTGAACATGTTTGAAATGGTACTAATTTCAAGTTACACCCTTGGGTTTTTTGGTAGGATTGCCAACCTATAGGTGGTGGCTGGAGACCTTCTGGGATTACAACTGATCTCCAGGTGATAGAGATCAGTTCATTTGGGGAAAATGGCCACTTTGGAAGGTGGACTCTATGGTATTATATCCCATTGAAGTCCCTTCCCTCACCAAATTCCACACTCTTCAGGTTCCACCCCCCAAATCTCCAGGTACTTCCCAAAGTGGAGCTAGCAACCCTACTTTCTGGGAAGGAGAAGTAGTTTAAAAATGGAAGCATCCCCCTGAAACCATATAAACTGGTGAACCAATGTCTCTCTAGCACTAATATCTTACTCAGAGTAAGCAGTTACTCTGTAAGAAGTTGTGGTAAACACTATAGGCCAGTTTAGATTTGGCCTGCAAGAAGTATTCTGTTGGTACTACATATTTATTGTGGTTGTACATGTTGGGGAAAGAAGGAGCAACAGGACCCAAGCAAGGACTTCACAGTACACTTTGAATCTATGGCTCATGTTGCTGTACAAGTTAACTAGATTTTTAAAAATTTTAATATTCAAGACTTGTATTCTTAACTGAAAAGTAATAATGCACTAAGAAAGAAAAAATGCTTCCCCTCCCTTCTTAAACCAATAATCATTTCAAGACTTGTATCGCCATGCACATTAATTTCATTACTTGAAACATTTTCTCATTTAAAACTGTCCCTTCCCTTAGGCTGCAATTTTGCATTCTGTGATCCTCAGGCATTTCTGCTCATGCAACTACAGGCACAAAAGTCTCACTAAAATTAACGGCTGTAAGGAAGACTGCTGCATTAATGTTTCAATGTAATTGTTAGATCTAGACTTAGTATTACTGAAGACTAGAAGAGCTAAACATTATTTCTCCTTAATAAACATCACTAACTTTTTTTTTTTAAGTCTAACAGTTAGAATTCTGCATTTCACATCAATTCTGCTGTAGGCAAGAAGCAGCAGCTATTAAGCTGGAGAATTCATATAATAGTGGTGCCAGGCATTGTATCAAGCACTGTAAAAAAGAAGCACATTTTATTTTTATTACTATATAGAATAAATGTTATTTTTTCTCCTTTCAATTGCAGTCAGTTGGTATTTTGCTTGTTAAGGAAAAGTACGTAAACAGAAATGAAATGTCACAGATCCATAACATTTGTTTACAGAGCTACAGAATGGTGTCCATTTAGAATGGATAAAGCCTAAAAACAATACTAAACAATATTACTGAATTAAAGTTGTATTTTGTATACAACTTCAAATTTGTAAGTTTTAAAGTTGTATATTTTAAATATTTTAAAGTTGTATATTTTTAATCTTGCATTTATTTATTTTAATGCTTGTATTTTTATATAAGGGCAAAGAGCTTCCCTAACCAAATACCAGCATCTTTGAGTTATAATCACATTCACACAAACCAACCTATTGATAGCCAGTTCTGGCCTTGAAAGAAGCTTTTGTGCATTGATGGCAGGAAGTGTCAGGCACTTACAGCTTATGTTATTGGACAGGAACTTCCCATCATGCAACAGGAACTTCTCTGAGTAGTCATATTAGTTGCAGCAAAAAATAAAAGGAGCCTTATGGCACCTTCAAAATGAATAAAACAGGGTTGCACTTACCTGTAATTGTTCATTGAGTGGTCATCTGTGCAGACACACATAGAGCTACACATGCTCAGGCCAGCCATGAAGATGAAGAATCTAAATATTTTTAGCACTTACATCCCACCCCTCTGGCATGAACCAGCTTTTATTGCTCAAACCAGCCCATGATGGAGGTGGGGAGAATACTCCTTCCACTGTCCTCCCTTTGCCACTGAGAAGAAGTTAGGCAAACAAGAGAGAAGCCGATGGCAGGGGAAGGACAGAGGGATGTATGTCTGCACAGACCACTCAAAGAACAACAGCTACAGGTAAATACAATCCTATTTTCATCTTTGTGGCTTCTGTGCAGTCATATATGGGAGAACAGCCAGCTTACTTACTGTTGAGGAGAGTGTGGGCAAATCAGAGAAAAAGAGATTGTAACACAGCTTTTCCCACAGATGCCTCTCTCCTTAAGTCCACAATGATGGAGTAATGCCTCATGAAGGTAGACAGAAATGACCAAGTAGCAGTTTTGCAGGTATCTAAAATTGGGAGTCTGCATAGAAGAGCAGCTGAGGAAATTGAGCTCTAATTGAGTGAGCTTTAACCAGGAAAGGGCATCCCACCCTGAGAGAGAATAAGCCAGTCATAGCAGAGGCCACCCAGTGAGAGTGTGTCTGAAAGGAGACTGAATAATTTTCTTTGCAGTCTCAAAAACCAGACAAAATCCATATATCTGTATAAACAAAAAAAGCAATGTTCTCTTCATATTAAGTGCGTGTGATGTATATCATTATACAGGGTTTAGAAAAAATATAAGGAGAACTATGTCTTGAGTTAGGTGAAAGGTAGAAACTATCTTGGAAAAGAAGTGTAGACTTAGCCAAAGTGCCCCTTTATTGTTACTGAATTTTGTGAATGGAGGGTTACAGCACAGAGCCCCAAACTCCCACCAAAAAGGCAGTGCTGTGTGAGAGAAGAACGAAATTACAGGTAGCCATTGGTTCAGATGATTTATGAATCAAGGTAGTCAACACCAATGATAACCTTCACTAAGGAACAGGGGATGACAGGGGATATGTGTTTAAATCCTTTAAAAATCTTTTAGACATGTAGGGGGAAAAAATTACCCATCCACAATGTCATAGTAGGCAGCAAGGTGAATCTTCATTAATGAAACTACTAAACCAGAGGTGTCAAACTCATTTGTTATGAGGGCTGAATCTGACATAAAGGTCACCATGTTGAGCCGCCATGTGGGCCATAAAAATGTAACATGAAATACCAGAGTCAAACTTTATAAAGATGCCAAATGGCAATTGCAGGTGAATGACAATAGCAGACTTGATTGGCTTAGATGTGATATACAGAGGGAGTAGTAGGTGTGGAGATACCAGCACTAGTAATGAGACAGGAAACCTAAGTCTCAATTCAGTCCAGGAGGATGCAAAGAATAAATGGACATGAGCCTGAGACTAGAAACCACAACATTTAAAAACCAGTAGGGGAGCATTTAACCTTCTCGGACATTCAGTTGCTGACCAAAGAGTAGCAGTTCTCTTACAAAGGAATTTCAAAGGGAGATTAGAGAGACTGCAGAATTGCAACTAATAATGAAGCTTAAAATGTCAATGATGATATTGCATTTATATCCCTCCTATACACTGAATCTCAGAGTGGTCACAATCTCCTTTACCTTCCCGCCGCCACACACAACAGACACCCTGTGAGGTAGGTGGGGCTGAGAGAACTCTTACAGCAGCTGCCCTTTCAAGGACAACTCCTGTGAAAGCTATGGCTGACCCAAGGCCATTCCAGCAGGTGCAAGTGGAGGAGTGGGGAATCAAACCCAGTTCTCCCAGAAAAGAGTCCACACAATCACTACACCAAACTGGCTCTCCTCCTGGACTGAACTGAGACCTAGGTTTCTTCTCTCATTACTAATGTGTGCTATTGTCATTTGGTGTTTGAAATTACTTTACTCTTCAAGATATAAGGACAAATGGACTCACATTGTAGCTGAATCTGAAGAAGTGAGCAGTGACTCATAAAGTTCATGAGAAATTTTGTTAGTCTTGAAAGTGTTACTGGTCCCTTTCACTAATAAAAATTGCAAGCTGTGCTGTTAGGTTTCTTTTCTTTTTCATCTGTTAGAATAGAAAGGGAGATCACACCAACTGAAATGATGTGTTGATTTCAGACTGGGCAAAATTCAGTCAGTGCTGAAGATAATCCTTCAAAAAGAGGGGAATTATATGGAGAATGCCTGTACCTTTCCTGAAGGCTGAAGAAGAGAGGAGGGAGAATAAAGATATAGCAGGCATGATCTCACAAAAGGCTCCCAACTCCATCTCTCCCCAGCCAAAGGTGAAGAGGGGATGGATAGTGGAACAAGGAGTATTAAAGGGAGGAAGGCAAGAGAGACCCACCTTCACTGTCAGAGAGGCACATCTTGTGAGTTTCTGGATTACAGGAAGAAGCACACATGCCTCATCATGAGTACAGGAAAGAAGAGTGTGCAGGATCCAAAACTAAGCAAAATGCATTGGAACAGATTCAAGGTATCAAATAAAATAAGCCTTGGCTAATCCTCACTGCTATTGATCCAGATCTCTTTACTTTTTGGTACTGTTTTTAAAATTATTTTTTTTTCCTAAAAGCACAACTATAATACAACTCTTAAGAACTCTTACAGCTCTTAGGAAACTGCAACAATAATCATTGCTAAGAAGTAGGGCAAGGTTTCCCTCTCCCACTCCCTGCCCTTGTCAATCATGATAAGCATATTTATCTGCTCCCCTTCTTTACTTTCAAGAGTGCATGCAACTTTAAAAGGGGGGAGAGCATTGAGGCCTTTGGAGATTCTTAAGAAAAGATTCCCCCCAGTGTAAAGTAATAACAGTTTTCAAAAGATTCTTGATACTCTTTGGAATGTGACCAAATTTTGCCTTCCTTTTGGAATGGCTGGCTTCTCCCTTTCTATAACTCAGGGCACGAGAAAAAGCTGGTCTCATATCAAGTCCTCCTCAGCTAAAGTTAACTTCCAGCTTGCAAGCTAGTTGTGCAGCAGGCAAAATACATCTCATTGCTGTACAGAGTAAAGCAGCTATTTAGTGGCCCTAGCCAAATGGAAAGCACCCTCAGACTCCAAAAATAACTCTATAAAAACATGAAAGTGACCCACCCCACATAGCCCACACACCAACCCCACACCAACCAAAGGTAATAAAAAAACCAAAATGTGACAGAAAGAAACTTAACTTTTAACCCCCCCCCCCAAAAAAAAAAAACAGAACCAGGAAAAGGGACGACAGGACAGGATGCAAAACCAACAACAACAGAATAAATCCAAACAAATCACTGAGAAAAGGCCAAGAAATTCAACTGTTAAAGAAGTGACCTTTTTAAGAATAAAAAATCTCAGGCGAAATCAGTCAACAATGCTCCCCAAGGGAAAAAAACAGAACCAGGAAAAGGGACAAAAGAACAGGATGCAAAACCAACAACAGATCCAAATCACTGAGAAAAGGCCAACAAACTCAATTGTTAAAAAGTGACCTTTTAACAATGAAAATTAGGCCAAACAACGCCCCCCCCCCAAGAATCAGAACCAGAAGAGAAAAGGAACAACAGCAGCACAACACAGCAGCAACAAATCAAACACAGAATCCTTTTAAAACAGTAAAAAACTTGACCTTTAACAAAATAGGAACTTTACCAACCCCTCCCCCCCAAAAAAACCTTCCTCCTAACCCCTAGAAATCCAAACCACCCAAATCAGGAAAAGTAACTGCACTTTTAAAAGTCCTCTCACTAAAATAAGATATAGGCATATTGGCAACCGCCCCATCCCAGGTCCCCACCCCCAGCAGAACCCCCTAACCCCAAATAAGCTACCCAATACCCACCCACCCAAATCTGGATAAGTAAAGGGACTCTGAGTCTTAAAAAGTCCTTTTACTAACTAAAATAAAAACAAGAACTCCAAGACTGTCTTATCTTAGATGTCTTCTCTTCTCCAGGCAGGTCAGGAAAGGCTGAGAGAGAGCAGCAGCAACTGAGGCCAAGGGCCAGCGCAGCACAATCTTTCTCTCACACCAACACCAACACAGCAGCAATGGAATGGAGTCCAGCCAGGCAGACTCCTTAAAAAGATTCGCTGGCCCTACACAGAGCAGTTTCAAAAAATACCACTGCTCTGTGATTGGCCAGAGAACACTGTTTACTTGGATACCCAAGTAAACAAAAGAACAACAATGTTGCTGATAGCTGGGGGATTAGCCTAGCCATCAGCTATACAAAAGCCCTGCAAAGCATGCATTTACAATGCATTTTGCAAATACATGCTTTGGATTGGCTACTGGGGCTCCTCTCCCCCCTCCCTCCCTGATCTCAGGGAGGCTATGGGAGAGGTGGGAAAAGGCTTCCAAAGGCAGGAAAGAAAGCAAGCAGCTGGCCTGAGGCTGCAGAAGCTCCTTTCCCGCCTTTTCTATGGACTTCCGTATGCTTCTGAATATTTATTCAGAAGTATAAGGGGAGCTGTATACGGCTCCTATATAATGGCTTCCAATTGGATTCGGAAGTATATGGTGCCAGGGGGGATTCGGAGGTTTATTCGGTTTGGCTGAACCGAATGCACACCCCTAGTTTTAGGCATGTTTTATTTTAAGTTTAAAATAATCTTTGTGTTTGACTGTGTCCTTTATAAAGTTTATATCTCCGCTACCCGACATTACATTTTATGACACTTATGGCCCAGCCTGACAAGATCTGGCCCTCATGAGTTCAACACCCCTGCTTAAACTGGAGATACCATATATTCAGCTTGGGACCTTCCACAAACAAAGATTACCAGTAAGCCTTTGTCCTTTCCTCGAGTGCTCTATATCTTTATATTAATGCAACCAAAACACATCTTCACTTTGCATCACTTAGCATTTAACCATTTTGTGTACACATTTTACAACTCCATCAGTGAAGGGAGATAACCAAGAGAGTTGTCAGTGCTCAGAATCTGAAATCTAAATGTGTATCACCCTTCTATGTTCTAGACACTGGTGTGGATGTTTTTGAGGAGGTTGAATAATGCATTATTTATTGCTATTGTATTATTTTGAGTTAAAGTGTGAACTTCAAAGCTGACATGTCCCTGAAAGCAAGCACACTTTCTGACACTGATCTAAAGCAGCTTATTTTCCCAGAGTGCACACAGTGTAGCACAGAAGACAGATACCCACCAGCTGCACATGAACCAATGAGCCTTGTGCCATACTAAATTTATGCTCCCTTTCATATGTTTCATACATATGTTTCACAAATGGGAACAGTTGTGGGATGCCCTTTAGGAATGGTGTATCCTTTCTCCTAAAAGAGGTCCCTATGATGTCCCACATACATCTCCCAGTGTCACTGGAATAACTGAAAAGTCACATTTTAACCAAGTATTTTCCTACTTAAAAGCTAGATTTAAAAACAAAAGCAAAAAGCGGGATGGTCCTAATCAAAGATATTGAAAAGTTTATAAAATTTGCTTCTCATTACACAGCTGTGGAATCTGGAGTGAAAAAGATCTTAACATATTGGAGGAGGGCGTTCTCTGAGCCCAAGGTAGGCTTCATTGTTCCTGCATTCTTTTGCTCTCCTCAGCATTTCACTGAACCAAATTCTGCCTGAGTGAAAATAAGTTTTTCCAGTCAAGGTCTGGAAGTGTACTGTGCTGCAAAAAGTATTAATCCATGCTTTGTCTCAAAGCAAGTTCTAGTTTATGCCCCCTCCTCAGCTCCAGCCCTTCTCTAACTGATTTCCCTTTCTTCCCCAAGTGCTGCCTCTGCCCCCGTGCTCAGCCCTTTCTTGCAAGTTCTTTTCTTGCCCTGAAAAGCCTTCTTTCCCTTTCTCCAGCTATTCATCTGTCTCCACTGCCATCTTGCCCCCTCACCACTGCTACCACTGCTGGAGGCAGGAAAGTTCACACAGCCCATTTTCCTGCTGATGAGGTGCTAGACCAGAACAGCATGAAGTAAGGCAAGAAGGGTGGAAGGCAGTGACTGCTGAGCCAGTCAGTGGAGCTAAAGGCCCCAAGGCCAAGCATGTTATTTTCCTCCTGCTCTCTGCACATGATGGGCACACCTCTACCCAGGACTTAGTAACAGCCCCTTGCTCCAGAACAGTGCTGCCACCTGCTGCAGCTTGAGGGGCTCCTAGGAAGAGCACTGCAATGCCTTGCACCAGCATTGAGTACAACAGCTTTCTTGGGGAGCGCAGCCAGGCCTTCTCTATTTTCCCATCCATCCAGGACTGTCATGGCACACATGGCAGCTTCAGTCAACAGCAATGAATCAACCCAAGAGCTGATTGCAGGGCAACTGCTGCTTTTGTAGAGAACCTGCCAGTGGCATAGCAGTCTGCACTACCAAATGGAATAAATGTAGAGTCCAATTAGCACCTTAAAGACAAACAAAGTTGTATTCAAGGTATAAGCTTTCATGTGTACACACACACTTCTTCAGATACAATGAAATGGGAGAAAAGCATTCAAACTTATAGATAGGGTTGAGGGGGAAAAAAACAAATTAGCATATAAGATGATGTAGAAATTTTGAGACACTTATACCTTGAATATAACTGTTGGTCTTACAGGTGCTACTGAAGTCTAACTTTATTCTGTTGCTTCAAACCTACACAGCTACCCACCTGGATCTATATTCATGGAAGGCACCAGCAAACGGGTGAGAGAAATGTGTAGGGTGGGGGCTGATGTGAGAGGAGTATAACCTACTTCTTCCTCTTCTCTAAATGAGTGACAAGCCTTTAGGACTTGTGGTGATGCTCTGCCTCTACTCTTTATGGTTGCCACCATTTTTTTATCCTGTTACCTAATATCTCATGGCAGGAAGCCAGGGCTTAGCTGCAGAGTGCCAACTGCTCTGGGCAAATAACAACCCTAGTTTAAAGGCATGCATTGGAAATATTTTCTCACCTACTTGAATACAGAATATGAGAGCAATTATAAGAAGGAATATTAGCAGGCCTACCTCTCAATTTATTATAATGGATAACATTGTCATCCCTTTAGGTTTTCAATAAAGGAACAATATTTTGAGAAGCACAGCTAGACTAAACAGTTGCCTGACATAATCTTAGTATCTCAACTGGCTCCAAGACCTCCAAGACCATTTTGTGCTATTCTACTACAGCCAATTAAAATGTTGGTAGCATATACTGGTTGCCATTACATTAAGGCAGATGCATGAATCGATGCCAACCAAATACTCCCCTTCAACCCCCATGCAAAAAAATCCAACTATTTCTGCTACATGAAACAGCAGCTACACCTTGCCATTAAATATAGATTCACAGAATGTATAAGTACAAGTCAAATCCAACAGTAAAGAATTTGGGGTGAATTTCAGATAAGAAGAGCTAAATTTGAGTTCAGTGGTACGTTAGAGACTAACAAAGTTTTCAGTATGTAAGCTTTTGAGAGACAAAGCTCCATTTGTCAGATACCTTCATCAAGGGTCTAACAAAGGGAGCCATGACTCTTGAAAGCTCATGCCCTAAAAATCTTGTTGGTCTCTAAAGTGCTATTGAACTCAAATCTAGCTCTTCTACCGTAGACCAACATGGCTACCCTCTGAAACTATCTTCAGGTAAGAGAAGTAGCTAAAATATTAGGCTTACAGCATTGAACAAGCAACAAAAGGGGAACACAGGATTGTAGAGTACTATTAAACTTTTAAAGCAGGGGTCCCCAACCTTTTCAAGTCTGTGGGCACCACTGGAATTCTGACACAGGGTGGGGGGTGCAAAGACAAAATAGCTCTATGGGAGCCATATACTGTTATGATGTGAGATTACAGTCATGTTGGGGATGCCTGATTTAAAGAAATTTAAATATAGGATAAATGTATAACTAGAGGTCACCCAAATGAATTAACACAGCAACCACTGACAGCAATGTCAGACAGTACACACAGGAAGCCAAATTCACAGTTATCAAATTCAGTGGCCAACAATATAACTGGATTCATGAAGAGACAAAATAAATTTGCTGGATACCAATGGGGATTATTAATGTTTGAATGTTCCTGCTAGAGATGCCTAAGGGCTTGTTCATGCGATTACTTTCATTTCCAGGCAAGCTCCACAACTGTTGGTTGACCTATACCTTTTGGAGATGAACATGTGAAATGTTCCAGAGATGAGGAACTGAACAAGAGTGAGCGTTGATTAGAAAAACATCCACATGTTGAAAACAGCTTTACTGAGTTATGACAGTGTTCTGGAACCAACAATGCTCATATCTGACTCTCAAAATTGATTGATCTCTCAAAAAGAACATAGAGCTTTCCATATAACCAGTGACGACTGAAACGTCCAATTATCTTGTTGAAATTGTAGAAGGAAATAAAGTAGCCAGAAATTTACAGAAATAATAAACTGCCATATATTACATTGTAACACTACTTGTTTTGTCAAACAAAAGAATTGGAAGAACCTGTTGTGGTGTAACTAATGGAGCTGAAGGTTCAGTGTTAGAGTGAGAACTTTGGCTTTTCTTTGTGCATACTCATATTCTTATCAGCATATTACTGAACTGCTGACAGGCTAGGATTAAACATACTGCTCCCAAAGGCAGTGGTCTTGGTTTGCTGAGCATATGCTTCAGCATAGTAGATTATCTTGAAGGAATTATCTCTAAGGCCATTTAGGCTATCTACTGCCCTCATCAGATTATTCTACACTCACATTTTCCAGGATATTCACCGGAACCACAACACTGGTCATGACAAACATCTACACTAAAAATGGATAAATGTTGAGGAAAATAATAACCAAAAAGTGCTTCTACTGGAGGAAAATAATCATCAAGGTATATATTTTTTTTATTTCAGCTCTTTAGTAAGTAGATATATACTTTGATGACATGTTTATATTTTATTATGCTTATTGTTTACCATAAAGTTTGTTTTATTTAGTCCTTGCACAGAGCTGAAGCAACTCAACAAATCTGTACCTACAAGTTCATACCATAAAACACGAAATCTGAAGCTTTTTTACATGTTACTATTGCATCTCAAAAATAATAATTGAAACTTTCTTCATTACCTGTTACTCTATTACATTTCATTTCCACTTATCCCAAATAAATGCCACATAATTATTATGACTGATTATGGCTAATGTACTATTCAGCTACTGACAGGAAAAAGTCAATTGTAGAAATTTTTACTTAGTAATTACTGTTATTCAAAAAATGCAAACCTGTTTTGAGTATGGTATGCAGGAGGGGAAAACAAAACATCTGAATTTTAATGTGCATAATGTGCTACTTGATAAGCTTCAGGAGCAAAATGATAACAAAGCATTGTTCCCCCTCTCCACTCTTATAGATCATGTTCAGATTATTAAGAATTTGACAGTTTATTAAGAATCCTTCCGGGGGAGGAAAATGCCAAGCTGAGCTGCTTCTCATAACGGGAGCAGGCTGGAACTTCTGTTCGGGGTAGTGGAAGGCAAATTAATGCCTACTGCCTACTTTTCTCAGTTAGAGATTAGTCCAAGATATGCACAGAAAACTTTGAGGAGATTTACCTCGGCTAAAAGGGAGTCCTGGGGGCGGGGGGGCTCCTTTGAGGGGTCTCCGGGAAGAGTTGCATTTTCATCATCTGCAGAAGTTCTCAGAGTCATTTATTTGACATAAGCTTGACAGAATCCTAACCTTCTTGGACATTACTAAACATCTAAAACTACACAAGACCAGTGTGGATCTGGATAATTGGCAGAAAAGGTACAGATTACTATCTTTCATTCTGGGACTATTTACAGTTAAGCAGAATAAATTCAGAAGGTGGGAACTGGAAATCTAGAAAGCTTGGAAGAAGAAGGGAAGAAGAGGTGAAATTTGGTCTTTGTACATTTAAATGACAGTGCTAAAAAGTGGGAAGGAATTTATTGTTTGGTCTACTTGCAGTTTTGAAAAAAGACCACCATCCTCACAGACCTGCAGCATATACAATCAACACAGGAAGTATTTCAAGTATCATGAGATCTCTCTGCCAGTAAAAACGAGATTTGGTGGCAATTAAAGCAGGAAGTAGCAGATGAAAAGCCTACTCTATGACTATAATACCATAGAGAAACATCGGCGGCCATTGCAAGGAGGTTAAAATTAAAATAATATTTTTAAAGTGTTCGGGACATTAAAAATTGTTGGAAATAATTAAAGTGATGATAAGAAGGTAAATACTATTGGACATATTGTTTATAATGGACTTTAGAAGCCTTTAAAAGAAAAAGATTTTTTTTTTAGAGAGAAGCAAAAAGTTGTGACCGTCATTTTGAAGGATTTAAAAACTTTAAAAATTAATATCTCAGTCTAGGAAGCTCTGAGGACGACGGAATTAGGCTTGTTGTAAAGAGCAAGCTCTAATCTTTTGAACTTGATAGTCAAATCTGAAATTGGTGAGATCAAAATTTTTAGTGTTTTTAAATGTCAGAACGCAAGCAAACCCATGCAAGGGCTACCTCATTGGAAAAAATGCAGGATCAACTAGAGGCAATGGAGGCCAGAATGATGAGAGGCATGAAAAAGATGATAACTGCATTTAAAAAAGAAATTATAGAAGAGATTAAAAAAGATATTGAAGATCTCAGAAAAGAGACAGAGGAAACATCTAAGAAAGTGCCGGAGGTAGAAGGGAGAATGAAAGTACATGATTCCACCTTGTTGAAAATACAAGAAAAAGTGGCAAGCCATGACTGCAAATTGGTGGAGACTCAGATATGTCTGAGGGGAGTACCTGAAAAGGAAGATGGTGATTTGAAAGAATATATAATAAAAATAATTGCAGAATTTTTAGAGGAAGATCCTGAAGAGACTAATAATATGTATGATTATATGTACAGAGTGAACTCACTCTATGCCAAAAAAAATAATTTACCAAGAGATGTTATCATATGACAAAAGAAACGCTGGGAAAGATCATGAACAAAAACTTTGAAAAGACATTGATAGTGGGAGGCAGCAGAGTAAGAATTATGAAGGAGTTGCCAAGGCAAGTGATAAATGATAGAAGAACATATAAAAAACTGACAGAAAAATTACGGGACAATGAAATGAGGTATAGATGGATAATACCTGAAGGTTTGAGCTTTGAACTTCAGGGGAAAAGAACCACAATTACAAATGCACAGGAACTGCGTAGATTTTATAAAGAACATAAAGAATTTGCACCATGATGGATTACAAATTATTGTCTTGGAATGTAAATGGACTAAATTCACCACAAAAAAAGAAGGGCAACGTTTCATTGGATTAAAAAGCAAAATTGTAATATAGTTTGTTGACAAGAAGTGCATATTAAACAAAAGGATTACAATTTTTTATGGAATAAACAATTGGGATTAGAATTTTATTCATTGGCTGAACAGAAGAAAAGGGGAGTGATTTTTTATATTAAACAAGAATTGGAGCCGAAATTAATGTTTAAAGATAAAGATGGAAGATTTGTAGCAGTAGAAATAATATTAAATGCAAAAAAAAACGTTGCTGGGACTGTATGCACCAAATGGTGCAAAGGATGCTTTTTAAAAAGACATTACACAACAATTTGATGAACTGACTTATGACCAAGTTTTGATAATGGGGGACTTTAATGGAACAATTAAGAATACATTGGATAGGTCTGGGCAAAAAAAAAAAAAAGGAATAATAAAAAAGGAAAATTGCCAAAGTCTTTTTTTGAATTGGTCAAACAAGAAAATTTGGAGGATATATGGAGGAAATTTAACCCTGAAGTGCGGGACTATATCTTTTTTTCAGCAAGACATAAAACTTTTTCCAGAATTGACATGTTGTGGGGCACTAAAGACTTAGGCCTTATAACAAAGAAAATAGAGATTTTACCTAAAATTGGGGCTGATCATAACCCAACAATGTGGATTACAAAATTGTCTAAGAAGTTGAGAAGATGGAGATTGAATGAAGATTTACTACAGAATAAAGAAATAGTGACATATCTAGAAAATGAAACTAAAGCTTTCTTCCAAATAAACGATAAAGAGGATATAGAATTTCAGACTGTCTGGGATGCTTATAAAGCAGTAATGAGAGGGATATTGATTACATTGAATAATAAAGATAAGAGGGCAAAAAAAACCCCCAGATGTTGGACATTCAAAATGAAATAAAGAAAAAAGAAGGGCAGTTGAAAAAAAGGCCAGGGAAAAAGAAAATTATAAGGGAAATTACAATATTACAAACACAAATGAGGCATTTGTTAAATAAAGAATTGGAATGGAATCTGAAAATATTGCAGCAGAAATCTTTTGAGGGTGCAAACAAACCTGGAAAATATTTGGCTTGGCAATTGAAGAAAAAGAGAGAAAATAAAATTATTAATAAAATTGTGGTAGATGGAAGAGAGGTGGTTAGCCAAGAGGGAATAAAAAGAGATTTTTTAAAGTATTATGCCAAGTTGCTTAAACGTGTTAAAACAAAGAAAGAAAAGATGGATGAATATTTACAAAAGATAAAAATAGAACCCTTAACAGAAAATATGCGAAAAGTTTTGAATGATCCAATTGAAAAAATAGAAATTGAAGCAGCAATTAATGCAATGAAAAATGGAAATGAATGAATCAGCAGATAGTCACTCAGAGGTGAAGTCCATTGAGTTTACATGCTAGTCATGCCTACTTTCAATGGGTCAGAAGTAGGAATGGGAACAAACCAGAAAAATGGTAGTTCATAGTTCATTGGATTCCACAAACCACAAACTTTCATGAATTTTTCTTTTTGCCAAGCCAGTTCATGGTTCATGCAGGTCATGAGTTCAGGAGGTGGTAGAACAGCCCTCTTGTGAGTTAGAGTTGCCAAACACATAGAGAGCCATCAGCTGACTCTCTTCCACCTGTTTGGTAAAGATTGGATTTGGGATGTCCCAGTTATAGCTCCCCAAAGCAGGTACCCCCAGGAAAGCGCAACTCGGAGCTTCAGGTTTGGGAATCCGAATCTGAAACCCAGCATAAGCTGGAAGTGGCAACAAGTCAATAGCGCTTCTTGCTGGGATGCCCCTCTGACCCCCAAGTCTGGTGAGGAGAATCGTTTGTGGAAAAAATACCTGTAGTGCCCCTCCAAAGCATGTTCCCCCAGGAAAGTGCTCTTTGGAAATTTGCATGAGAAGCTTCCCCCCATGCCAGGGAGGCACCAGTCAACTACCTACCTCTGTCTCCCCCTGGGGACTGGGAGGTGAACTTCCCACCCCGTTGTGAAGATGACTCCTCCCCTCATGCCAGGGAGGTGGCCCACTGCTTGCATCCCCCTGGCGGTGGCCAACCCTATTACTACTTTAACCTCACCACCAGCCCTTATCATTCTGAGAGTAGTGGCCCCTTTTCCACAGCCCAATGGATGACATCCCCTGGCCAAGAGGCAGCTGTGTAGCTCAGTGCCCTGAGACCACCCCCTTGACAGTTTCACCTCAACCTCTATCCCACCATTCCCAAAGCAGCAAGTCTGGCAGCAACCACAGTTGACTGCAGCAGCCAGGCAACAGCTGGTCTCCAACAATGTGCACATCTCCAAGGTGGCACATCCAAAGTCTGCTGTGAAGTGCACATTCCACACTTGATGTGTGGGGGGATGTAGGCATCAGCAGTATGAAGGAGTTGGGATGTCAAGGACTTGAATGGCTTAGTGGCAAGGACCCAAAATACCCCAAGGAGGTGGGAGCTTTCTCTCTGCTTGGTGGTAGCAGGAAGGCATTTGAAAAGAGCTTACCTACCCTCACCTCCAACCTGGCAGTAGAGAGAGGCTAGTTCCTTGCTTAGGTTCTTCCTGAGCAAGAGATAGTTTTTAATAAATAAAATTCAGTTCATTTTGTGGTTTGTAACCATCCCTAGTCAGGAGTCAGGGTATATATATATAGAAATTTAGTTGTGTATGTGTGCAATCATAATAAAATCATCTATCATAATAGATAATAAATTCATCTCAATCATCATAATAAAATCTTCTCAATCCCACCACTCAGCCAATCAACAGGGGATGTTTATTATGGAGATTTCTTTTAAAATGCTAAAACTTTAATTACAGCTTAACTGCAGGCTTGTACAATTTTTTCCATTTATTCCCTAAAGCTGAAAGTCTCTGGACTAGAACATTAGTCTGTTAGATTAAGGGTTTTTTTTTCTTAAAGAGAAATATAGACTTTTAGCACATGTGTACCACAAACACAATGCAATCTCAAAGCATGAAATTTTAAGGACAATTATATGATAAAGCTAATCTCTAAAAAAAAAAAATCCAAATCAAGCCCTACTTAATTATCTCCTATGTTTGCCTCTCCCATTATTCTTTATGAAGAGATTTTGTGTATCCATTTTAATCAACATTCTTACCCAGTTTGATTGCATGCAACAAAACTACCACCCTGTGTGTATGTTAATATCACCATGGCAACAGATTATAAAACATAAACACAAGATTTGGATTTCCATGCATGATCACCAACCAGGAAAAAAATGTTTCCAATGTTTGGTATAGGAATAGAAAATGTAATAGCATAAAGCGCATATTTAATCTAAATAATGTTTTGAAATCAAGATACCAAGCACCCTCTTATTACAACTGTTGAACTATTTTTACTCTGAAAGCACGTAAAATGGTGCAGCTTAAAAGAGACTGATCTCAGATTGTAAAGTTCTGTAAATCTGTTCCCCCTTCTCTACATTAATTCCCACACAGCATAGACACATGAGTAATGAAAGGTATATCTGGCACTGCCCATCTGTCACAGATTCGACAGTTACCCTGACTCTGCCCCCCCCCCCCCGCCCTCTCCACACAGCAGAACTTTCATCTTAACAGACAACTGCCCTGTAAGCCTACAGGGACTTCTCTGGAGGCTCTCAAAAAGCAGCAATGGAGGATGGCAGCACTCAATGGAATAAGAAACACATTTTAAAAAAATACAGAGAGCATTAGGAGAAGCAATTCGAAGTATTCATTTAAAGCTGACACATTTGCATTATTATGCATTATTAATCATAAATTCCTTCCAGCATCTGATATATCCCTCCAACATTAAAGAGATGAAAACAGGGTGTCTGGGGTGTGATCACACGTCACATTAAAAGTGGGCATGCAGCGCTCCAATTTGAATCGCTGAATATTGATTTGACGCAGGGCTGATCAGATGAGCATCTAAGAATGCAATATCCGTCATCATTCTCTTGTTGAATGATCAGACATATATTGAATGCTATCACACTCTTTTCTTGGAGCATGCGCACAACCAATCAAGCAGATTCAAAGTCATCTCACTCTCATTCAGTTGCTGAGCAATCATACAGTGATTCCTGCTGTGGGGTTTTCATTAAACATACACCCAAACATTGGGAGGTGGGGAATCAAACATTGCTTCAAAGGGGAGGAGGAAGTTCCAGGAATTAATGTTGCCGATTCAAACTAGGGGACTGCCAGGATCTACTTTTCTGAAAATGGGCAGTGACAATGATATCTGGAAATCCTCCACGTTGAAAAAAGATTTTTTTTTTTCCTGTTCTTCCACTCATGTGGATTCTGTGTTGATTGGAGAAGCAGAAGCTTCATCTCAGATTCCCGATGATCTGGTTGTGCGCATGTCTCCTCGGAGGTGGGAGGGGTGGAAGGTGGATGCCAAACTTTCCAAGGGGCAGTATCCCTCATGAGGTGTCCAAACAGGAAAAACACGAAAGTGCCGTTTCTGCAGAAAAGGACTGGACTTTCTCCAATGTCTAATAACACCGACATCAAACCGGGGCAAGTTGGGATGTTAACGAGTTGCATTTGAGGGACAGATGTGGTTGTCTAGACATGCTAATAAAATCTGAACAGGAACCGTGGGTAAGACAGAGCTAAAGGTGCGTGTGAACGCACCCCTGGTGTACTTGCAGCATCTTGATTCTCTCATTTGCTCACACATACACACACATGCACACAGTACTGCCCACACTGCTGAAAACTCTTTTTTGCCCGCTGTATGCTGCAATTGTGTAGATGTGTTGCTAAACAAATAATAAGTTTCCTTTTCATAAAT